>NC_081410.1:623622177-623962186 GCF_030272615.1 Cryptomeria japonica
AAGGTATGCCAACCATGCATTTTCATCCCTGGCCCAAATTCACTTTTCTTTGATATGAGATTGTTTATGTTCACAGAAAATCCTGTGGGAAATCAAATTTTTCGTATGACTTCTTTTATAGCATTGCTTTGCTGGTCCGTTAATAACCAAGGAAGCTCACTTATATTAATCTAGTCTCCATGGCTATTTGATTGAATGACATTTATCATTGCATGATTGGAATCCTGAATGTCACTACATATTTTGACAATTTTTTCTTTGTCACGCCTTCCATCCAATATTTTCCATACTGTCTCTGTTATATTCTTTCCAATATGCATAGTATCAAACAAATGAACAATTTGTAACTGCTCGTAGTAGGGAAACCTACTAAATTTTTGGGGGTGACTTTTTATTCTCTTAGGAAGGTGGTCATTTATGCCTTCACGACCTTCATGATCATCAATCACATCATCAGTAAACAAAACAAAATAGAAAAGATGTTTTATGACAAACCAATAGATGGAATGGCATTACCTTGATGATTAATTTTATTATATTCCAACTTCCACAAGTGAGGTGTCATTCTTCATGGCTTTGATGTATTCTCTTCTTTCCCATTGTAAAGATGTTTTTCAGTATTTAGATACTTATGATTTTTGTGGAGAAAGTGCCTATACTCATCAGACACCTGCTTTCCTAAACTTTTTGAATGACGAGATTTCATCTTTGGACCACAAACAGGACATGCAAATTTTCCCTTTGTTTGAAGACCTACAAGATAATGTATAATTGGATTAAATATGATAATTTTTTGAATTATAATATTCATGCACAACTTAAACACTATAACATACCACAAAAATGTGTTAGCCCCAGGGCATCATGCATTGTTTATAGAAGCATCACATGGAATTGAAATTCTCTTTGTCCTATTGGTCTAGAGACGTCATACATAGTAACACCATTCCATAACTCCAACAACTTGTTGATAAGAGGCTTGATATATACATTCATATCTTTAACTTGGTACTTACCTAATCGAATGAACAAAAATATTACATAATTATTATGACCATTTTACTGCAATATTTATAATTAAATTTAGATGACTATATTTAAATGATAAAATACCTGGAACAATCATTGCCAACATTATGTGCTCCCTCTTTATTGAAATCCATGGAGGAATGTTATTATTGATAACAAAAATAGGCCACACTAAGTAAACAGATCTCATCTCTCCAAATGGATTGACACCATGCGCTGCCAATGAAAGGTTGTGATTACGAGGTTCTTCTTTAAAGTGTGGCCACTTTTCCTCTATGTCCATAAATGTTGAACCATCCATAGACATTTGAATAATGTCATCTCGACTTCTATTGTGTGCATGGTAATCCATAAATTGTGCCAAGCTAGTGCACTTGAATAATCGTTGCATACGTGGAATAATGGGAATATAGCGAAGAACCTTGCAAGGAACCCTTTTTGTTACTTGATCTGTTCGATATCTACTGATATGACATTCAGGGCATTCAGTTTGAAATTCATGTTGTTTGTGATATATAATATAATCATTGGGACAAGCATCTATGGATTGATACTCCATTCCAATATCTTTCATAACGACAGATAATTCTCGGTATGAGGGAGGTAGAATATTTGATGGTGGTAACAAAAACTCACCTATCAATCTACAATGAAAAAATATAATTTTTTATAATAAAGAATATTAATGGTACAACATGATTCATAGTTTATTATGACATATATGACATACCTTAACATACGTGGCATTGTTATGTTGGATAAACCATTCATAACCTTCAAGTTCACCAACAACAATACAACGGAGAGAAGAGTTGCTTGCAAGCCTTCCTAAAGGGCCTCAGATGCCTTCTCAAGTAGAGACATCATGAACAACATCAAGGTCATCTTCATCATCATGATCAGATGCGCGAGTACTAAATGAGTCATGGATCAATGTATTTGTACCATCATCTTCAATTGTGTTTTCTGGCTCATGATCGTCATCTTCCATGGGATCATTATCTTCAGCTTTGATATTCACACCTCCATGTTCGTCCACTTCGAAAACCATATTCTCAGGGTTGTGTTGATCCATACCATGTGCTCTGGGGTGCTTGAGCTATATAAAATTGATAAAAATAAATAAACCCTAATCATGATCTCATCATCACGTGATTTATTATGTATATAAATTGTCAAAATGATATAATGAAAAACTTACCAATGGATGATAATCATGTCCAACTTCAATGTGACCATGCAGCCTACAATGTTTCTTCGCTATTTTGATTAGAAGTCTTCTAGTCTTTAACCCCTTACAAATTTTGCACGGAAAATAACATTTTCCATCACCTTTTCTTTTCAAGTTAGACCACAACCAGCAATTGTCTCCTTATTTTGTTGTTCGTTGATATTGTCTGACATGGTCTTTCTTCATAGGCAAGAAAATAGAAATTATCATCATTGAACAAAGCATCTTATTGAATTTAGATTTATAGTTTGCTTATGGTACATCACACAACATGGAAAACAAGAAATACTCAATAAAAAACAGGATTCATTGATCTAGTATTATCACAATCTGCACTTGGCCTTCAATATTTTCTCCTCCTAACATTGTTTATCCATTACCTGTCAAGTAAAAAACTCTAAAACTTGTGGCTATTAAAATACATAAGACAACATTGTAGCATCTTATAATCATCTGTTATAAAACCAGAGCACTTGGGAGTGATTCTTTTGTTTGTCATAGTCCAGGAAAATGGTGTCTACGGGAGCCTTGAATAACTGACTAGAAAGATTTTTAATTCCTTTTCTTTTTCCTTCTGATTTTTTCACTGTCACTTCCATCCTCTGAGTCAGATGCCCTCGCCCTTTTCTTTCTTCTTTTTTTTTCATACTCATTGTCATGCTTTGAATTATTTTTCTTTCTTGGTGACTCCTTACTGCTCTCATTGTCAGTTTCACTCTCAGAATCAAAGTCTGATGTATCAAAATCTGACGAACCTGATGAACTAGAAGAATCGTCATTAGAGGTAGATTCATTTGACTCAGGAATATACTTTTGCTGCTGCATTACAAGCCTTGGCATATTCTTCAAATACTCATGTAAACTCTCAGTGATACCACCAAGACCAATAGAAGTAAAGAAATTGATAGCAAACTGTGAATTTTTGGGATTGTCCTTTGGAGAAATTGAATCAAAAGACTCCTGCATTGTTGGATCGTTCAACCTTTTATTAAGCAACAATATACCAAGCTGTTCTGCCAGCTCCTACAAGAGAATATTTATAAAAATATGGGAAGAGGAAGTAGTATCTTCCTCTGTCTCATGTATATAAGCAATACAATGTCATGGAAGAGCATCTATGCCAAGTAAGTGGGCAAAAAACTTTGCAACATTACGTAGTTTATTTGTTTCCAATCTATGTATCATAGAATACTATTGTACAAAACACTTATCAAAAAATTCCTCATAAATTTTATTGATCATACAGAATCTTTGCCCAAGAAGACCATAATAAAGAAGGTATGTTCTCTCTTGACCAGGTTCAAGCTTGATCTTTAGTAGCTTATGACCAACTTCCTCAAAATCAACACTTGACATGATTGTCAAATAAATTGTGCGTCTTACATTGACCAAGTTTGTCTCTGTCTCATCCTGTATTCTCAGTGCTTCCTCACCTTCCTCTTCTTCATCATCTGAATCATTCTCCCCTTCTGCTTCATCTTAAGAAGCATCTCCAAGGATATCTTTCTTTAGTTTTTCATAGTTTGCCTCATGCTCTAAGCAATTAGGATTTGGCTTGAAAACATCCAAACCAGCTTCTTGATCAAGTTCATCTTCTAGGAAAACTTCATGTGTTAACTGATTTGGACGCACAGCTGGATGACCCTCAAACTTGCTTTGTGAAATGCAAAAAGGCCTTCGATTAAAAACTGTACTCGTTTGTCAATTTCCCCCTCATGGAGAATACCTCTAAATATTTCAAAAATCCCATAGAGACCTTTGGGTGAAAGGTCTTGCAACAAAGAACCACATTCTTTCACGAACCCAACAACAACCTCTACACTGTTATCTGTGGGGTTCTATAGTAAAAGGGTGAGAAGTTCCAAGGCAATGATCTCATGTGCAACTTGTTGATTCACTAAATGAGCTATGAATTTGGCTGCTTCTATCAACATGTTCTTGTCATTGCGTTTGTATGCCCTCTTAAGCTACAAAATAATTCTTTGCAAAAGCAGATTGCCAACTTCAGGAAATTTTGTATTTACCACAGCATCCAATGCAGCAAAAACATTTGTAAATCCAGGGGATGCCATTTGGGATTTCATACAAGACCTACAAAATAGACCCCTCCCACGAATGAGATTCTCTGCAAACAACTCTGGAATGATGTTCTTGATGTTAGATGCATTTACCTTGTTTACTAACCCATTGATACTCTTCTGAAGGGCATCCCATGTCATGCACTGGTATTCCACACTGCTCTTGTCTTCCACATCTTTCATCATTTGAGCCAGCTTAAATGGGGGAATGTAAACACCCCCGCTTCTTCCAACACCCTTCTTAGCTCCTCTTACAACACCTTTGCCATTCCCATTATGAGATGGAGCAAACACAACACCAGAAGTTTTCACTTCCACTGCCTCTCTATCCCTCTTGTTTCTAGAAGCCCCTTTACCACTTAATTCGTGCTTATTTCTGTACATAAACCCATCAGGAAGCATGAGTTTTTGCATATAACCTCGCCCAAATATTTTACAGTTATTTTTCATCAAGATTCCCTCAGGAGCTGGCAGATCCTGCTTCCATACTTTAATTTTGTTTTCTCAAAGGACAATCCTAAAAATCCATGCATTGCAAACAACTTTTTACACCTTTGTTGGTTGTGGTGGCGTCACAGAGAGTTTACATCAATAAATGAAGAACATGCCAATGCTTTTAATGCAGCAGTAGAAGTCTATCTCTTATTCAATATCTCTAGTGAAACCCCCATGATCTTTTGTTTGAGTAGAATTTGTTATATTCTAGAAAGGGTCTTGTCCTTTGTTGATGGGATATTCATCTACCTCAAGAAATAATTGTTCTTTTCTCCAATAAGAAGTGGAACTAAATGAAGATCTAGCACCATGAAATGAATCCTCAAAAGGATTACTATAGTTAGTTTTGGTAGATAATGATCTGGGTAAAATACTAATGTGGCTTTAGGAAACATTATGTACTAGCTTAGCATAGTCCAACAACTTTGGTGCGACATGCTACATCCAATTAAGTCTCCATCGGTATCTCTATTGTGTTTATGGATTGGGATTCAATGTACTCTTTTTATACATAGATTTTACTTTCAACTGACGAGGTTTGTATGTAGTTACTTGTCTTTTGATTGTATCCCTATTTCAAGAATTTCTTCTATCAACAAATCATTTGTTGTAAGTTGTACAAGTGGAAGCTTGAACATGCCTTCCATGCTAGCCTTGTTGATACATTCAACACCATCTTGTGCAACAAATCTTTAGAACTCCACTATTTCATTGAGGAGTGAGCAGTAGGGACAATCTAGGACACTTACAGAGGTTTTGCAAGAGAGATAAATAGACCTAAATATTATGGCTTAATAATGATCAATAGGTAAACAGATAAGAAACTCCCAATATCAAAATGATTTTCTTAATTGTCTTTACTAGAAATGGATAGATCTACTAATAATGGCTTTATGATTGTATGTCAACTTTAGACTCAATCCAAGAAGAGATAGAACTAATATGCAATATTTAGATTTATGATCTCTATAATATAACAATCCCATAATTATGTTTCCACGCATCTATACCACAACACAAACATCATGCTAGTGTTTAGCCATAACAATTGATATCCTAATTATAGAATGTGAAATATGCACATAACTATGAATAAAGATTAAGAAAAACAAAGAAAGATGCTTATTGCAAACATAAATGACTAATGTATAAGAATTGAATTCATTGTAGATAGTTTTGAATATCAAATTCACTTATTTGTGTATATTTAGTAACTCATGTACTTGTGGCCAACCATTTATCTCTTTCATAAATTAAACACTTATTACTAACATTAAATGGCTGAGTAATTATGTTTTAGTTGAAATTGAAAATAAAATATTTTATTTCAGGACAACTCACACTATTCCCTATCATATTTTAGACTCTTGGTTTTGTTAGTAGTGGTTTGATGTCTTTGGAGCTGATCATTGAATTTATTTAGTTATGTTTGCCAGCATACTCCCAGCCTGTGCCAAAATGGGAGCTTTGGAACAGGGTATGGACATCCATCAAAGCATAAAATATAGAGGAATTTTGTCAGATGTAGTTGCAACTACTCTATTAGCATGTATGCAAAATATGGAAGCATAGACAAGGCACGGGAACTGTTTGATGGATTGCCTCAAAGAAATGTGGTTTCCTAGACTGCAATGATTGCCAGATATGCACAAAATGGATTTATTGAGAAGGCTTTAGAAATTTTCAAGCAAATGCAATCGGTAGGTGTAAAGCCAAATTCCACGACCATTGCTACTATCCTCCCTGCCTGTGCCAAAATGGGAGATTTGGAATAGGGTATGGACATTCATCGAAGCATAAAGGATAGAGGAATTTTGTCAGATGTTGTAGTTGCAACTGCCCTGGTAGACATGTATGCAAAATGTGGAAGCATAGACAAGGCACGTGAACTGTTTGATAGAATGCCTGAAAGAAATGTTGTCTCGTGGACTGCAATGATTGTTGGATATGTACAAGAGGAAGGAGGACATATGAGACAGATACAGATTATGTGAAGCAATGAAATCAACCTCCATTTGTCAAAAAGGCTTTAGACACTTTCAAGAAAATAAAATTGGAAGGCATAAAGCCAAATTCCACAACCTTTGGTAGCATCCTCCCTCCCTATGCAAAACTGGGAGCTTTGGAATAGGGTATGGACATCCATCAAAACATAATGGATAGAGGAATTTTGTTAGGTGTTGTACTTGCAAATGCCCTGCTTGACATGAATGCAAAATGTGGAAACATGGACAAGGCTCGTGAATTGTTTGATATGATGCTGCAAAGAGATGTATACTTTTTGCAACATGAAATTAAAAACTAGGGCAATTTGAATCTACCTCCTGCACGGGATTGCGAGAAATTCCACAAATGCCTTCGACGCAGGTTTGATGTTCTTGGGGGTTGAAGTCGCCATGGATGCCTACGTGGGATTGCAATGTTCACAAATGAATTTCCCTCTTATTTTTTTTTGAAGTAATGGCCCTTGTCGTTGGCATTACGACGAACTCGAGCACTTTTTTGAAAAAAAGAAAATTCTCATTGCTAATGCCTTCTTTGTTGAAACCAAATGGGAAATTTCCATCGGAATTATGATGAACATGGGCATTTTTTCAAAAAAAATCAAATTTGGCCACAATATACCTTCTCCTTCGGAAACCTCAATCAGAAATCTAGTCCAAATGTATTAGTGCTGATTAAAGGACTTAAGAAAATCAATTAAGATGTCACCCGATTAAGGAATTTTACAAAGGGACCTATTAAAGTCCACCTGAATAAGGGATTTAAGTTGCAATGGTTAGAAAGAAATAAAAGGATGATCTGCTAAATTAGCTACTGATAGCTTGATCAGATCACAATGAGAATAATGCTCTATCCACATCGATTGTGTCTGCTCTGCACAACACCGGTTTTCTGCTTATACCTTTGGCTCTATACTTTGCCGATCCTCTGACCTTTGGCTCTGCACTTTGTCGGTCCTCTTTCCTTCGGCTCTACACTCTTTCGGTCCTCTGTCCCTCGGCTCTGCACTCTGCCGGTCCTCTTTCCTTCGGCTCTACACTCTTCCGGTCCTCTATCCCTTGGCTCTGCACTCAGCCAGTCTACCTCATACACTATCTGCTTTGCTAAATATTTTTAGCACTTCCTCTCACTCTTCTCTTCACTTTGGATCGCCTTCTAAAGGATCTTCTTTTTGCAAATTTTACGATCAAGAATTTTTTAATGAACTCAAAAATACTTTATACATTTTTTGTCGTCACCTTTAGGTGTTTCCTTATTCAAAGCAATCACAAATTTTGGAAGATTTCAAATTCAAAATCTCCCACTCTTTCTCTGCATGCCCTGCAACAATTCTGCCAACTATTCAACTAATTCTGCCACCACATCTCCCAAAAATAGTGATTTCTGGGTCGAGTTCAGTCATTTATGTGTGAACCAGAAAATCTGCAAGTAATCATGGATTGACTTCATGCTAACTGAAGTAGACTACACCAACTTTTAGTTTGGTGTAGACACAAGCTAACCAACTCACCTTTTGCCACCACAACTGAATAACCGATCACCACTCCGAGATTTATGGTAATCACCTATTGTTCTTCTGCCTTACCGGTGTATCGGTATACCACTGCACTCTATATTACCAGTTCATCCTTGGATTGTCAGTTTGTTGTGTTATCATCAATTCTCTTTCCTTGTTTGCCAATGAGGTTTTAGTTTGCATACAACCTCAAGTCTTCTTTCGTGAGTCACCTTTTGTGACTTCATCATCATTAGAATGACCGATCTTCTTGAGTGATAAACCGGTTGGCTTAGTGTATCTTCCCTTGAGTTGACTAAACTTTGGTCATCTATTTGTAATGTGTTTCCATGTGTTTACAAATCATCATCTTTTCTACTGAAATACACCACTTCATCGGTCAGTGTTAGACATCAATGACAAATATTAGCTCATATACCAGTTCTTTGGATTGACCAGTTTTGTCAATACCAATAGTTGAACCCATATCAAACTTAGATTAACAATCATGGTATGGGCCTATCTCGCTTTTATTAATCAAAATAATCATTGTAGCTACATCATCCCTAAGGAAATAGAACTATATTATAAGGGAAAAAACACAACTTTCCAACCACCATAAGTGCATAGATGGAAACCCAATGTGGCTACAAGAAGATGAATAAAAAAGAAACTCATAGTATTCAATTTTCTAAGATTCTATTCATAACACACCTGATGAATTTCTTCAAATTGCTAATGTCTCCTTCTTCCACTAGTCAAACTCTTCTAGATCGAGAATAGATTATATTGTCATGGTTTCTTTCCCTACTTATTCTAAATAGATAGTATTTCTTTATTATTTTAAAAATAGTGTTTGTACTAATATTTATTTTTAAAATAAAAAACAACATTGACTTTACAATGAGTTTTTGTTGCACAATCGATATATTTTTTGTAGACACCCAAATCTATCCACTTAATTAAATGAATACTTAGTATTTATTTGATTATTTAACCATCGATAAACAAATAAATATTTAATTAGTTCATCTTAAGCCTCTTCTCATATTAATTAAATAAATTATTCAATTTATTTGATTTAATCCACTTAACCAAATTCAAACAATTAAATAAATAAATAAATAATATTTGTTTAATTAACCCCCCTCTTGCATTTAAATAAATCAATATTTATTTAAATCCCTAAAAATCCATCCCTCACATTTAAATAAATAAATATTTCTTTAAATTTCTAAAACCCTCATCCACTTGCACTTTCTAGAAAATGCAATTTGCACACTAACCCTTCTCCTAATCATATCTACACTCGTATTATTAGCCTAATAACCCTCTAAGTGTTTGCACATTCCTAAACTAAGGGATTAGGGAAGAGTCACTTCTCAAAAATATCCAAGGCTCTTACAAAGCACTAAAGGCCTTCTCCCTTCAACAAGCTAACCTATATGGCTCTTTGACCAACCTAGCCCACCTTTAACCCTTGTACATTCCCCCAACCCTTGGTTAAAGGCTAATCCCTTAACCTGAGAACCCATAGTAATCCTCGAGTTCCTTCAAGCCTTAAAGTCTTTGACCAATCTTACCCTTTAACCCTTGCACATTCCTTTACCCCTTGGATAAAAGCTTTATCCATCAACCTAACCTTAACCTAACCACCCATGGTAACCATCATGTCTCTTCAAGCATTTAATGTTTTATCCCTCTCCTCTCAAGCCTTCCCTTGTTGACACCTGTCAACATGGGATTGGCTTGAAGAGGAGCACATGGATTATGGATCACCACTTCCTCAGGCAATCTTAACCCTTCTTCAATAAACTCAATCTCAACCCTTCATTTGCCCATTTCCTCTATAAGTACGACTCATTCCTTCATTGTTGGGGGTCACACACACAAAAGAGATGAGTTGTCCATGCATTATTACTTTAGAATTCGAATGTTTTGTACAAGGCCATTGCATTATGCTTTAGTTCTTCCACTAGTTGGAGTTGCTATTTAGCCTCTAATACTTCATTTGCATCCTCATTCAACACTTGACCATAATCAATCATCTCTCATCATCCATTTGGCATCCCATTGTGCTAGTGCTCAAACTGAGGGCATACTCAACATAGCAGTAGGATGTTGGAGAGGAGAAGGACAAGGAAGAGCTAACAAAAGGGAGCATCATGGAGAAGTTTCATATTCATTTCATTTTGTTTATTTCCTAGCTTCTTTTTTACTAATCTTCCTTGATAAAGCTTTTAAATAATTTAAGTTTTATGTTGATGACTAATCTCGATTGACCGTTTTATTGCATTTCACTTTCTATTTTTTTTCCTTAAAACTAAAAACATTGTCTTCATAAAATGTATAGAATTTCTATTTTTTTAATTTAAAAATAAATTAAAAAATATGATTTTATCAAATTAATAGCAAAAAAACATCAATTTTGTTTTAGTTTTTCTTTTTGTTATTTAAAAACATTGTCTTCATAAAATGTAATACAAATTATATTTTTCTATTTTTAAAATAAAAAACATTTCTTTTATAAAATTAATAAAAAAGATAAAAACTGTTTTATTTTAGTTTTGCTTTTTGTTTCTATTGACAAAGGTTTTTTCATCCATTTATGACTATAATACACATCTCTGTGTAATTAAATACAATTAGTTTGTTAGGTTCTTAACTATATAATTATTCTAACTCAAAGAGAATGTTTCAGTAGGAGCGAACTAAATAATTATGCCAAGTAATTCAAACTCAATTTATGTTTTTTGTAATCATTTAATTAGTCTTATTTATGAAACAAATTTAGTTTAGGTGACTTAATTCAAGTCAACATGGGACATGTCCAAGGTATAAGTAGGGTTTAAGTGGGGTTTAACGAGTTCTATTTGATTTTTATATTATGAATTATATTCTTATTTGAGATTTTGGAGGTTTATCCCCTGATGTTGTGTGTGTGAAAAGTGGACTAAGAATCTGCATCTGCAAGACACAACACTTCAATCAAGTCATTACATGCATGGTTGATCAGATATAATCAATGAATAGTAAACCATAACAAATCGACCCATTGCCTTCTAAAAGATGCGAGTATAAGATTGCTCTCAGATTATTTAGCATTTATATGAGTGTGATGAATGCTAGATGGATGCAATATTTGATCTAACAAGATTTAAGCAATATTAAGCTAAATGATTCAATTAATATGAAACAATAAATATTCAATATATCTCAATGAGTCTAGAGCAAAAACAGTATAATAGCAATATATTCTCCAGCCTTCTTTGAATGAGAGATGAGCCTGAATTTATAGAAAATTCAGAAACAAACCAACAACTAAGATCAAATGATGATGAGTGGTCAAGATTTTCCAAGAGGAAGCACAATCCAGGTGAATTGATGTGATTGGATTCTTTTCTCAATTTTAAAGGAAATTGAACTAAAATTAAGATAAAATCAAGAAAAACTGATTTATTCTCTATTTCATTCATTTGTAATATTTAATTGTTTTAATTGCTTTCTTTGAGATTATTTATCAATTTTTAATTTGTTTTTTTCAAGATTATCTCCAATTGATTTCTTTTCTCAATTTTTAATTCTTTTTTGGTCAATTAATTTCTTTTTTGATTTATTTCCATTTTTGAAGATTTGTGACAATTTTTATTTGATTAAATTCCTCTTTTTGATGATTTAATGGCAAATTGATTTATTTAATTAAAATAAATAAGATAATTGTTTAAAATGATTTACTTAGAATGATTTAATTAATTAAATAAATATTTAATTAATATTGAGTTATTAATTTGCCATGTGACATTTGATAATTTAAGAATTAATTGTGTGCTTAAGATTTATTTAATTGCCTTTGGTTAGGACCTTGGTGATGTTGTCGAGATTACGGGCTCATGGTTTAGATGACCATTTTTAAGGTATTACATTTGCTCCTCCTTGAATTAATGTGCGAGTAGCGCATTGGTTCAAAGAAAATTTGATGTCTAGGAGATACCAGTTCTGAACTTGATTGATCATGAACTAGATGAAAAGCGAGGTGTTTAGCTTGATTCGAAGTGACAAAGCTGAATGAAGTCTGATTAAAGCGATACCGATCCTGAACTTGATTGAGCTTAGGAACGATAGAAAACAAAAGATACCGAACTTGAACTTGATTGATCAAGAAGCAGATCTTATTGATCTAGAACTTGATTGATCTAGACACAGTGAGTGATGATAAAAAATGATCTTGAACTTGATTGATCAAGATACGATGAAGATAAACTGTTCAGCTTGATCAAGAAACGATGAAACTAAAAACCTACTTAGATTTAGAGTGATCAAAGAAATTCTTTAAACCCTTGATTGAGTTTAAACGAATAATCAGCTTGATGAAAAGAGATGAAACTAATTAACATTAAGAGATTGATTCAGACGAAGACAAATATCAGCTTGATATGAAGCGATGAAACTGATATGCCCCTAGTGATTGATTCGATTCAGATGATTGAGAAATCTCAACTTGATATAAAGCGATGAAGTTGAGATGCCCCTAGCGATGAGGTCTTATTTGATTGATTTTCTTTAGTTGAAAAAGATTTTTTGCTCGACTTTTGATGAAGATTTGAAAATTTTCTTGACATAAGGTCACGAGTATGCCTCCTCGGGAGCAAAATTGAAAGATAGCGAGGGTACATGATGATAGGCAATTTATTTAGCGATGATAAGTTGTTTTGAGCATAAATTGATTCAAAGGAATTTTTGAAAATTTAGCAAGAAATTGAGCATAAAGTTGATTTGTAGAAATTAAATTGAGATTCAGCATTGAAATTGAGCGCAAAGTTAAAGAAAGAGCATTTGATGAAAAGTGCTAAGTGGTCCAAATTCCGAAATTGACTAGCAAAATGATCTCGAATTTCGATTTCGATACCCAAACTGGAATCAGATCGGTCGAATTAGCTAAGCATATAATTTTCGTGTCCATCGGAGCAAGTTGAAAAATTAGGTTTTGGGCTATATATGGAACAAAAGTGTCATTTTCAATTCATTTTAACCCTCCAAGTTTGAAAATTCAAAAAGCCTTCTGTGAAGAAAATGGTGGTCCCTACTCATCAGCATCAATTCGAGCACCAGAGAAG
The DNA here is from genome assembly GCF_030272615.1 of Cryptomeria japonica. Classification (NCBI taxonomy): domain Eukaryota; kingdom Viridiplantae; phylum Streptophyta; class Pinopsida; order Cupressales; family Cupressaceae; genus Cryptomeria; species Cryptomeria japonica. Next base: position 623,635,624 of record NC_081410.1, read on the forward strand.
ACATAATCGACCCCGAAACTACAAGCCAGTGGTAAATGATCGATCTTAAGCCTGTTTATGTTTCCAAATTTGAATTTTTTTGTTCAATTTTTAAGTTTTTCGCATGTTTGGGGTCGGGCATCACGTTTTATCGTACGAGATAGGATCCTATCTCGTATGAGAAACTAGTAAATTTTCTTTCATTGTTTAAGGCCATTAGTTTTGTCGTTCTAGGGCTACCCATGTGTCGTACGACAGGTCTGTAAAAAGACCATTTTGTCATGCAGGGTCCAAAAGTTTGTCGTTTGAGCTTGGTTTGTCATACTAGAGCTATTCCTAGCTCATACGAGATGCTGCTATTCTGTGTTTTGTCATTTGAAAGATAGTAAGCATTTTTTAGGGTATAAACGTGAAATTTTGATTTTGCATTTGACTTAGTTGGATTTGTGTGATGTTTTGCTTCTCTTGTAGGCTCATTTGGAATGTTTTCTGATGCTTCGTTGTTGGGTTTTTTTTGCAGGTTCAATTACCTCCTGTGTTATTTAGATGCATGTATCCTCCCATGATGACATTAGTGCAAGATTTATCTGAGGTTGAGCAAGCTCATATTGACTTGTGCGGCTTGACTCATTTGTTGAGAGTACTAGATATCTGTGTGAGCCACGGGATGCTCACGGCGTTGATAGAGTGGTTTCATTCAGAGCATAACACATTTCATCTTTTGGTGGGGGAGTTGACCATCACTCTTGAGGATGTATATAGGATCCTCCGTATCCCTTTTGCTAGGGATAAGGTGGATTATGATTTAGGGCACCTTCCAGGATTACAGGCAGTCAGGCATGTCTTTAGTGATCCTGACATTTTGACTCGGTCCATGAGTTGGGATATTCTTATGAGCAGTGAGGAGTATCCTTTAGCATGCGTCCTAGCAGGATTCATAGGGTATTTTCTTATGCTAAACAGAGGGCAGCAGGGCTTCCAGTGCGGATGGGGCCAGATGTTAGAGAGGTTGATAGAGACCCCTCAGAGACTTGGCTGGGGCTCTTGTTTATTGGCCCACATGTATCGAGAGATGCATGAGATTGTATACAGAGATGGGCAGAGCATGGCCACTGGGGTATATATTTTGTAGGTGTGGGCGTGGGAGCACCTTCCTGTTTGTCGGCCAATAGTAGCTGACAGTAGAGAGCTTGGGCAGCCGATCATTTATAGGTATGCCAGATATATTACACAGCCCCATCTAGGTAAGATAGATTTTTGGAGACGGAAACTCGATGGCCATGGGATGACTGGTCGCTAGTTTGCAGGGACTTGTTTGTTACATGCCCACTGATCAGGAGGTCACAGACCATTGTGGAGCGATTCGTCATTTCTCGAGTGATGAGGCAGTATGTCCGACCTCAAGGGATCTCGCAGGAGTATACAACTTATGCTCGGTATGGAGATGAGGAGAGACAGGGATGGTCTCCGCGGTTATCATATGCTTTGGCAATGCAGGAGCTGACATGTTTACACCGCCTGAGGTGGGATTACCTAGACGATGTAGTTGATGTGGGGGTATTACCCTAGTATAGAGATCATTTTCGAGAGCATCTGTTCCCGCAATTTATAGATCCAGGTGAGCAAGCTCCTCGTATTGGGGATGTTGAGGATGATGCCCCCACACCAGCATAGGGACAGGGATAGGGCCACAAGCAGGGTCATAGGAAAGGATAGGCACAAAGAGCTGAGGCTCCATGACGAACAGGTGGTGATCCTAGTGCTCGCAGCAGCAGGGTGCCAGCTGAGGGTGGACAATAGAGGGGTGAGGGAAAATCGTTAGGAGGAGTGGGTGTGAGATTGGGTGGGACTGAGGAGGAGCGAGCAGGTCTGAGATAGGTCTGACAACGGAGGGATGAGCAGGGTGGAGCTAGAGGTGGAGGTGGTGGTGAGGAGCCTATGAGAGAGTAGGGGATGGACATTGGACGGTCGATGAGGGCACATCTTGCAGAGCTGCAGTCACAGTTGATAGTGGCTCAGACTCAGTTGGTGGAGCAGGACCGACAGCTTGCCGAGGTGAGGGCCAAGCGTGATTGCTAGATTGCAGCGCTGAGAGTAGAGATGAGAGTAGAGATAGAGACCTTGCGATAGGAGGTCCTCCACCAAAGTAGTAGGGTAGCTTATTACGTGGCCGCATATAGTGTTGCAGTTCCTGTTGCTCAACAGGTGATACCCTACTCACAGTATATGGCATGATCAGAGGGAGCGCAGGTGCCTCGTCAGGATCCTGGTCATCAGGCGCCTCCTCCTCCACCAGGTGATGAGGGAGAGTGTGCTGGTTAGATTATTTCTTGTTGTAGCTCGGATATTTTTTATAGACACACCCATTTTTTGTAGCCTATATGATTCTTGCTCCGATGGGAGTTTGTATATGTCATTCGACATCATTTTGTACATTAGACTTGACATGATATACATATACGAGATCCGATTTGACTTCATCGTATTTGTGTTGATTCACTTATGAGATGTCTTTTATGTGCTTTATTCTATATGTATGTATTTATTTTCAACATGAATGTATGAATGCAAATGAAATATGAATGCTTATTTTTGTTTCTTTTCATATGCACATAATGAATGTGAATGAGTAATGAGTAATGCAATTTTTTTCATTTTTCTATAGAATAAGATGAATGCAAATGAATGATAGTGAATGTATGAATCTATATAAGATGCTCATGTATGCAGCTAACATCTCAAAACATAAGTATTTGATCGGAGAAACGATGAAAAGAGACCACTTAGCGAAGAAATGATGAAGCTCCAACTCTCATTTAGAAGATAAAGAGATCATTGTTATTATGTCGAAATCACTCTAAATTCACGAGATGCAAAATGAAATGCAAAATGATATGCAAAATGAGATGCAACCTAAACCTAGTCACTGGACTTAGAACAGCTTAATTTTCATCATTGAGCATTTTACAATTATAGCAGGTAGATTAGAGTTCCTTGCTTTTCCTATGTAATATTAATTATCTTGTCCACAATGACCCTTTTTTCGTTCATATCCTTGGACAGATTACACATGGACCCAGATTGCACAATAAAGAAATTCCCTCAAAACAGACAAAGAAATGATGGGAACCTCCCTATAGCATTCAAATAAGTGGAGTCGAGGTATGTGAGGCGATTTCACCTTGATGTGAAGGCTCTTATCACAGACACCCAGCTAATTTAGATGTTTCCAGATCATTGGGATCATTCCTTCAAGCAGAAAACAAATAAGATATTATGCCCCCAATCCTTGCTCCTCTTAGTCAAGATAGACTTCCTCGAGTTACTCAAAGGGACAATAATTGAAAACCAATATAAAAGACAACACACAAAGAAAATTTTCATTCATAGCTCAAACTATTTGGTGATTGTTTTCTGTTATGTTGTCTTGCTTGTTAACTTAGTGATAAAACTCTTAAGTAGTCAGGAGACACGTAACTGAATCAGAGTGGACAACCAGGTTTCACTGATGTAAGGTTGACTTGGTTGATACTGCTTAGGATATGTAATGTGCTCTTTTGATTACCTAAGACTAGGACATTGATCGATTTCAAGCCATGAGGGTTCCAACGAACCAAGATGTCACAAAAGTGACTGAAATATGTACAAGCGAAAGTAAAGATGCATGAAAGCAAGAATGCCAACATTGCGTTGATAGATGGAGTACTTGAGTACAAGAGGTGCCTATTTGCCAGGTTTTCACCTGCTTGGCAGAGATTCATTTTTTTTTTTTTTACCAAGGTGCCTGTTTACCAAGTTTTCACCAAGGCATTTTCTCTCTTTTTTCTTTTTTTCTTTTTTTCTTTTTTTGAATTTCTTCAAGACTTTTTTTGATTTTTCTGATTTTTTTAGGACTTTTTCTGATTTTTATGATTTTTTCAAGGCTTTTTCTAATTTCTAGGATTTTTTTTTTTTCAAGACTTTTTCGCTGTATAAGCTGCTGGAGAAGAGAATATTTAGGTGAATAATTTCTTCAGATGGATGGTGTTGATCGGTTTGCGGAGCCGTTCTCCTTCTGATGTTGAGAGTTGATAGGCACCAGAGCCAAAAGTTGCAGTAATGATATAGGGATCCAGCCAGTTGGGTTCAAACTTGCCTTTGTTGTCTCGAAACTGTTGATTTTTAGGATTTTCTCTCAGGACTAGGTCACCAACTTGAAATTCTCGATGTCGAAACTTCTTGTTATATCCCTTGGACATTCTCTTTTGATACACTCCGGGATGATCAAACGCCACTTGTCGATGCTCATCCAACAATTCAAGCTCTTGCAATCTAGATATTCTATAGTCTTCATCAATAACAAGACCTTGCAAGGAAACTCTTAGAGATGGTATTTCTACTTTCAATAGGTAATACTGCTTCGGACCCATACACCAAAGAGAAAGGTGTAGCCAAGTAGGTGTTCTGATACTTGTTCTATAAGCCCACAGTGCAGGATTGAGTTGCAGATGCCAATCCTTCCCGAATTTTTTCACTGTTCTGTGCAAGATGGTCAATAGGTTTTTGTTAGATGCCTCTTCTTGTCCATTACCTTGAGGGTAATATACTGAGGACCAGTGTTACTTGATTTTAAATTTCACACAGAGTTTGTCCAGATCTTTGTTCTTGAACTATCCTCCATTATCAGTTATAATGGATGAAGGTATACCATACCTGTAGATGATATAATTAAGAATAAAGAGAGCTACTTGTTTTCCTGTTGCCTTGATGAGCGAAACTTCTTCTACCCACTTAGTGAAGTACTCAGTGGCAGTGATAATAAATTTGTGTCCATTAGATGATGCAGGATATATTTGGCCAATTAGATCAAATGCCCATTGTTGAAAGGGCTAGTGTGTCACAAAGGGTATGAGATCCCTTGCTGGAGCGTGTATAAGGTGCCCATGTAGTTGACACTTCTCATAGGTTTTAGCAAATTTTATAGCTTCTTTTTCCATGTCTGGCCAGTAGTAGCTAGCCCTTAGTAGTTTTCATGCTAAAGTTAGACCGTTCTAATGGGATCCACAAACACATTCATGAACCTTGGACAATGTGCATTGGGACTCCTTAGTTTCTAGACATCTAAGCAAAGTATTATCTAAACCTTGCCTAAATAGGTTGTTAGCAATGATGACGTACCGTGATGTGTTTCGGATTAGGTTCCATTTTTCAGTTCAGGAAAGATTGGTAGGGACAAATTGGTCATGCACGTAAGACTAAATGTGGCTATAACGAGATGAGTTATGTCCAATAATAGAACAGACTACCTGGGACTTAGGAGAATCATAGGCAGGGTAATGTAACTCTTCCACCAAGAATTCAAAGTGAAAATTAGACTCCTGTAGCTGTGGTATAGATGCCAAAGTAGCCATTGCATCCACTACTCTATTTGTTGTTCTGGGGATCTGCTGAAATGATACAGAGGTAAAATATTTCTTGAGATCATCCACCATTCTCTTGTAAGGCATCAGTTTCTCATCTCTTGTCTAATATAGATCATTGATTTGGTTGATAATGAGTTGAGAATCTCCATAGATGTGTAATTCCACGATCTTCCACTTGATGGCCAACTTGATCTCATTTACCAAAGCTTCATATTCTGCAATGTTGTTTGTGCAAGGGAAGAGAATCTTGTAAGCTTTTGAAATTGAGTATTTCTGAGGAGCAATAAATAGTATCTCGGTACCAGAACCATGTTGAGTGAAAGACCCATCAAAGAAAATCTTCCATGATTGATTCATCTGGGAATTCTATATGCAGAGGTTGATTGTCTTCAAGTGGAGCATCAGCAAGTTGGTCTGCAATAACCTGTCCTTTGATGGCTGTACGTTCCACATATTCGATATCAAATTCGATAAGAACCATGACCCATTTAGCCAGTCTTCCTATAAGCGTTGCTTTACTGAGAAGATATTTGAGCAGATCAATCTTGGCTATCAGCTTAATGGAGTGTGCTAACATATAGTGCCTTAATTTTTGTGATGCAAAGACCAATTCGTAGCATGGTTTTTCTATTATAGTGTAGTTCATTTCATATGACACCAATGTTCTGCTGGTGTAATAGATAGCTCGTTCCTTTTTATTGTCATCTTGTTGTGCTAGAAGTGCCCCCAGTGAAGTATCTGTAGCTGATATGTATAGGATCAGTGGCTTACCTTGAATCGGTTTCATTAATATGGGTGGATTAGAAAGATATTCTTTGATTTGTTGTAAATGTCATTCACAATCTTTATCCCAATTTTATTGAATCCCTTTCCTTAATACCTTCGTGAAGGGTTGAGCTTTGTCGGCTAGCTAAGATATGAAACGCCTTATTGACTAAAGACGGCCTTGTAAACTTCTCATTTGACTGATATTCTTGGGTGGAGGAATTTCCATTATAGCTTGGACCTTTTCAGGGTCAACCTCAATTCCTTTTTTTGAAATTATGTAACTAAGCAAGTGTCCTGATGTTACTCCAAATGCACACTTTTTAGGATTTAATCGGAGCTTGAATCTTTCCATTCTATCTAGTATGAGGCCTAGCTCTTGAATATGCGTAGATCTCTTCATAGTCTTTACCAGGGTGTCATCAACATAATCTTCCATGTTTTTATGCATCATATCATGGAAGATAGTGGTTACTGCTCTTTGGTAAGTTGTTCTTGCATTTTGTAGACCAAATGGCATAACATTCCAGTAGAAGGTTCCCCATGCACATGTGAAAGTTGTCTTTTCTTGATCTTTAGGTGCTATGTTGATCTGATTGTAACTAGAGAATGCATCCATTAATGAATACATCTCATATCCAGTAGACATATCTACTATCATGTCAATGTTGGGCAATGGAAAATCATCTTTTGGACATGCCTTGTTGAGATCCCTGAAGTCTGTGCAAACTCTAATAGATTTGTCTGCCTTTGATATAGGTACTATATTTGATATCCATTCTGCGTAGTCTATAGCTTTGATAAATCCAGCTTTTAGCAATTTATCTAGTTCAGCCTTGACTAGCAGTGCCACATGAGGATGCATCTTTCAGAGTTTTTGTTTGATTGGTTTTACTCCTGGTTTAATAGAGAGGTGATGAATGATGAGATCAGGATCTAGTCTTGGCATATCTGAGTATGTCCATGCAAAGTTGATCTTCTTTTCTAGAAAAAGGTTGCTGAAATCTTTTAACTCTTCAGCTGATAGTGATTGAGCTAAATGAATGATGTGTGGTGTCTCTTGACTCCCAATGTTTACTGGCTGAGTTGGCTCAATCAATATGGAATATCTCTCCTGGAAGTGACTTGGAAGTATATCAAGTATCTCACCTTCAAGCGCCTCGGAGAGGTTTTCACCTTTAGGTACGTCCTTTATTTTCTCTTTTTTAGAGTCTGACACCGCCACAATGTGGTTTTCACCATCAGATCCTTTATGCTTATTTTTCTTGTTTTTGCAACTAAGATACCTGATATCTGCTTCCGTCATGTTTTCATTATGTTTGCTGGTGGAAGAGTACATGGGTTCAACTACATTGAGGTAGTAGGCTAGTGTATAGTCATTGGCAAAGGTAGGTAAATTCAAGGGTTGTTTATAAAGAGTACTATCAATCAGTTCCAGATGCATTAAGGATAAGGTTGGAATAGGCTCAAGGGAGTTCACGGTACTATCATCATGGCTTTGGGCCGACGAGTCGAGTTCCAGAAGACTACCTTGCGTATGTGTCTTGAGACCAGGAAGAGTTACAACACGATTATCAAAATTCATGTTAGTATTTATTGGACCTAACCCAACCGATCTACTTCTAGCGTTGTCACCTACTTCAGACTGGACTACATACCGTGGTGTGACAGCAGACAGTATCTCATCATTCATGACAAAGTAGTCATAATGCGTTGTTGAATATTTGTCGTCGTAAATAGAGCTCCTGTCTAAGTCATCAGAGTCATAGGATGAAGTTGTTGACTCATCTTTAAGTGGCTTAGTAAAGGTATATATAGTATCAACACCTACATCTTTGATGTTGCAAGTTCCTTCGTGATTTGGTTCATTGATTGCTTGTATTTGACACACTTGTGGACATGACTTTGATGGTTCTGTTAATCCCTATCGTCTCTTCCATTCAACTTCCTCTGGACTGATGACTGGTTCTATTTCTGTAGCTTCTAATTCTTCTTTTGTAGTTCCATACCTGATTTGTCCTACCTCATTAGAGGGGGAGTTAGTAGGTGAAGAAATTGCTTGTGTCTGTTCTTCCTCCAGCTGTCCTTCATAGTCTTCTTGTCTTTTTAGTTTGATTTCTTCTATTTCTTTTTGCATTCTGAGGCATATCAGCTCTTGTGCATCATCTGTAATATCCCTATACTCTTCAAGGGTTTCTGTATCAGAGATGCGATCTGGACCCCATTCATACTCATTTGAATTAGTTTCTGAGTCATCTACTTGTTGTCTGTCAGTATATGTGGCTGGAACATTGAGTGGTGCAAACAATTCTCTGATTCTGTATACTTCGTCTCTCATATCCTCTGAAACTTCTACTTCTTGTGGTATTATAGCTGATATAACTAGAACTTAATTACTATCTGGTTCCTCTCTCTGGGTGAACAATTCTTGTTGTTCAGCGTCACACTCTTCCTGAGTTTGTTGGGTATCAATTTCTTGTGTTGTTAAAGGTAATACCTTTTTCTTCCACTTGCGTTGATGGTGAGATTTGTGCTTTTGATTTGATTGCTTTCTTGGATCATATCCCAGTCTAGCTTTATCATTGACAAACTTAGTTTGTAACTGAATAGGTTCAACAATACCTTTTTGATGTTTTCCAAGAGGACCAGTACCTGAATATCCCATGCGTTGAAGCATCTTATAGCCTGGACCATATTGTGTTGGAGAAATCTCACAATGTTGTATTTCTTTATCTGCACTGGCTTCTTTGAAGAGCAATTTATGGACATCATCCCCTTCTATTTCACCTACAAGAGAAGTAGAGGACTGTATAAAGGTTCCATCATAAATGACTTTTGGAGTTGAAGTTTGTGGCCTTATACCCTCTGATGGTTTTCCCGACTGTCTTGGTGATGGAGGAAGAGACATTAGTGAGAGTATAGGCTCTATCTTGTAACCATCCATGCCAGTATTTGTGATTCTCAGTTTCTTTTCCAAATCTTTCAGCAAAGATTCTGAACTTTTAGCTGCAGAAGCTGCTCTATTATTAGGAACAAAAGCATTAGCACCCTGTGTTAATGCATTGCAGGTATAACTTGTATCGACATGAATACGGACTTCAACTCCATTATAAGGAAATTTCAGGCATTGATGATACGTAGATGGTACTGCTTTCATTTCATGAATCCATGGCCTACCCAGTAAGATGTTGTATGAAAGATGAAGATCTAGGACTTGAAAAATGACATCTCTTTCCACAGGTCCTACTCTGATTGGTATTGATACCAGTCCCTTAGAAGTTCTTTCCTCTTCATCATAAGCCTTGATTGTTATCTTCTTTGTTGGATCAATGACATTCTCAGAAAATCCTAGCTGTGTCAATAGATTGTAGGTACAAATATTCAACCCAGCGCCTCCATCTATCAAAACACATTTAATGCGGTGTTTATGAATCATGGCTTCAATGTGTAATGGCTGGTTATGTGGGTGACTCAGTGAATTATCACTTCTTCAGAGAATGTGAGGTAATGAGGTGAGGTCAGGTGACCTACCATAGATTGAAACCGATCTACGTCTAAATCTTCACGAACACTAGTGGTAAGTAGAGCCTTGTCCAGGACCTCTTTATGAGCAGAAGAGATCTTAAGTAGTTCTAAAATGGAGATTTGAGCATTGGTTCTCTTCAATTGTTTGACAATACTATAACCAGGAGAAGATGATGAAGCTGGTTATTTCGATTTAGCCATGATTATGTCTATTTGTCTATTTGGCAGTTTTGATGTCGTTTGATCAAAAGTTGGGGGACTAACTCTTGGGAGAGAAATCTTCCTTTGAGCGTGAGTCATGGCATTAGCAGTCTGTGCTTGACTTTGATGATCCTGGACTATGATCACATTGCAATATTCAGGTTGAACAGATTCAATCATGTTGATCACATTATCGTGATTAGTGTAAGTATAATTGACTCTAGCTCCTCCCTTGGATTTTGAGGAATCTCGTTGTTCATAAGTGGGTAAGGGATCTTTAAAGGCCTTATGATAAACATTAGTTGCATGATTTCCAACAATGATCTTGCTTGCGTCAATGAGATCTTGGATTTCATGTCGGAGTTTCATGCAATTGTTTATGTTATGTCCCTTGTTTCGATGGTAGTCACAGTATTCATTTTCTCTCCACCATCTGGGTCTAATTTCTGGGTCATATGGTCTGGAATTGTCTGGCAATGCTATCATATTATTTGCCAATAAAGTTTTAAAAGATGATTCATATGACTCATCCAGAGGAGTAAACTTACGTTTAGGTTTTGAGACCCAAGGTTTGTCTTTAAACCACTCCCTTGTTTTCTTTGGAGGATTTTCTATTGTAGTTTCAGTTGTCTTGAGTGCTTGTGTGCCACTGGCCAAGTTAAATATTGTGGATTTTGTTTTTGCTTGGACAGTATCTACCACTCCATCACTAACGATGTTCTTGTTTCTATCTTTGCCATATTTCCAGTATTTGCTCTTTTCTTTAGAGCTAGAACCTTGCGATGTTTCTTTCCAAAGTGATATATCTCCGGTTTTGATAAGCACGTCTTCCATTCTGAGGGTGTTATCTACCATTTTGTTGAATGAAGGGCGTACTTTCATCTGGACACTATATTTCAATTTAGGGATTAAGTTGTTGACAAGGATATCCATTTTCTCAAGATCTGGGATGGTCCATGAATATCTAGAGAACATCTTTCTCCGTCGTTGGAGGGAGGTGAGAAAGGGTTCTCCTGTCTTTTGTCTGGTATTACAAAGCTCTATCATAGTGACTGGGTGACAAATGTTGTATGAGTATTGTTGCAAAAATAGTTGCATTAGTTCTTCAAACGTTTTTATCCCTTTGGGTAGGCTTGCGAATCATTCCATTGCTTGACCCCCTAAACTCCTTGGGAAAAGGTGCATGAGGTACATTTGATTGAGCATGAACTCCATACAGGCAGCATAAACTCTCTGACACATTCTTGAGGATATGAGGTCCCATCATATTTGTCAAATTTTGGGATCTCAACTCGTGAAGGAAATGGAGACATGTAAAGGTTTTTGTCAAATGGGAATGGGCATATTGTGTTCAGAGAATATTGTTTTGGTGTTTTATCTTTGTTTTCTATTCTTGTGACCGTAGTTTGTAATGCTTGCATTTGTTTACTCATTTTTCCCCATGGTGTCTCTTCCCCTTTAGCAATGAGGGCCTCCACATTATAACTAGTAGGGAGTTTGGCACCTTGTTTTGCTAATTCTAGGAAATAGTCTTCTTTTTCCCTAGCCATGATGACCTTCATCATTTTCTGGAATTCTTTATCATTCTGACATCTATGTACTTCATCTTTAGGAGGTTCAGGAAGCTCAGATTCAGTTCATGAGGAATCACTTTAGTGGCATGATTGCTGAAATCTTCATGAGTGTTTCGTTTACTAGCTTCTCTTTCTTGTCTTTCCCTAGACATGGTGGGAGATAAGGGATGACCAAAGATTGGTATTTCGTAAACTGGTATCTGTGATGAGGATGGTTTATTGTAAAAGGGGTTTTCTTTGAAGAATGGATTATCTTTTGAAAAAAAAGGCGTTTCTTTTTCTTTATCTCTTTTGCACGAGAATTTCTGGTTTGAAAAGGCATTTGTAACCGACAGGAATGAGAGCCAAATGTTTTGCAGAAGTCAAGATCAAATTGTAGCTAGTAGTTTGTTTAAAGTAGTGATTGAGAGAAGTAACTAAGATCTGGTCTGGTTTCAGGAATGATCTATCCTATGTAAGATGTTATCTAAGTTAACTTAGGTTTGATAAGATGTTTGTTTGGACTAGCTTAAAAGATGATCGACAAAATCATGCAACACAACGATAGAGGTACACTATCAAGGTTGTTTATGCTCAAGAGGGTGATAACCAGTTTTAGGCTCGCTGTAAATTGTTTTGGACAGGTTTGACTGTTCTAGACTGGCAAAATCAAAGACTCGTACAACTGTATTTCTGAGACCGTACGACAGTATAATAGTTTTAGGATGACAACAGTTCTGTTTCCTAAGAGTTGCTGCCTAGTACCATACAACAAATGGGTAGGTATCGGATGACAAATGATTCTGTTCAGTTTTGTCTCGTACGACACAAGATTTGGCTTTGAATGACAGACTGCTGGGTTTTGTACAATAGAGGATTGACCTTGGGATGACAATTTAGTAGACTTGTACGACACAGGATATGGTGCAGGACGACAATTTAGCAGACTCGTACGACTGTTCACAGAGCAGAGACTAAGAATTCTGGGTTTTCCAATGGCTGAGTATGATAACTGAGTATAACCAATTCTGAGATGGATTGATTTTTTTTTTTACCAGGATGGACTAGTTCATGACACAAACAGAGTTTTGATCACTGAGTTCGTTGATTTGTTTGATTTGTTTTCTCCAGTTTTAGTATTTCATTTTTTCAGTTTCAGGGATGAAAACACGCAAGATATATAATAATTCAATCACAGCATGCTAACCCTATGGAAGTTGGCTTAGAGAAGAAAACATTTGCTTGCTAACTTAGGTACACACCCAATAGCTAATCAGAATATGGCCGCTAAGTCTCGCGCAATGGATTCTCAACACTGTATTAGCCGACTCCAAATGCTAATGGGGGCATGATATGGCAAGTGTCTTGGGAGAGTTACTATCTCTCTTGCACAAAGATTATCAACCTTTCGGAGGTGAATTGGGTAGCTTCTATCTTATAGTTCTTAGTCAAGAATTCTGTTTGAAATTACCCCTTGAAATCACGCAAGCATGATTGAGGCCTATAGCCCGACAAGGTAGTGAAACAAGTTGTATCACGTAAACACGATTGAGATCGTGAGGCCCTACAAAATGCTCGATATGAGAGATCTCAAAGAGAAAACTCAAATAATCCATCCTCTGAGACTTTAATCACCAGAGACCTATTTATTATAGTGAGTTGGAATGCTCAGGTCTAGCTATACTCACTTGGGTCGTTCTCATAGGGTGATTACTTTTTCCCACTATGATAGGCTCACTAAAGGTACACAAATCTCAAAACTTAGAAAAAAAGCTTCAAGGGTCTAGATTTCTGATTGTTTGTAAAAGACAAGAGCATACTCTCCTACCTCTTAGATTTTTCTGAAAACACGAAAGACAAATTTGTTCATTAACCAAATAGCAATTTAAGTGCCTAAAAATGAATTTAAAAAATACATGATATTTGATCGATTTTCTCTTTAGGCAACCTGCAAAAACAACGCATAAGTAGTCATGTTGTTTTTATTCTTTGACAGGCATATGTTTGATTGATAGATTCTTTGACAAGCGTCCTGCAAGAAATTGGTTAGGCTCTAAAAATCTCAGGAAGATAGAAGACAATTTAGGGTCAGTGTTAGCATAATCAAAATTTAAGCAAAAAATCCTGAAAGGTAATCTATTTTTAATCTATCAGAACACATAATCGTATGACAATCTTCATAAAACAGAATGACAGAATGCTTTTATCATACGAGTTAGAAATCAATATAGAACGAAAAAACATAGCATAAGCAGTGTGTCGTACGAGTTAGAAATCAACAGAGAACGACAGAGTATAAAAGAATCAATATATCGTACGAGTGGATATTATGATTCGTATGACAATGTAAAGGATATGATCTTGTTTTGTATGAGAAACTACAAGCGTCAATATAATGTCGTACGATGCAGTGAAACTGCTCATACGATATTTCGTAGAGGATGTATGGATGAAACCTGTAGATAAACAAAAATGATTTTGAGGCCGAAAAAGATGTTTTCTGCCCCACGGTAGGCGCCAAAAAGGTGTGTCTGAAAAGTGGACTAAGAATTTGCATCTGCAAGACACAACACTTCAATCAAGTCATTACATGCTTGATTAATCAGATATAATCAATGAATAGTAAACCATAACAAATCGACCCATTGCCTTCTAAAAGATGCGAGTATAAGATTCCTCTCAGATTATTTAGCAATACCAGTGACTAGACAACATCAGGATGAAGGATTTTATCTATATGAGCATGATGAATGCTAGATGGATGCAATATTTGATCTAACAAGATTTAAGCAATATTGAGCTAAATGATTTAATCAATATTAAACAATAAATATGCAATATATCTCAATGAGTCTAGAGCAAAAACAATATAATAACAATATATTCTCCAGCCTAGATGAGCCTGAATTTATAGAAAATTCAGAAAGAAACCAACGGCTAAGATCAAATGATGATGAGCGGTCAAGATTTTTCAAGAGGAAGCACAATCCAGGTGAATTGATGTGATTGGATGCTTTTCTCAGTTTTAAAGGAAATTGAACTAAAATTAAGATAAAATCAAGAAAAACTGATTTATTCTCTATTTCATTCAATTTTAATTTTTAATTGTTTTAATTGCTTTCTTTGAGATTATTTATCAATTTTTAATTTGTTTTTTTCAAGATTATCTCCAATTGATTTATTTTCTCAATTTTTAATTCTTTTTTGGTCAATTAATTATTTTTTTGATTTATTTCCATTTTTGAAGATTTGTGACAATTTTTATTTAATTAAATTCCTCTTTTTAATGATTAAATGGCAAATTGATTTATTTAATTAAATATGAAAAAGATATTTAATTAAAATAAACAAGATAATTGTTTAAAATGATTTACTTGGAATGATTTAATTAATTAAATAAATATTTAATTAATATTGAGTTATTAATTTGCCATGTGACATTTGATGATTTAAGAATTAATTGTGTGCTCAAGATTTATTTAATTGCCTTTGGTTAGGACCTTGGTGATGTTGTCGAGATTAGGGGCTCATGGTTTAGATGACCATTTTTAGGGTATTACAAATGTGACTAATTATCTTCAAGTTTTATAAAATTTGTAGCATGTTTCATATAACATTCTTCTCTTGTACAAGTTTTTTTTATTACAAGTGGTATTACAACATGATCTTGACACTCAAAGGGAAATAATCAAGTTAATTGTTTTACTCAATAGGTTGAATTGGGATACATGTAACTTTCTCAAATTGGTGTTTTTTTCCCTAATTTTTATATGGTTTTATAAGTCCATATTGGAGCTATTGTAGTCCACATTTTAGCTCTTTTAGAGTAGATCTAAGAATTAATTATTGTAAATTAATATTTTCATCAATTTCATTGTTAACACTACAAATTAGCAAAATTATTAGAGATTTTTTTTCTAAAAGTTGAGATCTATATCCAAGTAAATAACAATTAAACTTTTATATCATTTAGATTTATCATTTTCTATTTATTATAAAAGCAAAAAGAATCATGTGGTACTTGTAAAACCACCAGACAAGGAGGATATAATAATTGAGGAGATTGATCCTAGTGATTATTAAGATTAAAAAACCATCTTAATCAATATGTTTCATCATGGAAGGAAACTTGATGGTAGCCTAAAGAGTAGAGGTCAGTTTATTATCAAGGAGAATTGAGTTCCTTGTGAGTGGTATGAAGTATAATATATTAGACTCACATAATAATAAATACAAATTAGATGATTCTCCTAATAGACATGGCAATATGGGGCTTTAAATTAGGTCTCAATATGGATCACCACCCAAATAGTTCTATGGCTAGGCATTTCACACCAAAGATGGAATGTGAAATTTTGATGGCAAAGATTCAACCAATTAGCTCTATAAAAATTGATTAATTAATTGATATTCATCATATTCCTTATTAGCAAAAGGATTCAATGGAATCCTTATACTTAGATTCTTACCAATTCATTTGGTATAATTGGTTATGTGAAAAAATAAAAAGAATTTATGTGTTTCAAACAAATGGTCTATTTTCCAAGAGGAGCTCACCAAACATTATATTGATAATCTTCTAGATAGACACTTTAGCTAGCTTACCAAATTAAAGAAAACGTGTACATTAAAGGACTATATTCATCGATTCAAAATTTTCTCTTTAATAGTGGATAATCATCCAAACAAAAAAAAATAAAATATTTTAGGGGGTTTAAATGGTCATATCCAATATATGGTGTGCATATTCCATCCAAATTATATAAATTCTACACAATGATCATGACAAGTCCAATAGAGAAAATTATTAAGTCTAATTGAGGGTAAGGTTTTGTAAACATTAATTTTTTGATTATATATAATAAACCTTGGCTCTACAAAATCCATACATTATTCTTATTATCTACCTTCTTATTCACATGATCATTCTTGTGGAATATCACATCTATGATAAAGAATGAGATGATAATATGAGATGAGTCAGGACTATGATGGGTATAGGCATAATATGTCAAAGGTATAGAAGATCTAATGTCTTGTGAATAATTATAATGGAATTATAGGCTTGGAGAATATTTTAGGAGGACGCATCTTGGATAAGGAATGAGGTCATATGAATGGTAGACAAAGATGAAAGGGGAATGTAAAATAGATTGGTCACAAAGTTTTTTAAGTGGATACTACTAGTGCTTGAAGCAATAGTAGATGTATCCTATCTATGGAAGAAGTGGGTATATTGGAGGTATGGATATATGTACTAAAATTAAGAGATGAAATGTGTTGAAATGGGGTCCTACCCTACAGACAAACTAATACACCAAATCATTATCATTCATTGCAGGAAATAGCCAACAAGATCCAACTTTTGTCCAAAAGGAAGCTAAATGTTATGTATGATTATTTCCTCTTTTTTATTTGATGTAAATATGGAATGAACGTAAAATTATGCAAAATTAAGAATATTCAACATAAACGATTAGATACAAAATCTAAAACCAATACGAAAGTACATATCTAGAAATGAGATACAAAGAGAAAATTGTTACTAAAATTAGAAGTTGAAAGTGTCAAATTATGGAGATAAGAACCCTAGTCTTATAGGTGTCTTCAACAACTAAAACTTTGAATTTTAGATCAAGATGCTCTATAGATCGCTCTCTCCAAAATTTAGCCTATAAGTGTTGGTCAAGTTTGCAAATCAACTTAGTCTAGAGTTTTTTGCCTATTCAAAGTTTACAACTATGTGTCCCAATCTATTTTGTGCAAATCTGCAACTCTCTACTATTAGACCTATAATCTACACACATAGAAGAGGGTGAAATGGTTGTGATATATAATGGTTTTGCTAAGTAAAACCCCGTGTTGGTGTTTCCACCTCCACAAAACTATAATGATGAAAAAGAGATCTTACCCATGGTAGGACAGAGGCTAAATAATAAATGACACGCTAAATTGACAAAATTAAACTTTAAGAAACCCCCTCTCAAAAAATTGTATAAAATCTTGGCGAATATGAAGCAGTCATCGACTAGGAGGGACCTCAAAGAGATCAGTCCAGACTGATCAGCAAGAGTAAACACAATAGAAATACAAGGAAATGATGGAGGCAATGCAGAATAGATTGAATTATAACATGAAAATTGTTTACAACCAACCAATAACAACCAGTTATAAAAACTTACTCATAGGCCTGCTAAAACATTCTCAAAATACAGAACAGGTCACAATCGGGACCTCAAGTCTTAAGATATATCTTCTATGCTCAGTCTAACATCTTGATTACATTCTAATGCTCTATTACAATGGTTTATACAATCCAAGAGGATCCGATAGGCCCAAAAAGGGATCAAAATCTGAAGAACAAGACCTAACGTGCAAAACCAACAAGGTCAGCCTTCACCAAAGGAATTCCTCTAGAAAATCCAAAGGATGAAATGTAGATCACGGGAAAGGTCGACCACATGCTAAGAAACATCGAAGTGAATGCTCAGAGCTCTGCAAGCTATGGAAGGGGATCCAGTAGATCACCAATGCAAATAGGTTCAGGAAATTGGTAACAAAAAATTGTCTCGAAAACCAGTAGCGATAACTTGCCGAAAAATGATCCAAATGCTCCACAGTTTGGGAATAAGGAAGATGATCAAGTCTTCAAGTAAAATACAACTCCACAGGTTCTAGTGAGAAAAATCCGAGCCACATAGAAAGAACTTCTAAAACTGCAAATAGAAAAATAGAAAGGAAATATTTTTGATTGATGCAAGATTGCTATGAACCGGGGATGCTCCTACATCAGACATCCGGGGTTGTTAAAAAAAGCGAGTCTCTCACTTTGCTAGGGTTAGAGGAAAACCAAGGTGGTCTACCTCTGCCTGAGAAATCCAAGATAAATCTTCAACTGGTCTGTCCTTCTACTTCACAAGATACTCCTTATACTGACTGCTCCGGGTACTACGCCCAATCATAATGTCCAAAATGTCTTCAATCCGATCCAGTTCCTTTCGGGGAAACTATTTCTCCAAGTCTACAATATTGTCCTCACTAAATTATAGTTCATGATACTGATGAAGATTTGTAATGTTAAACACAGGTGAAATACTCAGACTATCTAGTAACTCCACTTCATATGCATTCCTAGAGCTGAGCTTTCTCAAAATCCTACAAGGTCCAAACTTTCTCATTTGCAATTTGTTATAAGTTCCAGCCGGGAATCTTCTTTTCTCAGATACACCATCACTTCATCACCAACTTCAAATTCCTTATGTCTCCTCTTCTCATCTGCCTTCTCCTTATACTTGCTATTCATGTCCTCCAAATTTTGCATAACTTAAATATGTAAGTCCTTCATATGATCTGGAAATTCTTCTGCTTCTGAACTTCTTCGGTCTTCACTACTAATATCTCTTAATTCTGATATACCTCTAGGGTGTGCTCCGATAACAATCTCAAACGGTTTTCTTCGGGTACTCCTATTTAGTGAATTATTGTAGGCAAACTCTCCTTGTGCAAGAATCCAACTTCCCAACTTCCAGTTTTATCTCCAACTAAACATCTCAACAAATTTCCCAAGATCCGGCTAACTACTTATGTCTATCGATTAGTTTGTGGATGAAAAGTAGAACTGAACTTCAAATCTATTTTCATCTTCTTCTATAGTATTCTCCAAAAATAGCCAATAAACTTAGTGTCTCTTTTTGAAACTATGCTCTTAGGTAATCCATGCAATCTCACTACTTCCTTAAAAAATAAGTCTGTTGCATGTAATGCATCTTATGTCTTCTTACAAGGTATGAGATGAGCCATCTTCGAGAATATATCCACTGCCACAAATATAGAATCATTCCCTCTTGGTGTTTAAAGCAATCCAGGTATGAAATCCATGCTTATATCCTCCCAAGGTCTTACCGGTACTGTCAAAGGTTTATGTAATCCTACATTATGACTACTACCATTTGCAACTTGATAAATTCTACAACTTTGCACATATTTCTTAACATCCTTATGAATTTAGGGCCAAAAGTAATGCTCACTCACCAATGCTATTGTTTTATCAATACCAAAATGTCTAGCTAATCCTCCACTATGTTTCTCCTTTATCAAATTATGTCTCATAGAACTCTTAGGTATGCACAACTGAACTCTTCTGAATAACATCCCATCCTAAATGAACTAATCCAACCACTTTCTTCTATCTACTATAACCAGTTCTCTACATGCTCTCTAAGGTTCTGCAAAATCCGGGTCATCATAATACAAGGTCTTCGATTCCTTAAATCCTAATACTGTCACTCTCATCTCTATCAGCAAATTCCTTATCCTACTCAATGAATCAGCAATTTTGTTAGATTTCCCACTTCTATGCTTCAACACAAAGGTGCAACTCTGCAAAAATTCTACCCATCTTATATGTCTTTGATTCAACTTACTCTGACTATTCAAATACTGGAAAGCTTGATGATATGTATACAACACAATCTCCTTAGGCAACAGGTAATGTCTCCACTTCTTCAAGGCTTGAACTATGGCATAAAACTCCTGATCATACATTGAATATCTCCTTTGGGCATTATTTATTTTCTCCCTGAAATAAGCTACTACTCTCCCTTCCTGACTCAAGACTGCTCCTATTGATGTTCCACTTGCATCATAATCCACTTGAAGTACTTTATTGAAATTTGGTAAAGCTAACATAGGCTACTCAGTCACTTTCCGTTTCAACAACTCAAAAATTTTCATTGCTCTGATAGTTTACTTGAATTCCTTCTGATCTCCCCTCATGGTCTCAGTCATAGGGTTACAAACTGAACTAAAATTTCTAATGAACTTCTGATAGAAACTAGCTAATTCATGAAATGATCTTACCTCTCCAATGCTTTCTAGCATAGGCCACTCAACAATTTCTTTTACTTTCTCAGGGTCCATCTTCAAACCATCCTTAGATATCACAAATCCCAAATAGACTAATTCATATTTCATGAAAGTACACTTCTTAAGATTTATCACCAACTTTTCTACCCTCAACCTTTGCAAAACTTGTCTCAAATGCAACAAATGCTCCTCTTTTGTCTTACTGAAAATCAGAATGTCATCCAAATATACAATAACAAACTTACCCAAGAATTTCTTCAATACCTCATTCATCAGCCTCATGAAAGTACTCGGTGCATTAGTTAACCCAAAAGGCATTACCAACCATTCATATAGTCCTTCATTTGTCTTGAATGTTGTCTTCCACTCATCTCCTTCTTTGATCCCAATCTGATGATATCCACTCTTCAAATATATCTTTGTAAAGTATTTGGTTCTACTCAAACAATCCATTATGTCATCCATACTAGGCAAAGGAGACCGATATTTCACTGGGATCTTGTTTATTGCTCTAGAATCGGTGCACAATCTCCACTCTCCATTCTTCTTAGGTGCTAATACTATTGGTATTGCACAAGGGCTCAAACTTTCTCTGATCAAAGCTTTCTTCAATAGCTCCTGCACTTGTCTATTCAATTCTTCATTCTCTATCGGTGTCATCCGATGTGCAGCTTTGTTAGGAAAACTAGCTTCAGGAACTAGGTCCATGCAATGACCGATACTTGTCATAGGTGGCAATCCACCAGGAACATTATCTAAAATGATGTCTTCATATTCTATCAACAAATCTTTTATTTCTTCCGGTTGGTCCTCTTCATGCTCCAGATTCTTAGTCTTTTTAGGAACTAAGGAAAACACATATTCTCATGTCTCATTCCATCCCCCAAATAGATTCTAGCATTCATACAAACTTCACTCTTCAAAGGTTCCTCCAAGGGAAACAAGGTTTTCTTCATCCCATTGGCCACAATAGTGTATGTATTCTTCCTCCCATCATGTATTTCCTATTGATCAAACTGTCAAGTTCTACCCAACAAAAGATGACAAATATCCATAGACATAATATCACACAAGACTTCATCATGATAATTCCCAATTTTTAATTTCACCAAACATTGCTCACTTACTAACAACACTTGTTCATCCTAAATCCATGATATTTGATAAGACTTAGGGTGTTTCAATCGTTCCAAATTCAACTTATTTACCATCTCTTTTGAAACCAAACTATCTGAACTACCACTATCAATAACAACTTTATAGCACTTACCGGATACCTTACATCTGGTCTTGAACAAATTCTTCCTCTGCAAGGGTTCTTCATCTCTCTTGGTATGACACAAAGCTCTCCTCATCATGAACAGTTCTTCGTCTTCTAGTTTATTATCTGATCCAGTGGAGTTTTCCTCCACCACTGCTACTCTTCCAATGTTCTCTATCTTCTTACACTCGAAAGCACGATGTCCTTCCCATCCATACTAATAGCAAGTTCCTCTAAACACTCTCTTGTCTTGCCTTCCAAAATTCTCATTCCCGTAGCCATCCGGTTCTATCCTATGGTAGAAATTTCTATCATCTTTCCAGTATGAATTACCTTATTTGTTCACTTCTTTGTCCTTTTTCTGATCTATGCAGGTTCCTCTACCTTTGGTATATCCTCTTCCTCCTTGAAATCTTCCTCTGGAAAACCTTCCACATTTGCCTCTTTGCCTCTTCTCATGTCTTTTGTTTAGTTTCTATTCTACCTTTAGGACATACTGGTAAACCTCTTCAACACTCTATAACTTGATCAAACTGAGTTCATCTTGTATAGACACCCGCAATCCAGTCAAATATCTTGCAACTTGTTAAACTTCATCATCAACATGTTCAAATCTAATATTCAAGTTGTAAAATGCTTCGGTGTATTCATTCACACTAGATTCCTTCTGTCTCAAATTCTACAACTTTTGGAATAGATTCACTTGATAATTAGCTAGCATAAATTTTGATTTCATCTTAGCAATCATTTGATCCCATGTCTTGATCTTCTCTTTACCACTTCTGTGTCTATCAACCTGCAAAATGCTCCGACCAAAGAGATGCATGACCTTTCAACCAGGTACATGCATATTTCATCTTCCTTTCTTCTGCAGTGTTTTCAAAATCAAAATATTTCTCCATCTCCAAGATCGAGTCCATTAATTCATCTGAATCCAAATTTCATCATATTTCGGTGGGGTAAATGAGGTTTAGTATTTGCCCTACTCAAAACCCTCAAAAACCTTTCCTCATCCGGATCAACCATTGGTGGGTTTACTTGTTCTACTAGGGCTTCTTCTCCTTCATCTACACTTATATCTTCAATGTGTTAGCCTCTTCTCTAGGCTGTCTCTATGGCATCCAACCAAGTTTCTATTCCTCGCAAAATTTCCATCACTACAGGGTCTGCATTCCCACATCCTCCACCATTCCTAGTTGCCCTTCGCACCATCTTTACGCCAACCCTCTGCAACTTTAGGTCGGATCCATAGTCCTCCACCCTACAACAAAATTCTCAGGACAATGCAACCACCAGAATGAAAAATCGCTCTGATACCACTTGAAGCAATCACCGGCTAGGAGGGACCTCAACGAGATCAGTCCAAACCGGTCAGCAAGAGTAAACACAACGGAAAGACAAGGACATGATGGAGGCAATGCAGAAAAAAAATGAATTACAACATGAAAATTGTTTACAACCAACCAGGAACAATCGAGTTATAGAAACTGGTGGAGCATTTGGATTGTTTTGCAACAAGTTATCGCTATTGGTTTTCGAGACAATTTTCTATTACTAGTTGCCTGGACCTATTTGCATTGATGATCTATTGGATCCCCTTTCATAGCTTGTAGAGCCTTGAGCATTGATTTAGATGTTCCTTAACATGTGGTCGACCTTTCCCTATGATCTACATTTCATCCTTTGGATTTTTAGGAGGAATTTCTTTGGCGGAGGCCGACCTTGTTGGTTTTGCATGTTAGGTCTTGTTCTTTGGGTTTTGATCCCTTTTTGGGCCGATTGAATCCTCTTGGATCATATAAATCATTGTAATAGAGTATTAGAATGTAATCAAGAAGTTATACTGAGCATAGAAGATAGATCTTAAGATTTGAGGTCCCGGTTGTAACTTGTTTAGTATTTTGAGCATGTTTCAGCAAGCTTGTGAGCTAGTTTCTATAGCCCGGTTGTTACCAGTTGGTTGTTAACAATTTTCATGTTATAATTTAATTGTTATAATTTAATCTGTTCTGCATTGCCTCCATCATCTCCTTGTGTTTCCATTGTGTTTACTCTTGTTGAAAATTCGGGACTGATCTCTTTGAGGTCCCTCCTAGTCGGTGATTGTTTCAGAGTATTTAATTTTTTGAAAAGAAAGTAATAATTTTTATTGGCGAATCTTTCATTTTTTTAATGAATTTTTTTTATTTTTTGGCAAATTTTTCATATCAATTTTTTTTGGTAGAAAATATTGACAAATATTGGAAAATAATAAGTATGTATTAATTACTATTCCAAATCCTTTCATTTAAAAAAATAGTTTTTCATAGAAAAGTAGAGGCCTGAAGGTGGAAATCATTAATGAGTTTAACGAGTAGACTCTACTTTATTTAGTTTCTATCATTAATTTAAAATAATCGAATATCCCTCTTTGTATTTTGTGAGAAAAAATATGCCAACAATTTGTAACACTCATGGGCCAAAAATTGCTTTTAGACCATTGATTTTTATTGAGGTCAACAATTCAAAATAAATTTGAACTCCCACGAGAATTGCAACTTGTAGGTACAATATATCTCATGGAATACAATGGAGGTTACTAGATTATATTTTAAATCAAAATTGGCAACTAAAGATTGTTGATATAACCCTAAAGTAACTAATAATTATGATATATGATTGGTGAATTAGTTTATATTTCTACAATAAATTATAAAATGTTGGCTAATCTAATCCAATCATGTATCAAATATTGTGGTGAATCTTTGAGTTAAAAAATTAATTAAATAAATTCTTTGGCAATTTAAATGACACTAAAATAAAAATTTGTAAAAAATGCAGTGATTCGAGTCACCTTAAAATTTGAACTTATTAGCCAAATTTTGATTCTCAAATATCAAAAAATAGCCAATTGGCAAATATTATCCACTAAAATTTTCACTGATTGACAAGATGTTACCTTAGGAAATGATAATGATGGTGAGGCGTCTCTTTTTAGAGAAGTCCTCCAAGTATTAATGCATTAACATGAAAAATCATATAAAAAATTCATCATGAAAACATGCTTGAAGATAGGTTATGGTACCTTGATACTCATTGTACTTAGATGCGTTCTTGAATGAATAAATTGGGTCTCTTGAATTGGAATGATAATTTATGAATTCTTAGATTTTGAATGATAAATGATTCCTTATATAGGGTTCTCAAGGTATTTTCACATTTAGGCTAATATATAATGATCATATGAAAATATTGTAGTTGGATCACAAATGACAGTAACTAACACTCACAAAGATTCTAATTTGGGCCCCTTTTGGAGGGAGTAAGGCACTAGGTGTCATAGTCCAATAGGACTAGGGAACTAAGCACCATAGTCCAACCAAAATGGGACTAGAGAATGATGGTTGCAAAGTGCACATGCCCATGGCATAGGATCAAGTCACCTCATGAGCATATGACAATAATTTGGACAAGATAAGGTCAAAAGAGGCTCAAAATGACCTAGTAGGAGGTATAGTAAGGCAAGGGCCCAAAAAGAGTGTGAAATTGTAATGAGATTATAATTTATGATGCTACAAATTTTAATGAAAGATTATCATAGATTAGCTCTAGTTTTTCTCTTCCCTATTCATGATTTTTTAAATAATTTGGATATGTGCATGAAATTGGGGTCAAAATTAGCCTTAGCATTGTTTATACAAGAAACTGTGATGTTTAAGTTGGAGAAAGAAGTGTGTATGTCTATCTTTTTGATAGTTTTGACCAAATAACAATTAACATCACAAATAATCTTTTGGACACATTGTTCCCATGGTTGTTCCATCATACATGTTCTTGCATAACTCTGTAACTAAATAATTGAATAATAAGTAACCAAATCCACAATGATATCATATTTAAAAACCTTCTTTAAAATCAATAAAGAAAATAAAGTCTTCTAACAACTAGATTTAATGCAAAGGTTTTTTGGTTTGTTTGAGGGATTTATACAAGTCTAGATTCATTTAAAAACCCAATACATGCATATGTGCCATAGGATGAACCTTCTTTAAAATAGATGTATATGTTTCTTTTAACATTGTTTGTATGAGAAATTTTGATTTTTAGGCTTGAGAAATTGTGTATGTTTATGACCAAAAAATAATTAACATCACTAATAAACTTATTGAGACATTTTGTCTAAATAATTGAATAATAAGTAACTAAATCCACAATGATATCTATATCAATACTACCTTTAAAATAGGTAAACAAAATAAAACTTTCTGATCACTAGATTAAATACAATCAAAGATTTTGATTAAAAGTCCTTATACATTTTAAAATACTTAATGAAAGCAATGATGTTTACATAATGAATTTTCAGAACATAATTTTAGTATTTTATATGATTCCATTTGAATTATTTTGTAGAGCACTTAGCCATACAAATTAAAAAAAAATAGAAATAAATTATCTCAACTAAAAACACCAAATGCTTTGTCTTCTAATTCCTTTAGACAAAAATAAAAAATCTATTTTTCATGATTTCAAGACATAAGTAAAACCCTAATTTCACGAACAACTTTACTGCTAAAGCATATATACTCATGCCCAAAGTTAAAAGCGAAGAGATAAGCTACCCTAGTACTACACTACAATGCCACTCAAGAGACTGTACTTTTCAGGTTGTACTACACATTGAATTTTTTGTTCAGTCTGCTCATTACAAATACTAGAAGTCTCTTCTATGCAATTGGACATCTCCCAAAGATATTTGCATGAGCAAATGCGTATTGAGTGCAGCATTGATTATTTCACTGTACTAAACTTGTTCAATGTTTCTGCTGTTTTTACATTTAATTGTCGGTGCTGTACTCAATAACGCGTTTGCATACTGTAATAAAAACTGGAACTTGCTATAATATTTTCAGCACACAAAGATTTGCAACAGAGCAGAGATAGAATCCATAAGCGTTGTTGACCTGAAAAGGAGGTTTTTTTTTCGGTTTTTTCATTTGAGTTGTGGGTGTGTCCACACCAATCAAATCTCTATTAATTGTGCAGGTAATCTTAGTGAGTGAATGTCATTCCCATTTCTTCTTAGATATTGATTGTCTCATCTGTTTTAAATGTTTACAAAAGAACATGATTGTGGGCTAGTGTCTGATCTCCATGTCTAATTGTATGATTGTTATGGAGACTGTCACACAATATGGATCGTTTCCATACTGTAATAACTGGGGAGTTTTCCTATTTTCAGGAGCAGTAAGATTTGTGACAAAGCACAGATAGGATCTATAATCGTTTTGACTTGAAACAATGGTTTTTTTTTTTCGGTTTTTTTTCATTTTTTTTGTAGATGTGTCCACTCTAATTAAAGCTGTAATAGTGGAAAATGTACTAGATGGTTGGAAATGTTATCATATTCCTATTGTATGTGAGTAGTTGCAAAGAGGTGATCATATTCTTCGTCTCTATGCTTGTTCTTCCTTTTTCTTGAGTTATGACGCTTGTTGATAGGACTTTGCTTCGTGTTTGAGATTCCCCATCTTTCTAGCCCTCTTAGTGAGTGTGATCCCTTAGATTTACATAATGGGAGGTTGTGAGCTTGTTCAACCATCTTTTACTTTGTACTTTTGGAAAGTTAGTTTAGTAAACCCCTAATGAAGGTAGAAGGATAAGACTCGATAGGGTTCAAGGTAGAAGTATAGGACC
Organism: Cryptomeria japonica; assembly: GCF_030272615.1. NCBI lineage: Eukaryota > Viridiplantae > Streptophyta > Pinopsida > Cupressales > Cupressaceae > Cryptomeria > Cryptomeria japonica. Next base: position 623,662,851 of record NC_081410.1, read on the forward strand.
ATACAATTGAATGAATATAGATGGTATTAGTGCATTATTGTCCTTAATCTACACTAGGATCCTCAAAGTGTATTGTTGTTCAAAAGTGCGTTGTAGTTTAGACCCTTGGATAGTGAACACATCTTACATTTTTTGGAAATAAATCTGAAGAGGAATTCAGAGATAATAGTTTGCATGTTCTTTTGGGTATTTCAAGATATAATGACATTCTTGTGTTCCTAACTTTTGATGTGCATGTACCATAGTGTTATTGTCACTTCCACAACCTTGTGGAAGTGTTTATTAAGTTAGAGGTTGTGTTATGTATTATCATACCATCTTCATCATCTTATATTCATTTGTGAGCATGGGTGATCATTGGAGTAAGATGATCCCTAACTCATAGAGTCATTGTGGTTGGTTTGTGTGTCTTTAAGTGTAATCAACTGCTTAACAATTTGATGGGTTGAGACCTTGTATATCCCAATTGGCCTACCTTTTGTTTAGGTAATCCTAGTGAGTGAATGCCATTCCAATATCTTCTTAGATGTTGATTGTGTCATCTTTTCATGTGCAATGGAGTGGGATTTACTCTTAATCTATTCCTTATGTTTGCAAGAGAACATGATTGTGGGCTAGTGTTTAATCTCCATCATAAAGGAAACTCTATCCTCTTTTATGATTGTTATGGACACTTTCTCACACAATATGGAACATAAATCTTGTACTTGTGTTACCAAGCTTGGTGCATTTGCATTTGATGTCCTATATGTCATTTTTTTTTTCATCACACCTTAGTGCATGAGTATGTAATGCAACATGTAAATGACACATGTGCAACACAAAATTATTTAGCTAGTTTTTGCCCATTAATGTCTTAGGTGAAACCTTGAGGAATTACAAGAGACTTTAACATTGACATACTACAAAATAAAATAACACAAGAAATAGTGCATAAATGTATAGAAATGAACAATCTTTTCATTCTAATGAACAAGTCAACCACTCATATTATAAGCACTCTACTAGACCACTTTTCAACAAATATCAATATTTGAATTTGTCAACTTCACTATTATAGATGCTTATTTGGATTAGATCTCTTGAGGACTTCTACTAACTTTCATATCTAGTGCATACTAACTCCTATTATTTATACACTTAAAATTCTTGTCAATTGCATTTATAACTTGCTTCCTCCTCCTCCACACCAACTTGTTAAGATTAATTCTTCTTCTTTTTCTTTCTCTTGTGTTAAAACACAATCATTTTCCATTGATTCTTATTGCACATATAGCTTTGTAATTCCTTCTTATTTTCTTCTCTAAAACACTTCACTTCTTATTACAAGGCAATTTAAGAAATTAATTTCAACCCTCTTGCACATTTTTATTCGTTCTCTTGATATCTCATGCTTCCAAATATTTTTTTCTACTAGGGTCTCTTCCCTCATTGGAAAGAAATCACTTCACTTGATAGGTACAAAGTTCACACCTAGTACTAGCTACCATCCTCAAACTGATAGAAAATATAGAGATAATAAATAAGTGGATTGAGGGGTACTTGAGGAATTATATTTAAGACCAATAGACCACATGGATTGATTGGTTGCATCCAGGTGAATATTTATACAATACCTAACACCATATGTTAGTTGAGATGAAACCTAATATGTGTGTGTGTAACAACACATATAGTTATGAGACACTATCTTTTACAAATATTTTGGGTTTAGATAGTAGACTAATAGCAACAAGTGATTGGACAAATAGCAATCAAGAGATATTGAGAGAACTAAAGGATAATTTGTAGTAAACACAAAAATAATAGATGGAGAAAGAAAGTCTTTTGAGGTGGGAGATTTAGTTTTCATCATATTGTAACCATATAAGAATATTTTTATTAAGAAGTGTGGGAGTCAAAAAATCAAACCTTGATACTATAAATGATATATAATTGTGAAACAAATAGGAGAAGTGGCCTAATAGTTGGAGCTCCCATAAAACAATAGAATTCCTAATGTTTTTCATATGTCTTATTTGAAGAAAGTCTTGGGTCAACAAATTAAGCCCTTAAAGGAGTGTCCACCCTTAGGCAATGAGGATATGTTAATGTTGATCCCAAGAGAAGTGATGAACACCCATGATAAAAAAAATGATGAAAATGAGCACCATAAAGTATCTAGTTAAGTTAGAAAACCAAAAAATCGAATATGACACATGATAAGGTTGTGGGATTCTCAAGAATCCTCATTTGTATTTCTTATGGATAAGAAATCTTAAAGACATGGATGATCAGAGGTTAAGATTGTCATTGGGTTCATGCTAGGGAGATGTTGGAGATTGGAGATTAGAGCTAAGGCTAGACACATGCCAAATTATTGTTAGGGATCACGGTTTATAGATGCTACTTGACCCATGCTAGAGCATGAGGAGGGAGCCAACACAATGACAAATTAGGATCAAGGGCTAGGGATTTTTCCTAACCCTTACTATGTCAAAAAGACGAAGAAACCCTAAATCATCAACTAGAAATTCTATAAAACTTGTAATATTTTCCTAATTTGTAGTGGGTAAAGTTTGAATTTGGGGCCTTGGCACCAATTTTGGTCTAGAATAATTATTTTGATCTGTGTGTAGGTTGCATATAAAATAGGAAGACATATCAGTTGTAATGATCCATGTCATGTACTTATATTTTTGGGCACTTGGTGTTCAAGAGATCTTCTATGGATGAAAACTCATAGGAGATTGTAAGCAATGCATGACAATCCATTTATTTCTAGAATCAAAGGATGAAAACCCTATGATTTATTAAGGAACTATTCTCACTCAAGTAGCACACTGGAGCTCCAAGGAGTTTTAAGGAAGTTCAGTTGTTTATTTGAGCATTGTTTGTTGTAAAATTTACTTCTTGTTGTTGCTATTGCCATGAATGTCATAGTAGTCCTATTTGCTATAGAAACCAAATATTAATCAATACAAGTTGTTGCTTGAGTTTAATACAATTTGTACAAATCTATTTGATTATCTAGCTGCTTATGGATCTTCTATTGAATTAATTATTTTTTGTTGTATGGATATAATTTGGTGAAGGTTGTTGTTTGTTTTGTAAACTTGTTTTCATTCAAAAATTCTTAAGGGACATTACAACAAAGCATGCATTATTACAAATGATTTTCACAAGGCATAAGCCATTTACTAATACCTTTACAACTATTGGCAAAAATATTTATATCTATATCACTATAACCATTATAGTTGCTCACTATTGGTTATTATATCAAATATATGTGAAGAACACATTTCTTCATGATGATCTACAAGAGGAAATATATGGAAAAACCAAAGGGATTAATTGACAATTCTTCCTTCACTTATCATTCAAAATATTTGTATAATCTCAAACAAGCCCCTTTGGCTTGGTATGAAAATATAGATTTATTCATTCTTTCTATTGGCTCTACCAAATATTTTGATTACTAGGGAAAAATGGTTTTATAAGAACCAGAAACCCAAAGTCATCAAAAAAGAACCAAAAACTATCTTAAACAACCACCATATATGACCCAACAAAAAAATAGATGCGAACCAGCCCATAGAAACCAGGGCAAAGCAACCCCACAGAACAACATCCCAGAACAAAACAAAACAACTAGAGAACAAACTACTTTTGACAAATTTATCTTTACTCTGAATGACATCCTCATTGATATTCTTAACTTTCTTAATGATATTGTCAACAGGGGTCATACCCTTATCCTTGCCACAGAGCCTCATCGTTGGACGAGGTAGGGGCTTCTCGTTCGCATCTAGATTTTCATACACATCCTCTGAGGGAACCCTCAGTTTCTTACGGGTACCAACATTCACAACCTTATCTTTCTTACCCATCTTGGTGCTACCAGTGGGGGACTTGCCTTGAGAAATAGCATAAAGAACTTCGGCTTGTTCATTGAGTCTGCAGAGACCAACACTAGTATTGTCCATGGTAGACATACTCACCTCCACCATCGCACTCAAACTCTGTTGAAGTTTATAAAAGTCATTTTCTAGAGCCTTAATTCATTCTTCGTGGTAAAGTCCTTAAGGTATTTAATCCCATTAGCCAGGGTATGCATATTTGCAAGAATACTATCTAGGTCCTCATTGGGCGGATTGACCTTCTCCTTGAAATTATTAATCTCCTAAAAAATCCAAGTGAACAGGGCATTTTTGATATCCTATAAATTCCTCAAGTTAATATTTGTAATTGTATTGCCAAGGACGGAGGAACCCATCTCCTTAGGGGTAAACCCACCACCATCAATAGGTATTAAAAAACTAACACCTTGATCTTCCATAGGCCCATCCAAATCAATCTGAGAGGAATTCAGCCACTTAGAAGAATTCTTGTTAACATTGACAAATGGGGCCCCAAAGATTTTGGTTTTTTCCTTAGCTCTCGACATAAAAACCCTAGCCACCCTTTTACCCTTCATGTCAGAACTAGGGTCCACCAAATTAGGGACATATTCAGGGTCGTCCTCCTCATCAGATAAAACAATTCTTTTTTTGCAGTAGGATTAGGGGTTTTGGACAACGAGGGGCCCCTTTTATTATAAATGTGAAATACCTCATCCCCATTAGAGTGCACCTCTTCATCAGAAGAGGTGTCCCCATAATGAATATGGAAATTCTTCTTGTATTCAATACCAGTTTTGGCCCTCAGATTCCTTTCAACACAGATAGCCTTGGCATACTCCATAATCAGTAGGATTAAGTGCTCATAGAGAACAAGGGAGGAAGCACTTTTCTCATGAGCCCTAATGCTATTATTCAAAGACGAGACCAAATAAAAGGGCAAGGAAATGCACTTGAAATGATGAAAATGATTAAGAATGACAAAGTGATAGCTAAATAAGTTGCAAAATTTACCGTCAAGGGTGAGGTAGCACATGATGACCTCTTAGACCTCCCACCATGGCTTCAAAAGTGAGGCTATCTACCGCCCACTATCCTTATTCTTCCTCACCTTCTCCCTCTCTTTCGATAGGAAAAAAATTCCATCACTACCGTCACACATTTCTTATCTTTGTAGAATTTGGTGCCCTCAATCAAAGTGTTGGACATCTTAGCCACCAGCTCTTCATTAACCTCTAGCTCCCTACCATAGACACAGAGTACACTGTCCTTCCACCCATGAACAAAACCCTTAGTAACAAGGGCATCCACACCGTGAAGCATCTTGATATAACTAGTCAAACCTCCTGCCAAAAGTTCTTTCCGTATTGCTTCCTTATTTTGCCATTATTCATGGACTGTGGGCTCCAAACGGTTCATGTCTTCCCCCATTCTACAAAAATCCCAATTCTCAAATAGAGTTGAGCTAAACCAGATAGAAACAATTAAAAAAACCACTAGAAATTTCTTCTTTCCCCTCATAAAAGAAGTCTTGCCTAGGACACCTTGGAACACATCATTCCCCATCATTTCCAAAAATCCCTTGAGCTTCGCATGCATCATAATCATTGTGGATTACAGTAAGAATATCCACTGGGACTCGATCATAAATATTCTAGACTTTTCTACTTGGTAGGTCGACCCCAATGTTGGCCAAATTATCCACAACCTTATTACCTTCATGGTAGACATGTGAAATTTTAAATTCATCAAAGTCCCTGAGAAGAATTAGGCTATCTTCAATAATATGTTTAATCGACCAACTAGGGGAGGAGAAACCCATTAAGAAATTAATGATGTTTACGGAGTCACACTCCAACCTTATGAATAATCCCCCCATTAAAATTGATGGAGTGAATCTGATTTGAGGCTTTGTGCTTCAAAGTTAACATATGAAATTTTTTTTTATTTTTGTCTCCTCTTTTTAGCCAAATGGATCTGGATCTTTGCCTCCAGAACTCCTCTTCTTTAGCAATAATATCATGCAGTTTAGTCAAGATAATAATTTCCTGATCAATGAGATTTGGGAGAGTACCTTGAGATTGAATTTGCATCTGAATATCATCCAGCTCCAACTTAAGAGTCTCTTTATTTATGAATATATGGCCAAAGGAGCTCTTGTTCCATGCCTGTACATTAGATTTAACCAACCCAAACTTCTTGGAAATCCTTAACATGGCAGTACCGTGGACGTCAGTAGCCCACCAATCCCTGATCTTACTTTTGAGATCCAGATCAAGAGTCCACATCTTTTCAAACCTAAAAGGAAAGTTCTTTCTGCAAGCTTTATCCAGCACAAGAGAGATGGGGAAGTGATCAAACCCGATCCTGGATAAAGATGAAAGATTGCAAGTAAAATCATTAAGTCATATAGGCGTAGTAAGGGATCTATCTAGCCTAACTTGTATGAGATCATGTCTCGATATCCTATTTGACCAAGTGAAAGAAACTCCATGCAAAGCCAAATCCAACAAACCATGCAAGTTAATAAAATCCAAAAGGTCCTAACTACTATCTAGAGAAATGGGACCACCTCCCTTTTTATCAAAGCTGAATAGGGGAGTGTTAAAGTCACCCATCACAATCAACCTATCACCAACAAAATTAGCTCTAAAAGAAGAAATATCCTCCCACAAATTCCTTCTAGCCACTTTGAGATTAGGGACATAAACATTCAAAATCACCCATGAAGAACCATCATATAAGTGCACAAATTGCATAGCAATATGATTAGCAGAGGAGAAAAGTATCTTGCCTTTCACCAAATGGGGATTCCAAAAGGTGACCAACCTCCTGAAGCACCATCTGAATCAAAGCAATGCATTCTCGCATCCTTATACGCAACAAGTTTGAGATCAACTACCTTACTTTTGAGCATTTTTCATTTTTGAATAAGACAGATATCAGTTCTATGTTCCCTTATCAAGTTTGATAAGAGGGCATGTTTGTGGGGATGATTCATCCACTTAATGTTCCAAGATATAATTATCATTTTGACAGTGGAGGGGAACTAGAGATACCCATCTTCAAAAGAGTTCTTTGCAGACCATTTGCAACATCTGCTTTACTTTGCTTCTCCCTGGACTGGATTGGGGAAGGCCTACCTATACCTTTTGATGTTGTACCACAATCTTCCTTAAATATGCTTCTTGTGTTAATACCTGGTGTTTGAGGATTAGTTTTCTTTTTTTTCCTAGGCTTAACCAAAGTAAAAGAGACATTTGACTCACCATCACCAATCTCATCCCCATTTTCTCTATCGTTCATATTCACACCCCCACCTTGTAGGTGGCAAGCATCATCATCATAAATAGTCAATGTAACACCTTGTTTAGGCTGCACCTGAGGGGCCTTCCGATAGATTAATTGTTATCCCAATACCTGACCCATCACTATCTACATGAGGATTTGACGTCATCCTCTCTGATTCCTCAATCTCATTCAACTTACTATCCTCCACCTTATGGTTATTCACCATCTCTAGAACCCCTTGAGGATCTTGTTCAACATTCCCTTCCACACCACTACCCCCCTCTTTAGGGATTTCTAACATCTTTGGATCTCCTTAAGACCCCAAAGGTTATGTCTTGGAACCTTCCACAAAAATGCCCTTGTATGCCGACTCCCCAGAGGCCGCCGTATTACCCAGTTCCTTTTTCCTCCAAATCTTATTAGCTTGATTTGGTTTATGTGGGCAAGCCTTTGCCAAGTGACCAGCCTTCTTGCAATCAAAGTAGGCAAAGGGGATGGATTCAAACTCTAAGGCCTGAGGCCATTCATCCAGCCTAGATCCAAGCACTACTTCCCCTGGGAGATCCGTAGATTGTTTAATATTGACACATCTGTGCATAAACAAAACACTTTCAAGCAACAGTCATAGTATCTATAGACAAAAGCTCCCCAAAGTAGGTCGCAATCCCTCTGAAGACCTCCTCATCCCAAAACTCTAAGGGCAAATGTGGAAGCCTAACCTAGACAGGAGCAACACCACATTCCCAATCCAAAGGAGAAAACCTAGGCTCCCACCGCTTAAGAGAAAGGGAAGCCTTACCCATCATCTAATGGCCATCCACCAACACCACCACCAAGTCTTCTTCATAGGTGAAAGTAAAGGCAAAACAACCTTTGGCCATAGCTAGGACATCAATCTGGCCCTTATTGTTCCATTTCTTAACAACCCAAGAATGTACCGAGTCTAAATTGGGTGTTGACCCAACAAATTTCCCAATCAGAGAAAACACCATAGAAGCAATGCCCTTATCAACCAGGTCATCCAAGATTGAAACATAACACCAATTGGAAGAAGGATCCACATAATGAACCACAGAAAGATATACTTACCTTTGAGCCTTGAGCTAAACATCTCGGACCCACCTTTGATTTTTTTACACAATGTTGGTATACTCTTTCACTTCATGCAAGAACTTCATGATTTTTAATTAGAATTTTTTCAAGCATATACTACACTGGTTCCAAGGTAAAAATTTAAAAGAAATACACTATGCAATAGGCCTAGATACAAATGTCATAAATTATGTAAATTTTATTTGAATTGGTTATCCTAAGGATCACAAGTCCACATCTAGATAAAGAAATTAAATCTGGATATGGTTCTATTGTTGGTCTCAAGTAACAAGTACTATAGGGGGTTGTGAATGTTTCTATATAATCTATTTTTCTTTACCACATCCTAACAAGGTTGGCATCACCTATTATCTTTCATAAATAATCTAAATTATGATAAATAAAGTGTTCTTGTAATCTTCAATAGTATATTTCACCAGTGAACCATGTATAATGAGATCCATGTTCATGATCTCAAATTTCTTATATGGAAGTACATTATATACCTTTAATATTCTTGTATAATAGAGTAATTTTTTGATATATTTACCAAACCATTCACAATAGGAATATATATTTATCTTCAAGGTCTTTTGGGGATGTGAGACACTATTTCTTCTGGGGTTTATTTTTTCCTCTCTTTCTCCATTTTTTGAGGGAATTGGGAGTACTCTTTGTTGTATCTTAGTTTTTATTATGGATTATAAATGGGTACCTAACAAATTTTATCATACATTACAACCTGTTTCTTTTCTTTTATCTTAGTTGCACTTAGGGATGTGTTGGTGTAATTAAATATTACACCTATTATTTAAAGTTTACTCTTATGATTTTCTTATTACTTTGGTAGGATAGGATAATGAGTACTTGTAATTTCCTTCTTTTATAAGATTCTTTTTTTTTCTTACCCTCTTCATATTTGAAAACTCAAGGTCATCTCCTTCTTTTTTATTCTACCTTATCGTCATCCTTCATATTATTTTTCATCTATTTAAATTCATATATTAAAAAATTGAAATATTTTTCTTTCCTATTAGTATTTAACTTTATATCATCATAATTTTGTTTTCCCTAAATACATATAAATTGCGTGTCTTTGATGCATTAGACCAACTTATTTCCCTATGACAAACCAATTATTCTTGCATAAAATATGGATGACACATGGAGGTTGTGCATTGATTACACATCTCTTGACAAGATAACAATGGATAACCATTACTTTCTTCCCAATCGTTAAGGACACATTGAACTAGCTCTGTGATATAAAGTTCTTAATTGATAGTCTAAGTATCATCAACTTCCTATTGAACCTAAAAAAAATTGGAAAACATCAAGGAAAAATAAGGTTTATTTGACTTGTTAGTCATGTCCTTTGATTTAATCAAGGCTTTAGCTACATTCACAAGGATGATGAATGAAATTATTAAGTCATTCATGACTTTATTTTTTGTAGTATACCTTAACCAAACCTTGATATTTAGAAAAACTTGTGATGAAAATTTGTACCATATAAATAAACTTGATACTTTGTGAAATATGTTGTATGCAAAGATGGAAAAATTTACACTTGGTAAGTAGGATACATAATAATTTGGATACAAAGTAGTTGCAAAGGGATTGCATATGCATACAACCAAGATTAAAGTCATATAAGAATGGGAAAAGCCAAATGATCTCATCAAGTTTCAGATTTTTTAAGGATGTAGAAAATTTCAATGGCATATTCATACATGATTTCTCCAATGTGATGACTATTGAAGCTAGTCACCAAAGGTGGGGCCAAAGAAAAGTTCATATGGTTACTACATATTAGAAATCATTTAAAAAATTAAAATGCAAACTCAATTTCACACTAGTACTTGCATTACTAGATCTTTTGGGATCAAGAATGATACATTAGAATGTAAACTTAGAGTAATCCTCACTAAATATGATGTATTTCTTAGTTACCAATAAATTACTCATCATATTAGTAAGGAACTACCCAACATATGATCATGAACTTCATGCTATTGTTTAAGCATGTAGAATTTAAAAGAATTATATCTTAGTCAAAGATATTATGATCACATAAATCATGTAGACCATTTCAATTATTTTTAAGTAAACATAAGATATAATAATAGTTGCATCAAAATTGTACTTTTATATTTAGTAGTTATATTTGAACATCAATCATAGGAAGTTAACACAGTTCAAGCAATGAGTCTTGTGAGACTATCATCGATTGAAGCCAAAATAATTTTCAAATAATTCTTCTTCATAAATTCTTCAAATTCCTATGGCCCCTTGGTTGTCATTTGACTGCAAACTTTATGAGATTTTTTTTGTTGTTGTGTCCAACTGTTTGAGGTGCCAACACAGATGATGTTTTTTCATTAGAAAATTCAAGCTCTCATTCTTGTTCTTGATGCATATGGACATAAAGATAATCTATTTTTAGAATTATATCCTTCTATAAGTAATTTTATAATTTATCAATTGTTTGTTTTGTGGTAATTTATTTCTAGCTCAACTTGTAGGGTGAATCTCAATACTAGACCTGGGGCACCTATGTGTTCTACCTAAGATAGGATTCTTAAAATGTGATACAACATACAAATATATAAAGGAAAAACCCCACACAATCCTCTCTTGGAAAATAAATAAAACATGATCAACTTTCCTCCAAAAGAGGCTCCCATTATGGTCGTTGAGTTGTCCCAAAAGCCCTTTCCATTTGTAACTATCATTCCTCATTTGAGACTCTTTGCTAAATGAATCCAAAAGACACACATAGGAATGTCCCATGAGACCAAATTTGTTATTAACCAAACCATTTACAATGAGAATATATATAGGGATTGCATATGTATCCAACCAAGATTAAAGTCATATAGGAATCGGAAAAGCCAAATGATCTCATCACGTTTCATATCTTTTTAAGGATTTAGAAAATTTAATGGCATATTCATACATGATTTCTCCAATGTGATGACTATCAAAGCTAGTCACCAAAGGTGGGCCAAAGAAAAGTTCATATGGCTACTACATATTAGAAATTATTTAAAAAATTGAAATGCAAACTCATTTTCACACTAGTACTTGCATTACTAGATCTTTTGGGATCAAGAATGATACATTAGAATGTAAACTTAGAATAATCCTCATTTAATATGATCTATTTGTTAGTTACCAATAAATTACTCACCACATTAGTAAGGAACTTCCCAACATATGATCATGAACTTCATGCTATTGTTTAAGCATGTAAGAATTTAAAAGTATTATATCTTAGTCAACGATATTATGATACACATAAATCATGTAGGCCATTTCAATTATTTAAAGTAAATATAAGCTATAATAATAGTTGCATAAAAATAGTATTCTTATATTTAGTAGTTATATTTGAACATCAATCACAGGAAGTTAACACAGTTCAAGCAATGAGACTTGTGAGACTTTCATCGATTGAAGCCAAGACAATTTTCAAATAAATCTTCTTCATAAATGGGTATGTGCACCAAGTTGTGGTACCAAAAGTGGATCTTAAGATGCCACTTTTTTCTGAAATCAACAAAGTTTGAACTTCAACGACAAATTGAAGATAGTTAGACTCCAAATTTGAAGATGCAACAAGAACAAGAGTCAGAGTGCTTCGAGTCTACTTTCTAAACTACTAATTTTTTTTGAAAATGGTGGAGATTAAGGGCTTCAAAAAGGGGGGCCACAAAAAGTGGTCCTGTTTTTATGCAAAAAACATAACACAGCGTCTGTTGTGGCCCCCCTAAAATGTTAACTTTTTTTTTGAATTTTTAAAATCGCTTTAGTGAGAAATTAGCTAACACTTTGTAGTTTATGCTAGATTTTTAAGCTAATTTTTTAATGAGTATATGATATTTTACTAATTTTTGAAGTGGACACATCCTAAAAAAGAGAAATTTGAGCGTGCTCCCCCCTAAAATCATTGATAACTAATAAAAAATGAAAACTTTTTTTTTTAAATTGTGTAGAATGGAGTCTAGTTTCTAAAAATGTAAGTTTCTTCAAAATCCAATGAACGTGTAAAAAACTATACCCAAAATATTGCATGTTGGTTTTTGACCAAAAATGAACACACTAACAAAAGAAATTATAGAAGAAAGCCTTAACGAAATCAAAATGTGAAAAGAATTACATGCTTGGATAGCTAAGAGAGAGATCGAGGTCTCTATGGTATTTTTTTTTAGTTTTATTGAAACACGTACAAACCTGATGGAGAGCACAGCCAAAAATGTGTGAAAATTTTCTAGTCCTCTGTTAAAAACACATCTCAGGCCTGAAATGGTTGTCCAACCCTTTGGGTTGGATGCCCAAGTACAATCCAACCCAAAGGGTTGGTAGTTCCCAATGCACACCATTTGGCAAGCACCAAATATGGCACTCGCCAAATGAAAAAAGTCAACTTTTCCCATTTGGCACATGCCAAATTTGGCATGCGCCAAATGAGAAAAGTCAACTTTTTTCATTTGGCGAGCACCAAATTTGGCGCACGCCAAATGTCTTGCATTATCCAATTTGAAGGTTTTGTGATTCAAATATATACATGAAATATAATATTTAAGTATAAGTCACTTTAAGTTATATTTCATGTATATATTGGTAGGATGTTTGAGAGTGGTTTCAACTCTATAGGAGTTATAATGTAGATTCTTGTTTTTAGAGGATCATATTGACTTTCATACTTAGTCAAATTTAATTAATCAACATTCTCCTATTAGCACTCTTTAGATCCGTATCTCACTATCTTTATCTTCCCTAAACTCTACACCTATCTCTCTCCCTCTCGTGTTTCTCTCACTTCTTTCTCCCCTCTCTAGGTATATCCTACCCTCTCTACCTTTCATCACTTCCGTGTACCCTAATTTATATCCTTGACTCCCTTCCTCTCTATTCTCTCTCACTCTCTTATTATTTCTCTCCCCTCCCACTCGTTTCTCTTGTTCACTACTGATCCCTTCTATCCTCTCTCTCCCCATATCTAGGGCTCTCCTTCCCTCCCTATTCACCTCACTACCTCTCCCTCCCTATATTATTACCGACCTCTCTCTCCCCCTCTAGGTTAATCACTTATCTAATTGTCCACCCTATAGTTATCTCCCTCCCTCTCCACCTTTCTCCCCCTTTCCCTTGCCCCTATCTATTTATGAACACTCTCCCTCTCTTCTCTCTCTACAAACCTAGATCCATCTCCTCATTCTCTAGGTATCTCGCTCCCTCCATTTCTACCTCTCCATCCATCCCCTCTTACTCATCTCTTTTTTCTTCTATCTCTTCTCTTCTCTCTCCCCTCCCTCTCTATATCTCTCCCATCCTTTCTTCCCCTCTCCATTTATATATCTGTCCCCCACTCTCTCATTATCTATCTATCTCTCTTATTCTCTCTCTTCATTTTCTAGTTCATTAACTCTCCAACCCACCCTCTCTCCCCTCTCTAGGTTTCTCCCTCCCTTCCTCTCCACCTATCTACCTTTGCATATAGGTCTTGTTATCCACCTCTCTTTATCCCCCTCTATCTATCTCACTCCTCTCTTGAAATCTAGGTCTCTTGCCTATCTATATGTCCCCTCTATAGTTCTCTCCCTCCCTCTCTATCTCTCTTCCCCTCCTCCTTAACATACGACCCACAACAACACCAAGTGGTGTCCTAAGGGGTCATAAGACACCATATGACCCTTGACAACACCTTAGGACACAATACAACCCATAACAACAGCATATGATGTCCTCAAGGGTCATATGGTGTCCTAAATGGTCATAGGACACCATATGACCCCTTAGGATACAATATGACCCCTAATGACACCTAAGGGGTCATATGTTGTCCTAAGGGGTCATATGACACCATATGACCCCTTAGGACATAATATGACCCTTAACGACATTTAAGGGGTCATATGGTGTCCTAAGGGGTCATAGAACACCATATGACCTCTTAGGACACCATACAACCCATAACGATACCATATGGTGTCCTAAGGTGTCATAGGACACCACATGACCCCTTAGGACACCATATGACCCATAACAACACCATATGGTGTCCTAAGGGGTCACAGGACACCAGATGATCCTTGCGGACACCATATGACCCATATTGACACTATACGGTGTGCTAGGGGGTCATATGGTGTCCTAAGGGGTCATAGGACACCATATGACCCTTTAGAACATAATATGACCCCTAACAATAGCTAAGGGGTCATATGGTGTCCTAATGGGTCATAGGACACCATATGACCCCTCAGGACACAATATGAACCCTAACAATATGTAAGGGGTTATATGGTGTCCTAAGTAGTCATAGAACACTATATGACCCTTAAGACACCATATAACCCAGAACGACACTATATGGTATCCTAAGGGGTCACATGGTGTCCTAAGGGATCATAGGACACCATATGACCCCTTAGGACACCATACAACCCATAACGACACCATATGGTGTCTTAAGGGGTCATAGGATACCATATGACCAATTATTACACAATATGATCCCTAATGACACCTAAGGGGTCATATGGTGTCCTATGGGGTCATAGGGCACCATCTGACCCCTTAGGACACAATATAATGCATAGCAACACCATATAGTGTCGTAAGGGGTCATATAGTGTCCTAAGGGGTTATAGGATACAATATGGCTCCTTAGGACACAATATGACCCCTAACAACCCCTTAGGGGGTTATATGACACCATATGACCCCTTAACACACTATATGACCTATAATGACACCATATGGTGTCCTAAGGGGTTATATAGTGTCCTAATGGGTCATATGGTGTATAATGACACCATATGGTGTCCTAAGGGGTAATAGGACACCATATGACCCTTTAGGACACCATACGACCCATAACAACACCATATGAGCCCTTAGGACATCATATGACCTATAACGACACCATATTGTATCATAAGGGGTCATATGGTGCCCTAAGGGATCATTGGACGCCATATGATCCCTCAAGACACCATACGACTCATAACGGCACCATATTGTATCCTAAGGGGTCATATGGTGTCCTAAAGAGTCATATGACACAATATGACCTCTAACGACCCCTTACGGGGTCATAGGACACCATATGACCCCTTAAAACACTATATAGCCCATAACAACACAATATGGTGTCCTAAGGGGTCATACAACACCATATGACCCCTTAGCACACCATACGACCCATAAAGGACACCATATGGTACCCTTCATCTGACACCATATGACTCATTAGGATACCATATGACCCATAAAGACACCATATGGTGTCCTATGGGATAACATGGTGTCCTAATGGGTCATAGGACACCCTATGACCCCTTAGGACACAATATGATCCCTAACAATACCTAAGGGGTCATATGGTGTCCTAGGTGTTCATGGTGACCTTGAGAATTGAGAGAGACAATAAGAGAGTAAGGAATATATATGAGAGAGTCATATGGTGTTTTATGACCCCTAACTACACCATATGGTGTCCAAAGGGGTCATATGGTTTCCTAAGGGGTCATATGATGTCCTAAGGGGTCATATGGTGTTCTATGACCCCTTAGGACACCACATGGCCCCACATGACACCATATGACCCCTAATGACACCATATGGTGTCCTAAGGGGTCATATGGTGTCGTTAAAGGTTATATGGTGTCCCATGGGGTCATATGGTGTTCTATAACCCCTTAGGGCACCATATGACCCCTAACAACACCAAATGGTGTCCTATGGGGTCAGATGGTGTCCTATAGGGTCATATGGTGTTCTATGACCCCTTAAGACACCATATGACCCCTAACATCATCATATGGTATCCTAAGGGATCATATGGCATCCTAAGGATCATATGACACCATATGACCCCTAAGATCATAATATGGTGTCGTTAGGGGCGTATGGTGTCCTAAGGGGTCATATGGTATTTTATGACCCATTAGGACACCATATGACCCCTAAAAACACCATATGGTGTCGTTAAGGGTCATATGGTGTCCTAAGGGATCATAAGGTGTCCTAAGGGGTTATATGATGTTTTATGACCCCTTAGGACACTATTTAACCCTTTAGGACACCATATGACCTCTAAGAACATTATATGGTGTCTTAAGGGGTCATACGGTGTTCTATGACCCCTTAGGACACCATATGACCCCTAACGACACCATATGGTGTCTTAAGGGGTCATTTGACATCATTAGGGGTCATATAGTGTCCTAAGGAGTCATATGGTGCTCTATGACCCCTTAGGACACCATATGACCCCTTGGGACATAATATGGTGTCATGAGGGGTCATATGGTGTCGTATGGGGTCATATGGTGTCCTGAGGGCTCATATGGCATCCCAGGGGGTCATAGAACACCATATGACCCCTTAGGACACCATATGTTGTCATTAGGGGTGATATGGTGTCCCAAGGGGTCATAGAACATCATATGACCTCTTAGGACACTATATGGTGGCGTTAGGAATTATATTGTGTATGGGGTCATAAGGTGTCCTAAGGGGTCATAGAATACCATATGACCCCTTCTAACACCATAT
The DNA here is from genome assembly GCF_030272615.1 of Cryptomeria japonica. NCBI lineage: Eukaryota > Viridiplantae > Streptophyta > Pinopsida > Cupressales > Cupressaceae > Cryptomeria > Cryptomeria japonica. The sequence goes on from NC_081410.1 coordinate 623,679,683, forward strand.
GACCCCTTAGGAAATCATATGACCCCTTAGGACACCATATGGTGATGTTAGGGGTTATATGGTGTCCTAAGGGGTCATAGAATACTATATGACCCCTTAGGACACCATATGACATATCCTAAGGGTTCATATGGTGTCTCAAGGGGTCATAGAACACCATATGACCTCTAAGGACACAATATGACCACTTAGGACACCATATGATGTTTTTAGGGGTCATATGGTGTCCTAAGGGGTCATAGAACATCATACAACCCCTTAGGACATAATATGACCCCTAATGACACCATATGACTCCTAACGACACCATATACCCCTCAAGACACCATATGGTGTTCTTAGGGGTCATATGGTGTCATAAGGGGTCATGGAACACCATATAATCCCTTATGACACCATATGACCCCTTAGGACACCATATGACCCCTAACGACACCATATAGTGTCATATGGTGTCCTAAGGGGTCATATGGCATCCTAATGGGTCATAGAATACCATATGACGACTTAGGACACCATATGACCCCTAACGACATGATATGGTCTCTTAAGAGGTCATATGGTGTCCTGAGGGGTCATATGGTGTTTTGTGACCCCCCAGGACACCATATGACCCCTTTTAACATCCTAGTACATGACATGACCACTTGTGACACCATATGACCCCTCAAGACACAATATGGTGTTGTTAGGGGTCATATGGTGTCCTAAGGGGTCTTATGGTGTCGTTAGGGATCATCTAGTGTCTTAAGGGGTCATATGGTATTCTATGACCCATTTGGGCACCATATGACCCCTTAGGACATCATATGACCCCTAATGACACCATGTGACCCCTTAGGCACCATATGACCCCTAATGAAACTATATGGTGTCATTATGAGGCATATGGTGTCATAAGGGGTCATAAAATACCATATGACCCCTTAGGACACTATATGGTGTTGTTAGGGATCATATGGTGTCATTAGGGGTCATATGGTATCCTAACGGGTCATATGATGTCCATATGGGTCATACAACACCAAACGACCCCTTAGGACACCATATGACCCCTTGGGACACCTATGGTGTCGTTAGGGCTCATATGGTGTTCTAAGCGATCACATGGTATCCTAAGGGGTCATAGAACACCATATGACCCCTTAGGACACCATATGACCCGTAGTGACACCATATGACCCCTTAGGACACTATATGACTTGTAACGACACCATATGTTGTCCTAAGAGGTCATATGGTTTCCTAAGATAGATAGTAATGGTTTCCTAAAGGGTTATATGGCCCATCATACGCCTGCACATACCCAGATGGGTTATATAGAGATATAAGATACCTAGAGGGGGAGAGAGGCATGAGAGACCTAGATAGGGTGAGAGAGAGAGAGGGTTGAGATAGATGGAGGGGGGTAGAGAGAGGTTGGTAATGAGATATGGATGGAGATGTAGAGAGGTGGAGAGGGAATGAGGGAGAAACCTAGAGAGGGTTAGAGAGGGTGTGATGGAAAGTTGATGATGTAGATGATAAAGAGAGAATAAGAATTAGTAGGGAAGGGAGAGAGAGATGGGATAAGGAGGGAGAGGGAGATAGAGAGGGATAGGGGAAGAAAATAATAGAGGTGCCTATAAATGGGAGGGATGGATAAGAGGAGAGATGAAAGAATAAAGAGAGAGAAGAGTATGAGGGGATTGAGGGAGAGGTAGACATGGAGGGACTACAAGACCTAGGGAAGGAGATGATGCAGAGGTGGGGGGAAAGCGAGAAGAGGATGAGAGAGTTAAAAAATAAATAGGGGTAAATGGGGAGGGAGATATAGGGGAAGAGAGAGGGAGAGAACTATATTGGGAAAGAGAGATGAGAGACCTAGATGATAAGAGAGAGGAATGAGATAGATAGAGGGCAGGAGAGAGAGGTGAGTAATGAGACATGATGTAGAGGTAGATAGGTGGAGAAGAAGGAAGTGGTAAACCTAGAGAGGTGAGAGAGAGTTGATGACCTAGAATGTAGAGAGAGAGAATAAAAGAGGAAGAGATAATTAAAAAGTGGGGGAGTGAGATATATATGGGGGTATGTATGGATGGGAAGGTAAAGAGGGAGAGGGGAAGAAATGAAGGGAGAGACCTGGAGAAGGGAGGGAGGGAGAATAGAAGAGATAGAAGAACAAAGAGAGGAGTAAGAGGGGATGGGTGGAGAGGTAGACATGGAGAGAGTGAGATACCTATGGAAAGAGGAGATAAAGAGGTTAGGGGAGGAAGAGAAAAGGAGGGAGTTCATAAAGGGATAGGGTTAAGGAGGAGGGAGTGGGAGGTAGAGAGGGACATAGAGAACTATAGAGGGGGCATATAGATAGGTGAGAGACCTAGATGGCTAGAGAGGAGTGAGATAGATAGAGGGGGATAAAGAGAGGTGGGTAACGCGACCTATATGCAGAGGTAGATAGGTGGAGAGGAAGGGAGGGAGAAACATACATAGGGGAGATAGGGTGGGATGGAGAGGTAAAGACCTAGTCAGTGAAGATAGGGAATAAGAGAGGAAGAGAGAAGACAAGAGAGTGGGAGAGGGAGATAGAGAGGGAGAGAGGAAGAAAGGAAGGTAGAGACTTGGAGAGGGGAGGGAGGGAGAATAGAAGAGATAGAAGAACAAAGAGATGAGTAAGAGGAGATGGATAGAGAGGTAGACATGGAGGGACTGTGAGACCTAGAGAATGAGGAGATAGAAAGGTTTGGAGAGAGAGAGATAACAGAGGGAGAGAGTTCATAAATAGATAGAGGTAAGGAGAAAGGAGAGAAAGGTGGAGAGGGGGGAGAGAACTAGAGGGTGGACAATTAGATAAGTGAGAAACCTAGAGGGGGAGAGAAAGGTGGGTAATAATATAGGGAGGGAGAGATAGTGAGTTGAATAGTGAGGGAGGGACAACCCTAGAAATGGGGAGAGAGAGGATAAAAGGGATAGGTAGTGACCAAGAGAAAGGAGTGGGAGGGGAGAGAAACAATAAGGGAGTGAGAGAGAAGAGAGAGGGAGAGAGTCAAGGATAAAGAAGCGAGAGAGACAAGAGAGGGAGAGAGATAGGTCTAGAGTTTGGAGAAGATAAAGAGAGTGAGATATATAGCTAAAGAATGCTAATGGGATCATGTTGATTACTGAAATTTGACATGTCGATTATTGAAACTTGACTAAGTTTGAAATTTTATATGATCCTCTAAAAACTAGAATCTACATTATAAGTCCTATAGAGATATACTTAAATTTTATATTTCATGTATATATTCTTCTTTGGGGGTGGATTTAACATGTGTCAAGATTGAAAAATCTAAACACTCACAAAACCTTCACATTGGACAATGTAGAACATTTGGCGTGTGCCAAATTGGGCGCTCGCCAAATGCAAAAAATTGACTTTTCACATTTGGTGAGCGTCAAATTTGGCATGCGCCAAATGTAAAAATTCAAATTTTGCATTTGGCGAGCACCAAATTTGACACGCGCCAAATGTGAAAATTCAAAATTTTCCATTTGGTGAGCGCCAAATAGGGCAAGCGCCATATTTGGCGCTTGCCAAATGGTTTGCTTGGGAGAATACCAACCCTTTGGGTTGGATTTGCCTTGGGCATCCAACCCATAGGTTTGGATGACCTTTTCACGCCAATGACACATTTTTATGAAAAAGTAAGAAGTGGCACCTTTTTGGTACCACAACTTGGTGCACTTACCCAAATTCTTCATATTCTTATGGCCCCTTGGTTGTCATTTTGACTGCAAACTTTATGAGATTTTTTTTTTTGTTGTGTCCAATTGTTTGAGGTGCCAACATAGATGTTGATGATTTTTCATTAGAAAATTAAAGCTCTCATTCTTGTTCTTGATGCATATGGACATGAAGATAATCTATGTTTAGAATTATATCCTTTTATAAGTAATTTTGTAAATTATCAATTGTTTGTTTTATGGTAATTTAGTTCTAGCTCAACTTGCAGGGGGGTTGTCATTTTGACTGCAAACTTTATGAGATTTTTTTTTTTGTTGTGTCCAATTGTTTGAGGTGCCAACATAGATGTTGATGATTTTTCATTAGAAAATTAAAGCTCTCATTCTTGTTCTTGATGCATATGGACATGAAGATAATCTATGTTTAGAATTATATCCTTTTATAAGTAATTTTGTAAATTATCAATTGTTTGTTTTATGGTAATTTAGTTCTAGCTCAACTTGCAGGGTGAATCTCAATACTAGACCTGGGGCACCTATGTGTTCTACCTAAGATAGAATGCCCAAAATGTGATACAACATACAAATATATAGAGGAGCAACCCCTCACAATTTTCTCTTGGAAAATAAATGAAACAAGATCAACTTTCCTCCAAAAGAGGCTCCCATTATGGTCGTTGAGTTGTCCCAAAAGCCCCTTTTGTTTGTAACTATTGTTTCTTGTTTGAGACTCTTTGCTACATGAATCCAAAAGACACACATAGGAATGTCCCATGAGGCCAAATTTAATATTAATTAACAATATTTTTAAATATTCCCTCTCCATATAAGTCTCATAAATAATTCCTAAATCGAGGTTTGACCCAAGACAAGCTCTGATTGCCAAACCTTTTCTTCTCTTTTTGTGTGCAGGGAATTGACTCAGGACTTGTACTGACAATGACAAACAAGTTCAAATTTCAATGGAGCGAAAAGTGGAGGACCAAGGTGAATTTGAGCTACCCAATCCCAAAAAATCAGCCCGAACTTTTAGGAATGGGCTTTGATTCTCTTCTTATGCTCGGATCCCTATTTGTGGATTTTCTTGATACTCGTAGCCGTCTGTTCTTACTGTTCCTCTTCAATTATCCATTGTCTTGCTCCAACTTCACAATTCACATCCTAATGTTGACTCAAAAGTGGAGACAAAAAATCGGTAAATCTAATCAATATTCTCAACCCCTTTTCCCAATTAAATTGTGGCTAGATCTATTGGATTTAAGCCCCTCTTTTAATGTAATGGTTCTTTAAGTAAGATTAACAATTTTATTATCTTAATTGGTTAAACCCTAATTTTATACTATTGCACCTTGTTGTATAGTAAGGTTCATAATTGTTCATTATAAATTAAAGATGTTAACATAGAGTAAACACAACACATTTTTTTTCATACATAATATATAAGACTAGCATAATACAGTTTTGTTGTTATACTTGTAATTATCAATCATTTTCTTTATTTGTTGTTCAATTTATACATTACATGCCTCTAAGATATATGACATGCACAAACAATTTCTACACATAACTTAATTGAATCCATTTGATTGAATTGTCCATCAAATTTTACCTTAGACTCCCAAATTAAATACATAAAAAAAATATTGAATGTTCATTAAATGTAACCATGAAAATTACATTTCAACAAACAAATAAAATCTTAAATTTTTGAATTTTTTTCCAACCCATTTTTCTTCTAAAACAGATATGATTTGATTTGAATAGACGCACAAATTTGGAAAAAAAGATAAAAAATTATACCCATTTGCAGGTCAACAAATCTTCTGGATTAAAGCTTTGCTGCTTTTGAAAAATTTGGCAAAAAAGTTTGTCTTTCCACTCCATCTTTTACAGAATGCAAAGGCGTTATTGAGCACAGCATTGATAATTAAATGTAAGAAAATATGAGCAAAGAAGCAAACAATATTAATACATTCAAATAATCAACGCTGCACTGAATACGCATTTGCTAACCCAAACCCATTGGGAATATTTCTGTGAGATTTCCATGCATCGGAGAAAAGATAGCTAAAGGATTTGTAATGAACAGATCGAATAATTTGTTTTTTCAATTTATGAATATGTAGTACAGGCTAGGAAGTACAGTCCATGTGAAGCAATAGTGCAGTACGAGATGTTCGTATTGAGCGTAGTACTAGAGGAAAAGTAGGCTTTTTTTTCTAATTTAAAGGGCGCTTTTAAAGATTCTATGACTCTTAAGATTGAAATGAGCTCATGAGATGGGTAGTGTATCACAGATTATTCTATTTCGCATCTATATGAAAAAAGGACGTGTCTATTCTGGTTCCAAAAAGACAGTACGGTTCACTAACATGTCATGTGTTTTACACAGTCAATTTTGCAGTTAACGGTTGCGATTGACTAATCTGTCACTAACACACTGTACAACAGGTCTGTTTTGGAGTTAGAATAGCCGAGGCCATGAAAAAAGGACGTGTCTATTCTGGCTCCAAAAAGACAGTACGGATTGACTAACACACATGTTAGTCGTGCGTTTTACAGCGTTGATTTTGCAGTTAACGGTTGTGATTGACTAACTTGTCACTAACACATTGTACGACAGGTCTGTTTTGGAGCTATAATAGCTACGGCCATGAAAAAAGGGCGTGCCTATTCTAGCTCCAAAAAGACAGTACGGATTGACTAACACTCGTGTTACTAATTTATACAATTAAAATTTGAAAAACAAAATAGAAATAAAATCAAAAAAAAAAAGAGGGAACACTTAACTGCTTAAATTTAAGCAGAAAATAGAGTTAAGTAGTTGCATGGGAACATAAGGTAAATCTCAATACATTGAAATACCAGGTACCAAACTAATGATTAGGCTATAAACAATTGTGGGCCAATTGACAAGAAAGGATAACTTCCTTGTACTTCTAACTCTATTAAACCATGAAGGATAATCCTAGAGGTCTTCAACATGATAAGCAAAGAGAGATACTAAAAATCATGAGTAGGCCTCTAGAAATAATTGCCTATGCATAAAAGATAAATATTTATCTTTAAGATCGTTTTATATTAGTATCTACAATAAGTGCTAAAAATCTCTATTAAAGAAGTGATGAAAAAATACACATATAATAGGCACAACATAAATAATTTTCTTATATATTAAAGTTCCCTTAAACTTTAGTTATAAGGTACAATCTAAGTGTTAATTCATAGCCCTCTAAATGTGTAATTAATTACAAAATCTCAAAATATTTAGCAAAAAAATATTTTGTTGTGTTATGTAATATGGGATAACTCTATACATGCACAACTCTCTAAATGTATATCAAAATTAGAGTAAAAAATAATTCATATAATAAACACTTGTACTAATTCTAAACTACCAATAAACTAAGAGAAAAAAAATTTCACTTCATCATTCTACACCAATACCTCTTCCTAGTGAAAGATAGTAGATGTTTAGCAATTTGAAAGAAGATGACTAATATGAACCAACAAGAAACTATAAATACACACATGTACAAATGAAAGATTGAAGAGACATCACATTAAAAAATAATTCTTCAAATAAACATCTCCAAACAAAATTTATCCCATTTATATTAAGTAAAATACTAACAATTTTTTATAGTGTTATCAAACTAACTAATCTTTAATTTACAAAATCTCCTAAACTATTTCCAATTGGCATGAATACATTCAATCATAGAGTTGTCCCTACTTCTCTACACATTTCAAAATACAATAATGGATTAACCAACACATCCATAGGACTACTCTCTATAAGAAGTGGCTTGATTACCAACTTGTTCTTCATTATAAAAATATATTTTTATAAATAAAGTATATTTATCTAAATCTCACAAGATGTATATACTTGTTTCCAATCGAATGCATAGTGAGACACACTTTGAGTTCAAGCATAATTCACTTTAACACATCTCTTTAGGCAAATAGGAATGAGCTTGTATTTAAAAAGAGAATATCATCCTTGGATTAGAGTTCAATATTGAAAAAAAAAAAAAAACTTTAAAAAAAATAATAATAATCAAATTAGTCTCCTAATTCACAAATCCATGATACCTATATAGTCCACTAATTATCTCCTTACACCTCACATCAATGATGTTCTTCCCTAGCTTATTGTAAAACTAATGTTAACAATACTTAAAAATATTTTGCTACAATGCAAATGGAACACACCAAACAGGGAAGAAGAATGAGAATGGTTGGTATTTCTTTAATGAGATTTCACACTTATAGGATACAAAACAAATTTGTGGACACATTTATTCCTTATTGAAATATCCTTTAGATTCATCAAACACTCATTGGGTTTAATGTAAGAAATACAAGACATCTTGACCATTTGATTGGAAAAAAAAATTAGAAGATAAAAAATCAAATAAAACTATATAATAAGATTTGAATCTAGTTTCCAACCCCTCAAGAGGTCACGTTTTTGCATACTTATCACTTGGCATGTAATTACTCATTTTTCCCCTTTTCATATGCCATATAAAACAAATACATGTGTGGTGAAGACTAGTAGTCATTTGTTTAGGTTTTAGACAAAGACAATGAATAATGTGGTGAAGGCACATATTTCAAACATCTTATCATGCAGGCATCTACTTGCAAGATATGACAATCACATGGCCTTCTTAGTGCTTACCTAGTGTCAAAAATGAATTAGAATCTACTTCACTTGTGTGTATCTTTTGAATTAGATTGTGAGAATTTTGTACTCTAATCCATATCTTGTACTACAAAAGACTATGAAGTACTACAATCCCTAACGTCCCTAATGTTTGTACTTCTTCAACACTACTGGCCGAAACTTGCCATTTCGGAAAGCATTATTATATTAGGTATTGTACCCTTTGAAGATTCATGCTTCATCAGATTTGAGGATTTCTGCATACATTGTTTTCTGTTTTGGTCTAAGGTGCAGATTCATTCCAGGAAGTTTGGAGTGCATTCCAGAGGGCTCGGAGTGCATGTGCATCGTTCCATAAAAGGAACTGAGAGGAAATTTGATACCCTTTAAGCAATTATTTTTATTATTGTCAAGGTTGCATTCAATTAAATGTTTTGGCATATGCAATGGTTGAGATCTGAAAAATTAGGGAACTCCTAAAGTAATGAAGCTCGATATTCATTGTGCAGGAGGATTTTGGCTGAGAGAATGAAAATCTACCTGCTGAGGATGGTAAACGCTGTATTAGGTATTTCATACTTTTTTTTCGAAATGTGCAGCACACAATGACAGTTGTTGTAGTAAATGTAGCTTATCCAAATCATATACAACTCATATACGAGTAATACAACTTGATCAGATATGCAATGTCTACACGTTCATATTGTCTGTATCATGTTTATTGTAAGAAGTTATAGGGAGTTCATAGGGGAAGAGCACCAATAGATATCAAATCGGATGTATCGTTTAAGATTTGTGGGTGCGTGAAGTTAGCTATGACGGCTACTGGTGCTCTTCTCTTATTGTTAAGTTTTATAAAGAGTTAAGTTTTATAAAGAGCTAAGGTTCAGATCTTTGATATAAACTTCTAAATTGTTAAGATGATATTTATAATAATGCAAGAATATATTACTAGTACATGGATTATATATGATTTAATATGTGCGACATTTACTGCTACAATTGTCCATGTGTACTGCACAATTTTATACTACTATGGAATAGCCATGGCAGTGTTTTACCATCCTCAGTAGGTAGGTTTTCCCTCTTTCAACTCAAATCTATCAGCATCCAGATAAACATAACTATTGTTTAGGGTTGTTGTATATCAAATAATTTAAGGAGCGGCAAGATCTGCGACTTAAACAAACAATAGAATTCATTCTTAGGCATTTATTGGAGAAAAGCTCATTTTTAAGTGGGTTCATTGTAACTTTCATCAAAGGATGAACTTTTTTTTCTATACTGTTATCTACGATTCTTCTTCTGATTGTATTTGATTTGAATTCTACCAATGAAAAATAACTTCTTTCTACGTTTGCTAGCCCTGATTAAAAAAATCTGGCAGTCAAATTTACTGTAAAATAGATAATATTTGATGTTTTACAAAGGTTTTGGTGGGTCCAGAGGAATACATGATAATCGATGTGTGTTTTCTTGGAAAGTTGAATACACCGACTGGGATTCATACCGAATACTTGGATTGGGTGGACTTAGCAATCCATTCATATTATCTCATTCAAAAGAGTTTGAATAATTGATAGTTCAAAGGTTTCCTATAAAGGTTATTTTGAAAAATGTTCTTTTTATGATGGTAACTGTATGAGAAAATTGTGAATTTAATTTAATTTTGTAAATATAATAATTAAATACAATCAATTTGTTATGCTTTTAATTCATTAATTATATTATATGATTCATAGTCAATTTATGATTTTTACAATTATTTAATTTGTCTTATTTATGTAGGTAAATTAGTTTAATTGACCGAATTAGGTATTCTAGTCAGTATGGGAGATGTCTAAGATATAAATAGGGTATATATGAGAGGTAATAAGTGTTATTTGATTATTATATTGCAAATTGTGTTTTTATTTGAGATTTTAGAAGTTTAGCCCCTTGAAGTGACTAATTATTATCAAGTATTATCAAGTATTTATAGCATGTTTCTTATAAGATTCTTCCCTTGTGCAAGATTTTTATTACAAGTGGCATTTCACTCATAACACTACAAATTAGCAAATTTATGAGAGATTTTTTCTAAAGGAGAGGTGTAGGTCCAACTAAGTACAACAATAAAAATTTTAGATAATTTAGATTTATTGTTTTTTATTTATTACAAAATTATATTCCCTATCATGGTGGGGTCTACCAAAAGAGGCAAAAGAAATTATTTCACACTTGGAAAACCTCTAGAAAAGGAGGATATGATAATTGAGGAGATTGATCAATTGAGGAGATTGATCCTTGTCGTATGAAGGATGAAAAAACCATGCTTAAGGAAGATATGTCATCAATAAAGGTAAAAATGATAGCCCAAAGAGTAGAGGTCAATTTATTATCAAGGAAAATTGAGTCCCTTGTGACTTGTATGAAATCTAATGTAGTATATTCACATAATAATAATAAAAAAGTAGATGATTCTCTGAAGAGGCATGATGATTTTAATTTTAAATTAGAACTCAAGATGGTTCATCACCTTAATAGTTCGATGGCTAGGAATTTCACACCAAAGATGGATATGTGAAAGTTTGATGGAAAAGATTTGACCAACTAACTCTGTTAGATAGATATATTATTTGATCTACATCATGTTCCTTATCAACAAAATGGCATCCTTATACTTGTATCCTTACCAATTCATTTTCTATAATTGGTTATGTGAGGAAAGTAAAAGAATTGATGTGTTATCACATGGTCTATTTTTCAAGAGGGACTCAATAATCATTATGTTGATAATATTATGGATATCCACTTTAATGGGCTTACCAAATTAAAGAAAATTATACGAACATTCAAGGCTGTATTCATCACTTAAAAACTTATTTTTAAGAGTGGACAATATTGTAAAGAAAAAAAAAAAATATATATCATATGGGGTTTAGATGATCAAATATAAGTTGTGCATTTTCCATATGAATTACGTGTTTCATGCAATGATCATGACAAATCTAGTAGATAATATTTTTATGGTTAATAGAGGGCAAGGCTTTGTAAAATAAGAGATAGAAGCAATTTTATACAATCATATCCTAAACCTACTAGATTGTCTTCACAAAACAATGAGGAGAAGACAATGAAAGTCCTTATGCTTTAACTATTATGGAAAATACAACTTGAGGAATTAAATGTATTGAAAATAAATCATTCTACATTAAAAGATTGAGTTTGAAAGAAGAGAGGAAGAACCATTATTAAAGGATGAAAATAAGATAGATAAATATATTGGGAGATACCAAAACAATCATTTCATGGCATGCACTTTCTAGATTTAGAATACTATGATATGTCATGGTAGAGGGTTTCTTGAGGAAAGAGGACTAATAGTCTTGATAGAATTTTATGAAGAAGCACTCACAAATTAATGAGTAAAAATCTGGCTACTCATTTGAATTATTGTATGTGTCCATACTATAAAATGTTTGATATCCTTATTGTAGGTGGGTTTACTATCAATTGTTTAAGTAAATACCATAACATTGAATTATATGTGGGATTTTATCATCTTGATTCCCAATATTTTCTCTCTCCATGGGTGCATCAAATATATATTTTTGGAATAGTGGTTAAACTACATCAAGGAAAATTGAGATGAACTTATATGAGTTGTTCATATGCTTCCAAGAAAAAGGATGGATAGTATAATTTAGAGGGTGTCATGCAGATTTTTCATAAATACTAGTAAGTTCTTAAAAAATGTAAAATATTCTTAGCAAGTGGTGGATGGTTTTAGGACTCGATTATTTTCATTAGAAGAATATCACTCAAAGGATTATACACTAGTGAATTGATAGACAATTATAGATAAACATTCAATAGTTTTTAGAGTTATGTCTTAAGGACTACATCCTAAAAGGGATCAACATCATTCCATTCAACTAATACCAAGGTACCAACCATACTTGACTATAATATGAAAAATATTGAATTAATTAAAGTTATTATTTGTTATATTAGTTTAATTATTTCCATTTATATTAAAAAAAAAGTATCTGTTTTTAAAAGGAAGTTCTATAATATTGAAGAAAGAATAAAATAACACTAAAAATATTCCGAAATTCTTTATATTTGTAAAATTAAACCTTTCACATAATCTAAAGCATAAAGATGATACTATTTCTTTTATATTAGAAACATGATTACATAATTGATTCTTGAAAATGGAACCATAAAATTATGAAACCAAAAAAACTAGTGCCACGAAGATGGGGCTTACTATCTATGATATCTCACATGATATATAGTGATGAAAATGATAGAAAATTAATCATATATATATGTACTTAGAAGTAAAATAGAATTAACAAAGAAAGGGGTGAAAGAAAATAAAATCTGAACATATGGTTGAATCTTTCAAATATCTATAGTTATGAACAAGAAAAATGGTTGTGACTATTTGGGAGCTTTCCATGAAAGGTCAATCCCCTATTGAACTATAAATTATATAACAATATTTCCAACATGATGTAGAAAAGAAAAGTGAGCATATAAAAATATAAATAAAGACCCACTTGTATATAACTTCAAAAAGATTCAAGAAGACAGTCAATCTAGACCTAAATAGAGATATTTTTTGGGTAGAGAGACAAGAGAGAACATATTGATTTATTGATCTTGATAGACTATGAGATCCCTTTAAAAATGAAATGAGAAAAAAATAAGGAGGTAGAAATTTTGAACAAATAATCAAGATTTATCTTAAGTTAGTTACAATAATATAGTAGTTGAGAGAAGGTGGAAAAAGAACTCAAACATATCAATTACACTAAAATATTTATGCATGCTAGTGAATCTCATGGGAGTCCATGTGTTGCATAATATCTAGGGAAAATTTGGTTTCTAAAAATATAAGTCACTAAGGAAAGATAAGGAAAACATAAAAATGTTATTTTGCACAAAGAAGGTCAAGAAAAATTTAAAAATAGTCATAACATTGATACGATGGTGGAGAAAGGTCTGAAATGATCCTAATACATGCTAAGGGCCACAAATAGTAGTGGGAGCCAAAAAATAATGTGATAATTGTAAAGATGTATTACTTTTATGTTAGTTTTTTCTCCCACCATAATAGGATAATAACACTAAGTTAGAGGCTATGCTAAAGTATATAAATGAGACTTATATAAGATCAAATATCATAAAAATAGTATTATAGAGAATGAAAAATACTTCTTGAAACAAATCAATGATGCCTCTAGATTGAGAACTTGCAAAACAAGTATGTTAAACAATAAAAATCTTATATAATGAGTAATGGTAGAATAACATTTATAAGACCTGCAAAATAGAGGGATTAGAAGAATATATGCTAAAAAATAAATATGTCAACAAATTATATAGTCTAATGCGCATTAAAGGAAGGTTCGAGATACATTGAAAAAATTATTAACAAATACATGAAAATAACACATAGAAAAAGACGTAAAAATAGAAGCAAAATTTTTTCCAAAAAGTCTTGTTGTTAGGAAATGGCGAGGTAGTCTCAAAATTATTTATCACTAAGAAAATATAGGGTATGTGGCTTAAGTTCTAGTATATTTTGTTGCTAGGAACTATAAATAATTTTATCAATACCAAATAATAATAAAAATGTTTTAGTAGTTGACCTATAAAAAGTATGAATAAGTAACCCATATGAAGCACCATAGTCTAGCATGTTCTAAGGCTAGGTATCTCTTATGCAGATATAATAACAAGAATTACATGGACTAAAAATATTTGTAGCTAGGTAATCCTAATAAGAGTGGTTGATCCAAAAAACTCATTATACATGGGCTCATAAGATACTAATATTTCAACAATCTTGCCAATAATGTGGGTGTATGAATAGTGTGGATGCATGTGTAGTAGAGAAAAGATTGAAACCCTTAATATGATTGCATAAATGAAGAGGATACAGTCCAATTTAAGGTAGAAAATGGAGAAAATGTGAAAGGTCTCTAGGAAGAATATATATAAATCCATATATTGCTAGAATCGCCACAAAGAAAAAGATGTCCCAAAGAAGAGGCACAAAAGATGATGTTGTAAATATGATACATGGAATTAAATCAAAAGAAAAAATACAATTCCACATAAGAATAAGAAATATCACATGAAAGTAAACAAAGGGATCTACAATCTTAAATTTAATAATATATGTATATAGGAATGATAATTTGGGAATAACAAGTGGATAACCATAACCAATTAAAAATTTTGGTAGCCAAACAATAGAGTAGCCAACCCCAACCATTAAACATATGTTTTGTTTATTAGATTTAAGATCACACAAGACTATCAAGTGATGAGGTTAAACCGCATGCCTAAAAACCATGAGTTCATAAAACCCATTGACCCCAACATTCATGTTTTGGTACTAAGTTGTTCCAATATCAAATATTTTCCCATTAGCAATCCACACATAAAATATCTAACCATTATTACATAAAACTTTATGGATGCACCAAACTAATATTTAATGTGGCTAAACATGCCTCTAAATATGCACCATATATAAATATATATAATTTGTATAATTAGAATAATTATTTCTTGTGCAAGGTGTACAACACCCTTTTCCTAACAAAAAGATGCCTAAGAATTAATCAATTGTTTTAGGTAAATAATGAAAATAAATCATATTTCATCTTGATCTAGTAAGGGGAAACTTGTAGAGAGCATGGGGTGTGTCTAGTTCCTTAATATGGTTAAACTCAATCGTACCTCAAGAAGAAATTTGTGTAAATTCTCAACAAATTGTATACAACTTAATCTAGTGGGTTAAGCTCATAGAGGACTTGGAGGTGGCTTGGTTCCTTGATATGGTTACACTCAACCTTAACTCAATTTGACAAAATTTAGTCTTTGAGATAATTCTTAAGAAATTTTACACCAATTGAGCTAGTGGGGCATAAATAAGAGAAGGCCTTAGGCAAGGTTGGTTTCTTAGTATAGTTACATTAAACCTTACCTAAAGTTGCTCCTATGGAAAATCATAAATAAGTGTGTCCCCTATGTCTACGTGTCCCATAGCCAATATGGAAGAGTTCCCACATGATAGGATTTAAGTCTAGATGTATAGTTTAATCATTAGAATTGGACCTAAAATTGATGGGAATAAGAGTATAGTAGTACAATTTATTTATATTTATATTTATTATTATTCTCTATCCAAATTTATTTAGCTAATTCTTGATTTCCTTTGAATAAAGCATAAACTAAAATTAGATATCTGAGAAAATAAAATAAAATAGAATTAAAACTCCTTATTAATTTGTATTAATTAATTTGAATGATATTCATGAATTAAAATATTATATTTAAACTCGTTAATGGTTATCCAAGGGTTAATCTTGTTTGTAAGAACTTTGGAAACAAGGAGGAGATTTGGTCAAAACTCGAACAAGGATGCGTTAAGATCAAATTTAACGGGGCTTCTAGGGGTAACCCGGGTATCTCTGGAGCGAGATGTGTGGCTTGCAATGATGAAGGGAAGGTTCTTTTTAAAGGAGCAAAAAGGCTACAAGATGGAACTAATAATGAGGCAGAGGTGAAGCGACTTTGTTAGCAACTGATTTGGCAGTAAACATGAAGGTTTCAAAAGTTCATTTAGAGGGAGATTCTTAAGTTGTGGTTAACGCAATCATGAAAGGAGTAACCAAGAGTTGGAGATTAAATAAGTTTATCACACTAATATGCTCAAAATTAAAATCTTTTCAAGATTTTTGCATCTCTCATGTAAGGAGAAGTGAAAATGTCAATGCTAACGGATTGTCCAATGTGGCATGTGATCTAGCTAAAGGAGAGGTGAGGTGGTGGGATGAAAATGACAGTATCATTCAATCAGAGTTAAGATAATCTGCTAGTACAGTACCTTGTCATACTTGAAATGTGTGAAATGTATTTATTTTCTCTCTGTTCGTGTGCCTAGCTTGGCTAGAGTATTACGGGCAATTAATGTCAAATTCCTCTACATTGGCGGCAGGAGTTGGGAAGGCTTCATTTATTGTTAGAATGGGAAATTCTGTTCATTCATTGTGGTAGTCGAGCGATTTTGGTGGTGGTAATAGTGGTCTCTATGCAGAATTAGGCATTTTTGTGGGGAGTGCGATATGGAAGCCAATTTCACACTCAAAACAACTAAACTCATGCCTGGTTTTTGGGGTTCGGTTCCTGCAAAACGGCTACAAAACATGTTCATTTCGAAGGACCCCCTATTCTTGAGGGTTGTTCAACTGGTTCTTGGTGAGGAGGTGGCTATTATCGGACATAGATATAGAACAAGGCTAGATATCTACACCTTAATTATGGCATGGGGACTCGAATTTGGTTATTCCTGTGTGGAGGTGAGAAAAGTGATCACGACAATAGTGATATTAAGAGATTATTTACTCAATATGGAATCTTTGTTGGAGTGGGTAGCCTTGGGATGGGCCTTTAATGTGTCGGAAGGCATCCCGAAGGAGCATGCTGAGCTAAGAGGCAAGCATTTGCGAATTCCTTTTCTGAGACGCTGATAAGAAGTAAAAGCAATATTTCAGGATGAAGTGAGGAGAGGGTGGGAGGGCCTGATAATGTACATTCAAATCATGGAATTGGAGGAGATTATCAGGCAAGCGAAGGAGGAAATTGGTGTGGTGGAGGAGGAACAAAGGATGTGACTGATAACCAAGTGCCTATCTGTGGAAATGGTCAAGCAAAATATGTCGTGGGCTAACAGACTGATTGGTGAAGTGAACAAGGTTGGGGGTGTTGTGAGCTCATCAGATGCAGAGGCGGTGAAGAAAGAGAGATAAAGATGTTGCAGGCCAGGGTACCTCTTGGTGCCATTTCTTTTTTCCGCTAAATTCTTGTTTTGAAAATCTAAACTTTGAGTTAGAACAGTTTGAATAGTTTATGCCAATTTTTGTTTGGCACTATGTATATGACACTCTCATACTTGTAGATGTGGGGTAGGGTTTGTGCAAACTACTAATTTATGGATGTGTTTTTGATGGGTAGTTTGAAGTTTTTTGTGGGTGACTTTTTGGGTGGTTTGAGGGATATAATCCAGATGAAGATGTATTATTTAGTTTTATTCAATAAAATAAAAATATTACCGATCAAAATAAATAAATTATATTTTAATTAAATTACATTAATTAAGAATTAATATTCTTAAAGTAGAGTTGGAGAGATTTAAATGAAAGTACATTTTAAAGGTTTTAGTATATTTAACAAGTTTCAAGATGAACTTTTGAAGATTTCATATATTTACCTCATTCATTAGCCTAAACTTTCACATATCCATCTCTTCCTCAAGGTCTACATTTCCTTATTTCAAAACATAATGATGACATGTAAGAGAGTCTTTATAAGATGTTAAGCTAACTCAAATTTAAAAAATTTGAGCCTTTTCTATTAGCCATTCGAAGGCACTTGTGAGATGACTTGTCATGTCTGGGTACTAAAATGAATTCATTTCAAAATTAATTGATATATGATCTTATGTATTTAATTATTAATCAAGATTCTTGGATATTCAAAGACTAATCAATAAGAACATTTTTTAATTAGATGTACTAAAAGGAACAATACTTATAGCATAATGTTCATTTAGATCACTTGCTCATTTGTTTATTCTTTATGAACATTTGTCATGACTATGAAGTCGGTCTAATTAAAGAGTTGATAACTTAATTCTTTTGAACTAACATGTTTCTTAATGTAGTCCTTTCATATTTTAGCAAATAACATCATACAATATTATACTACACTAGTTTCCAACCATTCATTAGAGATTATATTCATGTGAAACAATATCTATTTAAATTAGTGAAATGCATTCATAGAGAATGGAGAATCTCTTTAAGTAGTGAGCATATGGAGTCATCTATTCTCCATACAGAACAACACTTGATCAAAAACATACAAAATAACACTTGATCAAAAACATAAAATCTGTAAATCACAACAGATTTCTACGCCATTTCTATTAGTGAATTTATCCACTTAATGTGTCTTTTCAATACTGTTTTACAGCATAAAATCCGCTGAAAAACAACTGTGTTATGTGAATTTATGTTTTTACAATTGTACTATTTTGTATGGAGAATAGCCGTTACCTGGAACATAAAATCCTGTCAAGATTATCTGTTTTTTTCTTTTTTTCTTTGACAACTAAATTACACAAAAATAAAAACGAATTGTACTAGTGTACGATCACTGCGTACTACACTGTTGCGCACGTGGACTGTACTTTTTCCTTGTACTACACGATTTAAAATTAATATTTTTATTTCGAATCTTTATCATTTCTTCAATCCTTGTATATCTCACAAACGAATTTCCAACGAGTTTGGAGTAGAAAAGGCGTATTACAGTTTAACGTTTGATTTCAATTTATTCATATTGTTTGATCGTCTGCTAATTTTTTACATTTAGAATTTGCTAAAATTTGGAATTCTTTTTCATGAAGAGGAACTTTAGAAATCGTGTAGCTATAGAATAAATTTGGGGTTTTTCTACGAGTTTGGTGGCTTTAGACTTCTGGTGCAGGCAGAGAAACTTTATAATTTCATTTTTGGTATGTTCTAAATTAGTATATTTATATTTTATAAAAATATATGTAAATAATGTTGAGAGATATCATATAATTGTTTTGTATGTTTATTAGTTGTCAAGGACATGGAGCTTAATAATGCTCCACTCTTTCACTCTCATTAAAGATGTAACAGTTTCATATACTTAAGACAAGTGGCAATGATTCTATTTTATTCCGAGTAATTATATAATATTTATAGAAAAACTAAAACATGCATGCATTTACTTGTCATATACACATCAAATTTATTCAAAATCAGTTTTTTGTTTACGGATATTTGTATGTCATTGTAGATGCCTCTCGACATAAAGAATGTAAAACACGTAAAATCTTTATTCTTTTAAAAAATATAATTTTTTCTTTTTGAAAAGATTAATTTATATTTATTTTAAATAATATTAAACTTTTAACATGTAAATGATTTTCAAAATTATTAATAAGATAGTAATTAAACTTTAATATTGTAGCATTGAAGTTGATGATGAACAACTTGAAAAACAAGTTCTATTATCAACGAGTCAACCAATCATGCTCACAACTAACATATAGACACAAACAAGACTTGTCAATGGAGCTCTTGGTGAAATAATTGAAATAATATATGGTCCTGACTCCAAGCCATGCGACGTTCCAATGTACATCACTATCAGATTTGATAACTATAGTGGGTCGTCATGGAATCCAAATGACTCTAAAGTTGTACCCATAACACCAGTGTCACTAGGCAACCTTAGGCAAATACCAATAAAAATGGCATGGGCTATTATCATACACAAATCCCAAGGCTTATCGCTACAAAAGGCAACCATCAATATTGGTATAGTGGAAAGACAAAGATTGACGTTTACTACAGTATCTAGATTGAAATCAAAATGGAGGTAAAAACAATAAAGATCAAGATACCATGTTTCAAAACTAGGAAATTGTTTGCCTACCTTCAAATTAAATCTGGCATCTTGGTGTGGCCTCCCAACATTATACTAATCAAACAATTCTATATTATTTTTTGGAATTGGAAACAAGGAAAAGTCTATCTAATTTCTTTCAAACAAGCTATGTTTCTTTTTCAGTTAAAGAAAATAGAAATTTTTTAAAAATATATAAATTTTGATGATACATCATTAAAAATCTAGACTATAAGTAGAGTTTGTATCAAGAGAACAATTCATAATTAAAAGATAAGCGCGATCTGTTGAAAAATGAAAACATCTTGACAATAAATGGATTGTCCCAAAACTCTAATATATATCCTGCGACATCTTCCCCAATCATTTTGTATTGGGGTCAATTTATATCTATATTGTTGCCTTATACATTTTTTATTTTTTTGTTGTCTTATTTTTAGGTCACTAGATAAGACTAAAAACTCAATTGAACCCAGGATCAAAAACTATTTGATATTATAATAAGCTTTTTCATGGATCAAGGTGTGAAATTAGAGATTGGAGTTTTACAATACCCACACAAATATCGTATTTATAGAAATTATTTTTGTATTTTATTTAGCAATTGTTGTAGAGAAAAGTTTAAGAACTATTTTTTTAATCTATTTTTCTCTAAACAAGACATATTTTTCTTCTTTGCATTGGAATATTTTATCTCTCCTCACCAGCATGGCTATTAATTTCTTATGTTTATTTAGAAATGTTCTCATATGAATTATTCTATAGCTTCAATTAATATGAGGGAACAATATTAAGAGGGCATTGTGTTTTGTCAATTTGTTTCTTTATATTGAACTTTGTTTCTTTATATTGAACTAATGCTACTTTTATTTGTTGAAGACATATTTAATATACTTACCTATAGAGATAGGGATTAGTTAGTCAATAATTAGGTCAAATTATTAAAAAATAATGTTTTGTCATATCTCAATCTCTACATTCTGACATATTAATGTTGATTTTTGGATTGATTGGAGAATTTGACTTGGTGTTCTCATACATGAATACCAAATTTATACATGGTCAATATATAGAGAAAAATAATTTATACATGGTCAATATATAGAGAAAAATAATGTTTAGAAAACTTTTTAGAAATGTTTTCTTTGGTTTTTCGTTCATTTGTGTAAATTTTGCGAAGTTCCAATGTTTGGAGATTTGTAATTTTCATTTGCCTGCAAATGAGCCAAACATTGAGATTACTTGCAACATCAATCTTATTATATTATATTTTTATCCTTTTTCATATATCTTTACTTAAATATTATCTTGCCTCGATTTGTTGCATATAATAATATTTAAATCAAATAGTATGTTCAAAGAATTAATTAAATGAAAAATTTGTAGCGTATTATGTTACAAGAAATGAGAAATAAGAAACGGAACAACAACAACAACATGATGAAAAACAAAATATTTAGAAGTTGTATATAAGAAACAAATTATATAATATACATATATATTGCAAAAAATAATTTATTATTAAATTTCATCTTTTTTTTTTTTGATCGGTAATCGGCCGAAGCCTAAATAGCTTTTGATTGGAGCTATGAACCAGTGGGGACACAATAGGGGGGCCCATCCCCATTACATATCTTTGAATTGTTGTTATTATTATTATTATTATTATTATTATTATTATTATTATTATTATTATTATTATTATTATTATTATGTTTGATTACATTGACCCCAAGACCTTCCCCATCCTATGGAAGGCCAAGAGTCACAACTTAGAATTCCACTTCAGATGTCCCTATTGGGAATTGAACTTGGGTCTCCACAGTGAGAACCCAGTGTTTTAACCAGTTAAGCTCAACCCCTTGGACATAAAATTTCATCTCTTATTAATAGATATAAACATCAATCTTATTAAAAATAAACACTTTTTACATTAATTTTTAAAAAAATAAAAATATATTTGCATGTTTTGACTTTAATTATAATTTATAATAAAAATAAATTATAAAAATTATAAAACAAAATTGATAAACTTATAAGGCACTGAGAGGGAGGGGGGGTGAATCAGTGCAAGCAAAAACAATATAAATCTGATCACCACTTTAACGAACTTGAAAATCAATGTGCATGCAAGAAATATAACCACATAAACAAACACCCAATAAAGCATGCAACTCATAACATAATGATTTTCACGTGGAAACCCAAATGGGAAAAAACACAGTGGGAATTAGTAGCCACAAAGATCAACTATCTACAGTATAGAGATCTGACCAGTTAAGGTCTTACAATCACCCTGTTAGGTGTTAGGGGTACACCCGGTTAAGAGTGCCTTAGCCTGGTTAAGAGCTATTACAATAAGGCATGTTAGGACCAGCCCTGTTAGGAGCTACCCAGCTATGGGATTTCAAAACACAAGCTAATGTGTCACCTTGTTACAAGATTTAAACCTTCGGATCTGTTAGGATCCTACCGCACCCTTATAGGAGTGACCTTGTGAGAGTATTTTCTTGCTACAAATATTAGGGAACAACAAGTTTAACTAGTCTGCATATAGCACATGTGTGCCTGATTAGATTTGCTTTAGTTCTTCTTCTAACACTTACTCAACATCAATATAGAGCTTCACCTTCCACTGCAAAATCAAATTCTCATTCTAGATCCTTCTCATGATACATCATCACACAATATTCATCTTTTTATAGATAACTTTGTTAAGTTGTATAATACCATTGGAACAATTTCCTAGGTTCAACGTATCCAGTCGATCTTTCTCATTACGCTTTACTCATGTTAGCCACATAATTCATAACTTTAAAATATAACATTGTGTCTACCGGTTAACCAATCTAAGTAACTCTTCTCTCTCAGTTAACTGTTCTTCCTGACTGAGTGCTCAATACATCATAATTCCCTCATTCCATTGAATATGTTGATGTGGTTCCATTCATAGACCCCTGCCAATGTCATGAACACACCTTCCAAACCACAACACTTAACTCTTCACCGATCTTCTGTACCGGTCACTTGAACATTGCATTGTCCATGTTTGTTGGTTTGTTGTCTTGTTTATTGGTTCACTATTTAACTACTTCCACTACCAATTAGGCTTTACTAGTTGGACTAAATTACTTAGATGACTGATGAAACATGGTTGTCATCAATGACAACACAAAGCAAGTCATCAATCATCCTATTACAAATATATCATCATCAAGCCAACAAAAATATCATTAAAACAATATAAATAAATATTACATGATAAAATATTTTAAAAATTAAATTAAATTGATACGATTTTTAAAATCATGGGAGAATATTTTGAAATATTTTTTGAATGAATACCTACACAAGCCACTAATATCACAGAAATTTTTGTTCATTTAGAAATTTTGTTCATTCTTGAAGGGAAAAAGTCAATAAAATGGCAAACATTTATATGATTATAATCAAATAAGTGAACTCAGATTATAAGAAGGATTTTATTTTGTACATTTAATTTAAGAGGATGAATGAAATAAATACATAAATGCGTGTATCTATAACCTAGGTTGCATAAAATTTAAAGGACAAATAGTAGCATACTTACATTTTAAATAATTTATGTAAAATATATCAAGAGATATCATTTTAAAACACAGTTGTCGTATCAATGAATCCACTTGTATCTTGGGGTGTAGGAGATGATATCAGATTGATATTGTGCCCTGGGGGAAGACAATTTATGGTTAAGAAGTTGATCTTTGCCTTGGATAGTTTTTTATTTCTATATAAGGGTACTCTCCCTTGGTCAGTAACCTTATATAGTATATTTTATTCATCATATATTCATAAATAAAGACTAAGATGAAAAGATATACTTGAACAAGATTTTACTATCAAATATTAAAAACTTAAATTATCTTACAGTAAATAAAAGATGAAATGCTAATAATCTCTCCTAACTTTACATATATATATATAAGAAATAAATTACACTTAACACAAAGACATAAACCTAGAAGAGTAAAATAAACAAATTTTAAAATATAAATTTAAGAAAAAAAAACCTAATAAGTAGTGATTGCCTGATCCAATAAAACAACTTCAATCCAAAGCTCCAGTATAGGGGATTTTGTGTAGGCATTTCATTAAACTTAAAATTTATCTTTGGCAAATAAAATATCTTGAACATTATAGGGGAATTTGTACAGAGAGATGACACCGAATAATATAATATGTACGAAAACCAATAAAACTACTTCCACAAAATTATTTATGTTTGACAAATTTATTCCTAATCTAAGACTTTCCAGTGTGAGATAGTTTTCCAGTGGGGCCGAACCCCACATAAAAATAGCCTATCGGTTAATTATATTGCATGTTGGAGAATATTTACTTCTAATTTGAAATTTTGTAGTTTTGGGGTAGTTTTGGGATTCTAATACCTAAGAGAAAACATTGGACTTCCAGCATGGGTTTTTAGTTATGGGGGAGCTTTGAACATTTAGCATCAAGAAGTAAAATGTACAATTTTATCATAAGTTCACAATTACAAGGGACATTTATACTTTTTGTGTAGCAACCATAATGGCTATAACATTATGTATTGTTAAAGAAAATTTTAGTGAATTCAAACTATAAAAAAAGTATATATGTGTATCAGTGATCAAACCGAAATACATATTCGTATTCTATTCAAATATATTTCAAATTTAATTGTCACCAAAATCCTTAAACCTTTAGGAAAATAACCCTATGGATAGACGAATATGACATTTAGATATAAATATTGAGCAAGTGACAAATGATTGTATGAGAGACAACTAGGTGCACCTAGAGAATCCAAAACAAAAATTGTTGGAGACCTTGAAGGTGAATGCAACATGAGGGGAGCCAATCTAGAAATGATTAGGGAGTGTTGTGAAGGTCACAAAAGTATTTAGTATGAATCTTACAACAACTAGATCTTTCATATCGAATGTGTTCTAGACTATTGGGCCTTGTGTTTCATAATTAATGCCTTGTTTTTACTAATATAAGAATATTAGTAATATATGAATCAATGTTTTGATGTACCATGAACACAATTATTCTTTAACCCATACAAAGACCTTTTTGATTTACAAACTAGATTCTCTTTTTCCCCCACCTTAATTTTTTTAGTACATGCCTAAAACATATATCCTCCTCAGATGCCCATGTAAGAATGAAGTATTCACATAATAATTTGCGCTTCAAAATCATGTACCATGGATCCCTAGATAACATCATCTTCCCTTATAATTCAACATAATTATAAGACAAAGTATCTCATTAAAACCTATTCTCTCAACTTGAGATTACCCATTTACTATAAATCATATTTTGGACCTTTGTAATGTACTCTCTACTTATAGTTCAATCTTTAACACCAAATTATGGCCAATGGGTTTCCTACCTTCAAGTAGATCAACCACATCCTAAGTATTACATTTCTATAATGTCAACATGCCTTATTTCACAACATTTATCTAGGACTTGTTCTCCTTAGAAGGGAGAGATTCCTCTTCAAAAATTATTTAATCATATTAGCAACATAAATAAAAATTTACTAAACATATGGTGAATTATACATTTGTGGTGACTTTTGTTGTCTTGTTGAGCTTCTCATAACTACTTTTGGAGAATCCACTACATCTATGTCCTATTTTTATTTATAATTTATGTTAAAACAAGTTATTATATTTTATCCATCCTCCCTATCATTTCCACCTATTTTTTCATTTGCAAATGAAACTTTTTGTTTAATTTTACATTTAAAAAGAATCCTACTACTCTCCTTTACATTTTTTGTTCCTCCAATGATAAACCTCTAAGTTCCTTGAAAATTACATCTCCCAAGTAGAGAACATTTTGTGTTAGTAGATTTAAACTATTTTATCCTAACACAAAATGTTCTCTACTAACAACTAGATATCATAATAAGCTTCAAATTTAAACTTGTGTTTAGTAGATTTAAACTTTTTTTTTTAAATATATTTAGAATCTACATAAAAATTCTCACAAATCAGTAAAAATTTTCATCTTCAAATTATTAATGGTTTAGTTGCTATAAGTGTTAGAAAGTGAAGATCTCGTGCAAAATGTTGATTTCAATGTCAAGTTTGGCAAAAAAGTGTGACCCATTATTGTGAGATCGCCAAAATTCTAGATCACTTTTATTTTTTGAACAAAAATAAATTCATCATAGGGTATGTGCATAAAGATGGTGGTCAAAAAAGTGGACACCACCCAAAAAAAGCATGGAAAAACAAGCAGCAGTATGTAGTTGTAAAATTTGAAAATCTCGCGTACATGCTTAGGTTTGTTCTTCCTGAGCCTAGAGAAGGTAGCGCGTACGCGCTGCTTTTAGGAAAATGAGCACGTGCATGCTACGCCTAGGAAAATGAGCACGTACGCACTGCTCATAGGAAAATGAGCGCATACGCTCTAATAATCCAAATATAACCGCATACGCGGTGCCTGTTAAAAACAGTTTTTTTAAAAAACTGGGTCTTGTTTACCCGTGAATAGCGCATTTTTACTTCTTTTTTTTCCATTTCCTCTCCTAAACCGCGAACGGGGTGCTAGATTTGTCCTCCAAGCTATGGATCAAGGTTAGTTTTTGTTTATTTTTGTCTTTCTTTCCCATTTGTTCAATTTGTTTTACATTTTGAATTTAATTTCATTAATTTTGATTAGGTTTTTTTATTTTTTGTTTCAAAAACTAGATTCTTCTAATCCACAACAAGAACAACCAAATGCACCTCCTAAAAACCCACAAGAACAACCAAATGCACCTCCTAAAAACCCACAAGAACAACCAAATGCACCTCCTGAAAATCCACAAGAACAACCAAATGCACCTCTTGAAAACACACAAGAACAACCCCCAATTCCTCCTTTTGACCGCACACCCGAAACACGGGAGCAATTAATTAATCAGTTAGGACAAAATACGTCCAAAATCAATAGACTTATTGTTAAATTGAAAACTTCTGAACTTGAGCATCATCAATTCCTCGCCACTAGCCTAGAAACATTAGCTAGTGGTGTCATGGTTGTTCCCACACAAATTACCAAATGGGAAGCTTTAGGGATAGGTGTTGTCAATTCTATGCTGATGGGCTGTCATACGATGGAGTTAAAAACAAAAATATTACTAAACAATAAATATGTGCCCTTTTCATTGATCCCAAAATTGGTCAATCATTACCTCTTAATGGAAAGAGGTTTCCCATACATTGGTGTACCAATGTGCATATGAAGAATCATTTTTGGCAGAGGTGGTGGATGGTCTTTGATGATCCCCCTTGTAATAATTATGAGGTGCCATTTTATTTTTTGAGAAAAGTATATTGTGAGTTTGTGCTCAATGTGCGCCCAAACTATTTTGACATGAGAGAGTTCCATGGTAGAGGTGGTGGCTCTACCCAAGATAGACCTGGAGCCTATAGGCGATTACTCGTGGAGAGTTGTCGCCTCCTAGCACCCAAACCCAAGGTGCATCAGGCTGTCCTAGTAGAGTTGAGTCAATGGAGCTAGAGACTCTTCAGGTGGCCACAACATTGACTGGTGCCATCATCCAGCATGGGACGTCATTAGCACACCCTATTGTATTGGATGATGAGCCATTAGGTGGCGACAAAGAGCCCATCCAACATATGTGTGTCAGTTGCTCGGGGATAGATGATGCAGCCAGTGTAGATGGATCCTCATCTCATCTGTGCACAATTTGCGAGAGTAGATGTCAGGCCCGCATGGCTGAGGATTTTGTGCTAATAGATGAGTTGATGGACATGGTGTTTGCCCATGAGCGAGAGACACGGGTGTGTTGATTTGAATTCATAGCATTTTATTTATCAGTCACTTTAAATTTGTAATTACATAAATGAATTTTCATTTATACATCAATTTAAATTGAGACAAATAATATGCATTTCAGGATGCAGCAGCGGTATCCCATACTCCTCCCCCAGTTACTATAGCTACAACTTCAATGCCTGAGGTATAAATTTTGTACCATGTTAAAATAGAATAGTACACTTTGAATTCAAAAAAATACAAGATATACTAACTATCTTTAATGCTTGGTCCAATTTTTGGTTTGTAGGTGTTGATAGGGGATGAAATGTCCCAGATTCATGACATCACACTCTCAGGGATCGATTTTGGCCTACAAGGCTATACAGTATCATATTTTGTACAACCCTTTTTATGTACTATTTTGATGGAATATGCAAGTCATCTCATTTTAGATTTTTAAAATTATGTTTGATTTATTATCTGTACTAATATCGCATGTTAATTTTGTTTTTTTAGGGTACCCCCTCCACATCTAGGGCTTGTCTTAAGAAAATGAATTCCTCGAAGACGCCAAAACATGGGAAGAAGGAATTGAACACATTTTTAGTTGTACAATTGTTTGAAAATGTTGAAATCAAGTATTAGTTGGGGTTTGTAGATTGATTAGTGTTTTTTGTCTATTTTACATGTACAACGGCCATTGAGCTATGTGGATTTGTTGAATGCACTTGATTCACCCGCGGATCAAGAGAGGGCGGAGGTATGTATCTCTAGTTTATTTTCTTGATTTCATGATTATATGCACACATACATGTGAACTTGTGATATATTATAATCTTATAATTTTTTCATATAGGAAATATCCATACCTATTTCATCAATGGTGAACCCTCCTTCGTGCACTAGAGAAGCATCTCAGGATCCGGTACACTTTTGTTTGATATGTAAAATTAATTAGTTTTAACCTTCAATACTTATCATTATATTAGTTATATTTAATCTTTGAACATTTTTTGTATAAGTAATAGCGACAGTTTCTACATCGATGGTGAGCCATCCTCAGTCCATTGGAGAAGCATCTCAAGCACAGGTATGTCATTGTTCTCTATATTATAGCTTTTAAGTGTTTTTGATATATTTATGTTAGTACATTGTATTAATTGTATATTTAATCTACAATAGACCCCTTCGCGGTATGACCATAACGTGGATCTTTTAATACAATATGGGCTTTTATACAATATTTGGCATTACAATATGTGCGATTCAACTCATCACCATTTTAATATACAAATCATGTAATGGGATTTTATACAAAATTTGGCATTACAGTATGTGCGATTTAGCTCATTGCCATTTTAATATACAAAATTTGGCATGTACATATGTACAAATCAGCTCATTGCCATTCAATATACAAAATTATGCCCCTAAACATGTAAAAATTAGCTCATGGGCATTTATATATACAGAAAATGAATATAGAACAATTCATCGATGATTTATACCAAATTCTCAAAATCATTCTACTCTAAACCATTGAATCAATCAAGTGAGCCTTCAAGATCGGCTCTAACCCATATTCTGTCAAGTATTGCCTTGTGATCAGATTCACGAACTTTCCATAAAATCTTGTTATGAGGTCTACCACGATACTTCATCAAATGAATATTTTTTGCAACAACAAGGTTAGAGAAATGAAGAATATGTCTATGTGTTTCAAAGTCGTCGAACAACCAAACATCATAATTCTTGATAGGGTATCTCCAAAGCCATGTTCCTGTCACGACAACAGACCCTATTGGGTACTCAATACCCTCTCTATCAATGATTGTGGTTGTCAATTTTCTTTTTGGCTCAACACAATGACACAAATAGTAATTTGTTCCTTCTTCATTGTTCTCTTCTGCAGCAACTGCATACACATGACCTACATTTTATAAAGTGTTAATTAATACCAAAAATAGAGTATGATCTACAACAAAATGAACCAAAAATAATACTTGAAAAAAAATTAACTCAAAAAATCACCTAAATCCACTAGGTCGGATACATGGTCAAAATCCATTGATGTCTCCATCTGGCTCAATTGTAGTGCTTTGGGAATTTGATATGAATCAATGGGAACCAACGATCTACAAGACCATTTGTCAACCCACTCTTATGATTCACATTCTTCCCACAAACAATACATGCATGAAGAGAAAAAAACATACCATCTGTCTCATATAAATTACCAGTGAACTTGAATTTGAACTCATAAATGAGTGCATGTCACTCGATCCTACAACTACACAATAATTTAGATAGTTTTCAATGTTAGATTCAGTGATAAAATAAAAATATCTATGAACCATTGACGTACCTGGATTACCTAGACCCATCGTATACTTACACCATTGCACAATTTTTTCTGCATCTATCAAATCAACACCACCTTCGTACTTCAATTCTTCCCTAGCTAGGGCTCTTTTCACACATGCTCCTGCACCATCTCCCTTACCATGTCCAACCTCAGTGAAATTCCAAAAATGTTGTACATCGCTTGTCATATGCATCCTTCTCAACCAATAAAACATCCTTGCATTCTTGAAGTGTGTGGTGTAATTATCTGACCATATTAAGTGTCGGTTATATCGTATGTTCCTTTCCCTTAAACTATCGTAGAAAAATTTAAAGCATCCTTGTACAAAATATGATGAATGAGTATGATCATCACTTATGTAGAAGTGATACTCTCTTACAACCTTTCTATCATCCTCTATGCTATCAGTTGCATGCATGAGTGCTATGTGTACAAAAATTGAAACTTGTGCAGAGTGATAATACATGGATTGCATTTCATTTTGAGGTTGTAGTGTATAATTTTCAGTGAAATCAATGATAGAGACAATGGTGCCAAGAGGAAATGTGTCCTTACATAACTTGAATTGCTCATCTAACCATCAAGCTCTATGTCTATGCATTATGTACTCATAAACTAATTTCTCTTGAAACATTTTCATAAATTGAGCTACACATATATCATTTTTCACTAGCTCACATCTCTTCAAATCTTTTCCATCTTTAACTCCATATGTGATTGTCTTGTATTTTCTGAAAGAAACTAGTTTCGTACCAATTTCATGTGTGCTCTCCAAATGTACGCATCTTGGTAAACGTTGCAAACCACCACATATAGAACAAGAACCTTCCAAACAAGGAATCTTATAATAAATTCAACCATCATGTCTATTACATAGCACACTTGAAATAAATTCTCTTACCGACTTAGGAGGTGCTTGTATATTACATTCCTGTAAAACATCGTTAGTGTGCAAAGTAGAACAAATATGATGAAAAATATCATAATGCATGGAAAATTCAATATGCATCCTACAACAACACGTGGTGCGTACATGATTAATCTTAATATAAAAAGGTTTTTCCATTTCAAAAAATCTTTGAGAAATTCTTATTTGAGGAGAATTTTGAAGGAATCTTTCATAAAATTTAGTTTGAGTCATATCCAAATAGTGTTTGGCATGTGGCCCACAATTTGTAGACCCAATTTGCCTTCTAACATCTCTTTGGTTGGGCGAAACTCTTGTGTTGTCATGCCAAAAAATTTCAATTAATGTTTTTAGTGCATCAACAACAACCTTGTCTTTGCGTGGTAGTCTACCCGAGAATGCCCAAAGAGAATTATTGTTAGGTTCTTCTATTTTTTCCCACCTCTTTAATGCTTTACTTAATGTTGTTCTACTAACGTTTAATGACTTACCTGTTTTGCTTATCAAACGATCTTTTTTTATTTTCTTTCTCATTATGGTTGATGTAATGACATGTCAAGTAGCATTAGAATCTTTAGTACGTGATTTTGAACCAATAGCTTGATATGCATCAAATAGATTTGTCACAATAGTTCTTTCAATGTTACTTTCAGATGATCTTAGGCCTGTAATTTTCATTGTCTCTCTAAAATTCAAATTTTTAATCATTTGAACAATTAATTAACATCTTGCAGTTTGATTTAAGTTTTCAAAATAGTTTTGTCATATTCTTTTAACCATTCTCCTACAAGTTCGTTAATTCATTTTATTGGGCATTGGCTTCAATACATTCTCATCAATGTCAATTAGATACTTTGGTTTCCTACAAATGATTCTAGGAGGTGTTAACATCGGTGTATTATGTACATTCAATTCATCAAGTAGAGAAGGTGTAATATGTTCATCATTTAATTGATTATTCAATGCGGTATCTTCTTCAATTACATTAGGTTCATATGGTAAATCAAATGTCTCTTCTTCAATTGCATTAGGTGCATTATATTCGTTTGGTAAATTGAATTGAGATGTTGAGGATGACATACCTTCTTCTCCCATTGTTCTTATGTCACGCAATTTCTTCATACTTTTCCTTTGTCTTTCCTTTTGAGCCTCTCATTGTTCCATCGTTCCTCGCTTGTTCTTTCCCATGGTTGATATCGGTTGTCCTAAATAGAATCATATTACATATATATGTAAACAAAAGCTCATAAACAAACAATAACCATAAATATGCATCTTATCACTATTTTTTGGAATCAAACTATTAAACAATCACAATACTATTGACAAAACTAATAAGAACAACAATTCAATCATTTGAAATCATGCAAAAACAAAAAATTCACTTACTTCTATATATAAAATAGTGATAGAAGGGCAGACACAGTTCCAGTGGGGCCTTCAAGGACCTCAAAAACTTATTTTGAGGTTGTTGAGGGTCTTGGGAAACTAAAACTATGTCTATGTACCGCGTACGGGCTACATTAATAATCGTGTACACGTTGTTAGTTCATAAAATGTTGGCAAGCCCAACGGTATTCTTTTTCCCACTCTAGACTAATAAGTAGCACGTACGTGCTCCTAAGCCTAAAAAATGTTATCGCAGGGTAGCAAATAATGGGGTTAGTACCCCGTACGCGCTTACAAGTAATAAGTACCGCGTACGTGCTCCTTTGCCTTAAAAAAGTTATGGCAGGGCAGTGAACTAATAGTTTCAGTACCCCGTACACGCTATTGGTAGTAGAAAAGATGTGAATGAAAAGGGAGAGAGAGAGAGAGAGAGAGAGAGAGAGAGAGAGAGAGAGAGAGAGAGAGAGAGAGAGGGGGGGGGGGAGAGTAGGGGGAGGGAGAGAGGAGGGGGGTGGAAGGGAAGGAGGGAGGGAGAGAGGGAGAGAAGAGGAGGGAGGGTGGGAGAGAAGAAGGGGTATGGAGGAAGGGAGAGGGAGAGTAGGGGGAGGGAGGGAGAGGAGAGGGGGGAGGGAGGGGGAGGGGGAGAAAGAGAAAGAGAGAGAGAGAGAGAGAGAGAGAGAGAGAGAGAGAGAGAGAGAGAGAGAGAGAGAGAGAGAGAGAGAGAGAGAGAGAGAGAGGGAAGGAGAGAGAGAGGGGGGGAGGGAGAGGAAGAGAGAGAGGGAATGAGGGAGAGGGAGAGAGGGAGAGAGAGGGGGGAGGGAAGGTAGAGAGAGGGAGAGAGGTAGAGGGAGGGAGAGAGGTAGAGAGAGGGAGAGAGGTAGAGGGAGGGAGAGAGGGAGAGAAGAGGGGGGAGGGTGGGAGAGAAGAAGGGGTATGGAGGAAGGGAGAGGGAGAGTAGGGTTGAGGGAGAGAGGAGGGAAGGAGGGAGGGGGGGAGAGGGAGAGAGAGGGGGAAGGAGGGAGAGAGAGAGAGAGAGAGGGAGGGAGAGAGAGGGGGGGGGAAGGTAGAGAGAGGGAGAGAGGTAGAGGGAGGGAGGAGAGGGAGAGAAGAGGGGGGAGGGTGGGAGAGAAGAAGGGGTGTGGAGGAAGGGAGAGGGATAGTAGGGTGGAGGGAGAGAGGAGGAAAGGAGGGATAGGGGGATATGGAGAGATAGAGGGAAGGTGGGAGAGGGAGAGAGAGGGAGAGGGGGGGAGGGAAGGTAGAGAGAGGGAGCGAGGTAGAGGGAGGGAGAGAGGGAGAGAAGAAGGGGTATGGAGGAAGGGAGAGGGAGAGTAGGGTGGAGGGTGGAGAGAGAGACAGAGAGACAGAGAGACAGAGAGAGGAGGGGGGGGAGAGAGGAAGAGATATTGAATCCAGGACACAATATGACCCTTAGAACACAATATGACACCTAACAACATCTAAGGGGTCATAGGGTGTCCTAAGGGTTCTTATGACACTATATTATCCCTTAGTACACCATAGGACCTATAATGACACCAAATAGTGTCCTAAGGGGTCATAGAACACCATATGGTGTTGTTATGGGTCATTGGTGTCCCGAGGGGTCATATGACATCCTATGACCCCTTAGGACACCATATGGTGTTGTTATGGGTCGTATGGTGTCTTAAGGGGTCATATGGTGTCTTAAGGGGTCACAGGACACCATATGACCTCTTAGGAAACAATATGACCTCTAATGACACCTAAGGGGTCATATGGTGGGCTAATAAAATGATATATTAAATTTAAAGTTATGAATGGAACATCATACAACTAGACTTCAAGCGAACAAACAATGAGGCTTCGCTAAAAAGCAAGTGTAAGAGCTTGACCTAACCCTAAAAGTACTGCCTAAGTTCTAAAACATATGATATTATTAAATTTGTAAGGTTATAAGACTGATCTCGATTGTGACTATAGGAATTACACACTTGATTGCTTTCATGGGTATGTAACGTTCCAAGCTGTTTGACAAGTGATGATCATCATATACTACCACTGCCATGCATACAAAAAACTTTAATTTCTTTAGGTGATAGGCTTGTGTAACAACATTGGAACTCTCGCATACCCACCACTATCATTCTCCAGGACATCATCTATCTTACTCTCCCTCTTTCTCTTCCTACCTATTGTTTCCTTCTGAAAAAACATATTACAGGTACTCTGACTCATCATGTTTCTTTGTTGACACTATTTTCCACATCTACTCTGCTCATTAAAAACACATTCGAGAAGAATATTGCTGCAGGTTTCCTTGTTTGTCACGGTAATACACCTGTGGTTCAATTTCAAACCATATTCCTCCTATTTAATATACACACAAATCCATCAGTCAATTTTCTTAGGAGAGCATACATGATAAAAATCAAAGAGGAAGTTGTAGACAAGAAATAAATTCACTTACTTCTATAGAAGTGCAGACACAGTTGCAGTGGGGTATGGAGGGAGGGAGGGAGAGAAGAAGAGAAAGAGGATGGGGTATGGAGAGAGAGAGAGAGAGAGAGAGAGAGAGAGAGAGAGAGAGAGAGAGAGAGAGAGAGAGAGAGAGAGAGAGAGAGAGAGAGAGAGAGAGAGAGAGATGGATGGGGTATGGAGGAAGTTATAAGAGGAGAGAGGGAGGGATGGGTTATGGAGGAAGGGAGAAGGGGAAAGAGGGAGGGAGAGAGAGAGAGGGATGGGGTATGGAGGGAGAGAGAGAGAGAGAGAGAGAGAGAGAGAGAGAGAGAGAGAGGCACCTTGTATGTGTTTGAGATGGGGAGACAATACATTTACATGTGTATATATATACTTAATATTATGTATATATATAAATATTATATATTATATGTATATACACATATTATATATACAATATCATATTATACACATATTATATATTACATATATTATATGTATATACACATATTATATATAGAATATCATATTATACAATAGCACGTATGCGCTGTTTATAGTAAAAAGAGCACGTATGCGCTATTTATAATAAAAAGAGCGTGTACGCATTGTTTATAATAAAAAGGGTGTGTATGCATTGCTTACACCATAAGTACCCCGTACACGCTTTTTAAACCATAAGTACCTCATACGCGCTTTTGAGTGTTTAGGCTTAGAAATAGGCTTGGATGACAAAGCTACGGATTGGAAGTTTGATTTCCCTCTATTTCTCTCATTTTTGATGTGTTTTATTTTATCAACTTGGTTTATTGACTTTGTCATCATCAGGTTTACACTTCATCAAGTGGGTATTTCTAAAATTGCCACCATATTTTCACCCATCTTCTGAGCTTTCAAACCATATAATGTTTTTTCAATTTGAACAACAATAACATATTAATATTGAATTTCTTTTACCAGTGTCTCCATAGTTCTCACAGACATAGGTGTAACATTTTTTGAATAACTTTTGATATACTTATCCAAATTTAAAAAACTTTATATATTATTGTAGTGCACTTGATTATTTACAATTTTAAAAAAAAAATGTATTTCTGATTTGTTTAGTGCAACTTATGCTTCGCGCACGAACAGGTACCTAATTTTCAGGATGTTCTCGATTGGAAAAAAATAAAAAATAATAATCAACAAAAAATTACAAAAAAAATACACATCTTCTAGTGCTCACTCTTAACTATCTTTCTGCCAAAGGATTTTTCAAAATACTAAATCTAACTATGACTTTTTTGATGTGCACGTCAGACACTATGTTATGTTTTTCAGAAAAAAATTAGGATCATTTTTTCGTGCCCGAAGGATTTGACCCCCTTAATCTTATCCAATTTTGAAAAAGTTTAGTAGTTTGGAAACTAGATTCAAATTAATACAATATTTGTTCTTTCATTATCTTCATATCTTGAGTGGATGACTTTTAAATTTTGCCTCCAAGTTCAGGTTCACCTTATTTCAGAAAAAAAAAAAAGTGTCCACTTATACCCCCCTTTTTTACCACCATCTTTGTGCACTTACCCCATAGATAAATAATCTTAAATATGTTATAATGTGATTCTTACCTGTCCACAATCCATATGATGCATTCTTCTTAAGTAAAAAAGTGAGAGACCTTTTTTTTAAAATAATAATTAGTATTAACTACCTTAGCCCAAAACTTACGTCTTGGAGTAGCATTACTTAACATAATTTTGGCTTTATCCATCAAGATTATATTTATCCTTTTAAGTACTCCATACTACTATCGTGCACAAGGTGTTATTTTTCCTAATAATACCATTGCGCTTGCAAAATGCCACAAATTATTCTAAAGAGAAATATTCCACCATTATCTAACTTTAACACTTTAATTTTCTTATTGGTTTAGTTTGTTACAAGTTCCTTAAATTTATGAAATATCTTAGATGGTTTCCTAAGAAAATACCCCCAACAACATTTATAATTATAATCAATTAAAGAGACAATGTACCATAACTTAACAATTGGGTATACATCCATAATACCTTAAAATCTATCCTTTGTTTTAGTACTTCAATAACTAAATCATGCCTTGCTTTTGTTACACATATTGTTAACAAAACTAAAGCTCAATAAAATAATCTAGAACAATCTCCACCATGTTTTAATTTGCTAAGGTTTTTAAATATGTTTTTCTCCTATATAATTAGTTAAACTAGTGGTGCAATAATGGCCTGCATTTAGGTTTAGTTACACTAACTATCTCATACAATTTTGATGATTGTAACCTAAATATTGTTTCATGCCATTTCGCTTAGCCAACACAAAAATATTTGTGGTTAACCTAAAACCCTTTCCATAAAAGAAAGCATGCACATTAGAGTAAACTTAGAGATGGTAAATAGATTTCTAGCCAAACCTAGTTTATGAAAAACATCAAAGCTTGTGTTCTCACTCTTCCATCCATTAAAGATACTTTCACCTTCCTTTGACCAACTATTCAAAGAGATTTATTCACTAGTGAAAGCATGTTCTCCATTAGAATCCTTTTAATTGGAGTACCACTCCCTATGAGGAGTCATGTGGTATGATGTGCTTGATTAAATCAACCAAGATTTATCACCAATATAATGTGAGTAGATTAAAAATAATCACTATCATATTCATCAACATGCATTAGAGGTATTTTGTTCTTGGACTTACTCTCCTCATTTATGTGGTTTACTTTACCATGATCCTAATAAATTGTGTTTACTAAGATACATAATCTTCTTATGTTATTTTATTTCTTATCTCCAATACCCTCCTTCTTACCCTTTCTTTCCTTTGACCTACCCCTTACAAACAAGGCATTAATGGAATCATCCATAGAATTTCTTCAAATCTCTACAATTAATAAACACTACCAAGTACTTTAAGTTTGGGAGAAGAATTCATACAAATGATTGTCATAAATAGGTTTATCTCATGATCCAAGTAAGGAGCATAATAACTCAATGCACTTGTTCTCTTATTCTAAGTTGAATGCTATTACATATAATTAGAACCAAATCGATGGTATTGAGATAAGCACTCATAATATCTAATCTTTCAATTAGAAGCAATATAATTTCGTCTTCAAGAACTATTTGTTTACAAGATTTTTAAATGGCTATATGGTTTATATCGTCTTTCACATTATATGTGTATAGATAAATCGTACTTCTTACCTTATTATCAATTTTATTATATTCCTTATTGGACATGGTTGTAAGTTTCACTAAATAAGACACTGCTACAAAATTTAATGCCTCTCCACTAGGAGTGTCTACCATCATTTTTTATAACTAAAATTTTTGCCCATTGAAAAGCTCAATATTAGATCATGATGTTCTTTCCATGAATCTAAAAGAATGCTCTTACTCTCACTAGATCTTTTAAATGATCATATTCGAAGTGTGTGTAATTATGGTAACAAGCCTTTGCTTGAGATTTCAAAAAGTATAATCCCTCAATCTAGTAACTATTTCCATACAAATTCAATTTAGCAACATGAAAGGGAAGAGTATGAAAAAATTGCATATACAGATGAGACACAAATTTAATTGGTAAATCCTTATGGAAACCACTAATAGCAAAAGGATGGTAAAAATTGTATTCACAAGAAATAATTTATCCAATATAATAAGAATTTCTCGTAGATTATCTCAATTTTTATACTTAAACATACAACCTCCAATCAATTTTACCACACCTTTTGTAACTAGAACTCGAACATCATCTAACAACAATTCACATTTCACTGGTTTAAGAAATTACATATAGCAATTTATATGGAATCTCAAAAATCTAAATATCTTATTGCCACACAGAATAAAAAAATTCACACAACCAAAATATGTCATATCATGATACCAACATAGCCCACATTATATCAAACATGACTTTACATGGGTAATCACCACATACAATAAGTTGTATCCACTCACACTTAGTGAAACTATGTTGACAATCTACACTTAAACTATGGATATGTCTTCTTGACTACAACCAAACACTAGATATGGCTTGTATTAGTATCTAGATGGATACCTAATTGCTTCTAGATACTTGTGGTTCCTTTAGGCATTCCCTAGAATATTTTCATGCTTCTAGCCACCATCACATGTAAGCCAATAGCACAACATTGTACTTACACTACCATACACATTCTATTAGCTTAAATAAATATGTGGTAGTAAGTTCTCCTCCACATTAATTTTGTGGTTTTATTTATAACACTACAAGCTTTGGACAAGCACAGTTTCTAAACCTTAACATTTTAAAACTTAGCTCAACTTACCACAATTCACTATAACTAATCTAGCAGTCATTTATCAATTAGTAATCAAACACTTACACATTAACTAGAACAGGTTTGTCATATTCTCTCAACATCTAGGCCTCACTAAGAACTCTCACCAAACTTGAATAGAGTATTAAAGTTCCAATAGAGTTGACCATTTCAAATTTAAATTTTAGCCAACTCTCATCAACTATTTTCCCTACAAGAGCTAATTAAACACAAAGTTGTATGATTTATTGCTATGTCTTTATACTTAAAGGAATTCAATGCACTTATTTAATATTTCAAGCACCTCTTGTCTCCACTAACCTATATTTGCATTACAACACCTCAATTGGCATACTAGAAGAAATCTTTATTTGCACGAGCATTCCAGAAGCATATGCATGCCTTAAGAGTGGTATTTTCATTATTTTGCATACATTTATGTAAGTTGACATCACCTTGTGACATAACAACAACCCTCCCAAGCTAATTATAAATACAAGTTTCTAGATGTCAATTCAAATTCTTCGTTTTAACCTTATTTATATTATAAAAAAAAAACATATATTATTTTGAACCCAAGATAAAATATAGATAGACATAAATCTTTATTTACTCTTAAAAATACAAAATTAAATACATTCATTTTCTAATTACTATTTTAGATTATTATAATATTAAAAACATATGGTCATATACATCTTCAACTAATAATTAATCTTAATCCTGTCAGATATACATCCTGGCAAGACGTAAAATCTGGTCATTAGAGTTTTGGACTGTAATCGATATCTTGTACTACAAAGAGTGTGGAGTACTACAAACCCCATTCTTGTACAATCCCCAACAACTCTCCTGTTTGTACTATTTCAACTGTACTGCCGATTGTATTATATTATTATTGTCTTCCTTTGAACGTTTCATACACACATTTTTTTCATGCATTATATTAATGTCTACCTTTGAATGTTTCATGCATCCATTTTTTCCATTTTGGTGTTCACCGAAGGAGCTCAAATTCCCAGACGTTTTAAGGTTCAGTTCATGCCAGAGAGATTGGAGCTTCATCAGACTCTCTAATAACTCCTGCACACATTTTGGTTGAGATGGGAAAATAAAGTAATGGAGAGAACATTCATGTGGATGCAGAGGATTTTTGTTGGAAGGAGGATGCAGCTTATATCAAACCATATACAACCATTCACTAGATCTGCAATGGACATTGTGTGTTGTGTTTGTTGGAACTTAACTCTTTATGGCTCGTCTTATAAAGAGTTAACTTCCAGATCGTTGAACTAAACTCTTGATTTCTTTGTGGAAAAAAGTTAAGATTCATTTAGTGGGTAGACTATTCTATCCACTTGTTATGACGACATCAATGGTGTCGTTCTGATGTATTATTAAAACATCAGTTGTATATGGTTTGGTATATGCGGCATCCACTGCTACAACTGTCATCATGTGCAAGTATAGAATATCCATGGCAACGTTTACTATCCTCAATAG
Organism: Cryptomeria japonica; assembly: GCF_030272615.1. Classification (NCBI taxonomy): domain Eukaryota; kingdom Viridiplantae; phylum Streptophyta; class Pinopsida; order Cupressales; family Cupressaceae; genus Cryptomeria; species Cryptomeria japonica. Next base: position 623,720,304 of record NC_081410.1, read on the forward strand.
GTAGGTTTTTCCTCTCCCAACTCAAATCTTTCTTTATCTGCATCCAGAATAAAGATATTTTCATGAGTATTGTTAAGGGCTGTTGTATATAGATTAATTTAAGAAGCAGCAAGATCTGTCGCTTAAACAAACAATCGAATTTATTGGGAAAAGTTCATAAGCTCATTTTTATTGGGTTACATTGTAACTTTCATCAGAGGATAACGTTTTTTATTGCTTTGCTTCTATCTCTGATGATTCTTTTTCTTATTGTATTTGGTCTGAGTTATACCAATGAAAAAACCACTTCTTTCTACGTTTGCTAGCTCATATTAAAAGTTTTTAGCAGTCCTAAAAGTTAGTGCAGAATAATTTATGTTTGATGTTTTACAAAGGTTTTGGTAGGTCCAGAGGAATACAAAATCGATGTGTGCTTTCTTGGAAAGTTGAATATACCAACTATAATTATATCTTGAATTCATGCAGAATACTTGGATTGGGTTGGCTGAGGTGGTCCCTTCTTATTATTTTTCAAAAAGTTTGAGTTTGAGTTTTAAAAATATTTGTTTATTGATAGGTTTTTAAAAAAATATTGAATTCAAAATATATTGGATAGCCATTCTGTCAAAGGAGCTCAAATCAAAGCCAGGTTACATTGGTTCAAGGTGGGCAGTAGGGCCTCCAAGGAATTTCTCTTGGCCTTGCGCGTCTGTCATACCTTTGTAGGGATCAAGAAAATCAAAGAGGGGCAGGTTGTTCTCACCGAGCTGCCTGATATTCTGTAAGCTTTTGTCTATCATTATGAGAAGGTGTTCACGGCGCAAGGAGACTCTCCGGCCAGAGCCCAAGCTTTGCAAGATTGCTTAGTTGTTGTTTCCAAACAGCTTTCCGAGTCTTAGCAAACCTTCTGTGATCTCTTATTGGCCATTGATGATCTCAACGAAGCCGTTTTTTCTATGGCAGATGATAAAGCCCTTGGGTGTGATGGCTTCCCCTATGAATTCTACAAATCCCTTTGGCCTTGTGTTGGTCCTGACCTCCATAAGGTCTACCTGGAAGCTTTTCATTCCCAATCCCTGGGAAAGATGATTAACCGAGGTAACATCAAGTTTATCCCTAAGGCTGGGGATTTAGAGGACATTTGCAATTGGAGGCCTATTACCTTGCTCAATGTCTCGTACAAGATCATTGCCAAAGCCTTGTCTCTCAAGATTCATCATTTCTTACCTCTTGTTGTTCGTACAGAGTAGACTAGATTTATTAAGTCCAGGTTTATTCTGGATAATATTATTGTTGTTTGGGAAGGGATGGAGTGGGCCAGATGCTCTAAATAGCGAGCAATCTTTCTTAAGATTGACTTTGCTAAGGTGTATGATCGCATTGAGTGGCCGTTTATCTTAGCTATGCTCAAAGCCCTTGGCTTCGGTCGCAGATTCATTCAATTTGTCCAGATGTTATTTGGAGATGCCTCAGCCTGTATCACCATTAATGGTCGACAGTCTGAGGCTTTTGGCCTTCTCAGATCCATTCGCCAGGGATGTCCTATGGCTCCTACTTTATATGTTCTTGCGGCAGAAGGTTTGGTTACTTACTTGCTAATGCAATCTCTATTGGCCGTGTTCGTGGTATCTCCCTGCCTGAGTCACCTTCTCAACTTGTCAATGGCCATTTTGTGGATGATTCCTTCCTCATTCTTATTGATGAAGAAGACAATGTGCAGGTCGCTCTTCAATGCTTGAACACCTTTTGCTTGGCTTCTAGTTTGGCCATTCAATGGCACAAGACGCAATGTTATAGGCCGTCTTTTCTTCTTGCCTCACCTTGGATTCTTCAATATGACTGGAAATGGCTTCATCATGGATAAATTTTTCATTTTCTGGGCATTCCCTTTGCCTTTCAAGCTTCGCCTGTGGATCTTTGGAATGTTGTCATAACCAGAATTGAGAAAAAGTTGACCTACTAGATTACCAAGCCTCTCTCTCTGGCTGGTAAATTCAAAATTTGTTCTAAGGTGTTGGCTGCCACCCATGTCTATTACTCCTCATGTTGGGCTCCTTCTAAGGCCTCTTACATGAAGTTGGAAAGACTTCTGCGAGCTTTTCTTTGGGCCTCTAGGTCTAACCATCAAGGCTTCCATACTAGGGTCGCTTGGGAGTATTGTTGTCTTCCCAAGAAGTCCAGAGGGCTCGGCCTTATTTCTACCCAGAAACAAGGGCTTGCCTTATGTGCTAAATGGATTATCAGAGCCTTATCTAGTGACGAGACCTAGAAAATTCTTCTTCGGAATTGCATTTCTTCAGCATTTCTTGCCAACAGGTCGGCTTGGAAGGGGATTGGTTTTCAAACCCTGCTCATTATTAAAGATCTCATTCAAATCCAGGGTACTTTTGTGGTTAAAAGTATCTAGCATGCTTGGGAAGCTATCAATCCTTGGCTTCGATGGGCGGGTGATGGTTTTCATGATAGGATATCCATGAATCAATGCAACCTTAGGTGGTCACCTCTTTTACAGGTGCAAGGGTTGCCACTGGCCAAAATTCAGGGTGTTAGTGCTCTACACTTTCACAAATGTGGCATTAGAACACCTAAGGATCTATTTTCTAGAGCTTCTATGAGCCTCCAGTCATGGGATGACCTCCAAGTCCAGTTTCGTTTGTCTTGACCAAATCGATAGACTTATGACCTTCTGGTCTCGACCTTACCCACACATTTGTTACATAAGCTTGGCATTCAGTCTGTCAGACCTTGGTGGAAAGATTGGAAGTGGTATCCTTGAACTCCTTTCACCAGCTACAAACCCAAAATGGGTTATCTCTGGCGGGTTCCCCATTTGCCTATGGTCCATATTCTCAACCAGCGGTGGCACTTGCAGTCTTCTAAGACTTCTTGGAGATTCAGGTTTCTTGTTGTTTGGTCCGCCACCATTGAACCCAAGATTACACACTTTGCTTGGTGTGTGCTTTTTCAAGGGTTCCCTTTGGGTTCCAGACTTAAGCATTTGGGGGTTCCTGATCCCCAGTGCCCTTTTTGTGGTCACCCAGAAACTTTTATGCACATTTTTTGGTTTTGTAGAAGAGCTCAATAGTACTGGAGCTAGATCCATGATTTCTTTCGGCCTTTTTGACCTAAGCCCTTTTCTTGGCATATGGCTCTTCTAGGCGATTTGCCTAGAATCCCCTTCAAATTTTCCTAGATATGGCATGCTTTTAGAATGGAGATCCTATTCACTCTTTGGAAGGATAAAAATGCAGTTATTTTTACTCACAACTTTTTGGATATTAATGTCTCGCTTTATGCTAAAGATTACATTTGTAATAATGTATTAATGTAGATTCAGGTACAAGCTGAGAAAGTGGCTCTAGAGATGGGCCACTTACAGGAGCTCCTCTAGCACTGGGCAACACACCTTGTGTGGTTGTCAGAGTGTTGCCTGATTTTGTCTTTATCAACCTCACTCCACCCCGTGGCCATCGTCATGGCTACAGTTCCTTCGCCCCCCGCTCTCAGACCTCACGGTCCTAGGTTCCTCATTGCTCCTCTGACAGGAGGGACGATGTGTGGAAGCGCCGCTTGGCTTCTCCTCTGCGTCATGGCTCTGCCTCAGGGTGGCCTTCTACTGCTCCTGTGACTTTGGCTCCTCCTGCTGGTGATGGCTCTAGGGTGGCCTTTTGCCACCCCCTCCAATATTCCCCATCTGGCTCTAGCAATTTTGCCTCCCAGGCAGGAGGAAGGAGAAGTTGACAAAGATCCAGAATATGGGTGGTATGTGTTGGACCCGACTCCTGACCCTGCTGATTTATGGGGCAAGAAAGATCATCCCGATCTTCCTCCCTCAGTTGCCTCTACTTTGGCTACTTGAGGAAGTTTTTTGATGAATAGCTTTGTTTTTTGACTCCGGCTTTTGGCCGTGTGACTCTTGCAAGGTGATCTTGTATCCCCCGGCCTTTTTTGTGAATATGTACTTTAATATTTTTAATTAATAGAGAAGACATATTCATCAAAAAAATATATATATATTGGAAAAGTTGTTTCATGCTAGTAAATACTATTTCATTGTTGAAATTGTTTTTCTAAATGAGAATTTTTTTAATTTAGTAAATATAATAATTAAATACAATTAATTTGTTACATTCTTAATTTAATAATTATGTTAGGTGATAAGCATTTAAATAGTCTTATTTATGGAAACAAGTTAGCTTCGGTGATTATATTAGGTATGCAAGTTAGTATGGGAGATGTTAAAAGTACATGTAGGGTATATATGAGAGGTAATGAATGTTATTTGATTATTATATTATGATTTGCATTTTTTATTATGGGAAAAACAGGTTTTGAAGGGATCCCAAAACCCTTTACAATAGATCCTTAAAAGATAAGAGCATTAAGAAAAAAGAAAATGCATTCTACAAAAAAACCAACACAGTTCTGGAAAAAAACTAGCATAAAAGCCCAACAAAACCAACAACATCTAGCCAAAATAGAAAAAAGACAAAAGACAAATTACTTAATGTTTTTAAGGGCATTAGCCAAATTTCCGCTAATCCCTTGAAAATCTTTGATATTATCCCTGAGCATTGAGATTTCCTTGGAAGAGGCCAAAGCAACTTTTTTCATACTCGCCCTAATCCTTTTTGTCGCGCCACCAGGAGCACTTTCCATGTTCTCTGCCTCAATAGCATTGAACATTTTGGAGATTTACCCCTAGAAGTGACTAATTATTATCAAGATTGTTCAAGTATTTGTAGCATGTTTCCTATAATATTTTGTGCAATATTATGATTTGTGTTCTTATTTGAGATTTTGGAGGTTTACCCCTAGAAGTAACTAATTATTATCAAGATTGTTCAAGTATTTGCAGCATGTTTCCTATAATATTTTGTGCATTTTTTTTTGTTACAAGTGATATGAGAGCATGGTCATGGCACTCAAGGCAATAATCAAGTTGATTTATTTTCATTCAAGAGGTTGAATTGGGAAACACATATCTCTCCCAAATTGGTGATTAAAAAAAAAGTATATAGCTTTCTAAGTCCATATTGAAGCTACTATCCAGTCCACATTTGATCACTTTTGGAGTACATCTATGAAATTTATTGCTATGTGTCATGCTCTGTGAAGTGTACCTGTACCTACAAACAAACAACACTCAATAGATCATTACAAGCATGGTTAATGAATTTAAATCAAAGAAAGATAAAACCATCACTAAGCGATCTATCGCCTCCTAGTAAATGCGAGTATGAATTTTGCTCTCAAATCTTATTATGCAAATTCCAGTGACTTGACTTCACTTAGATGGAGGATTTCAATAATGAAGATGCATGATCTAGCAATGATAGCATGATTAAGCTACATGATTTCATGATTATTCTAGAAAATAAGCTAGAATGAAGATGCAATTAAGCTAAAATTTGAACATGATAACAATGCTTGAAATGAGAAACTAGAAGCTAGATGCCTATAGTAACAATGCTTGAATTCAAATGAGATGAATCAACCGGGATGCAAAATGATATGAAATTGGGACCCTTTGTGCTCCAAAATGAGGTCTATTTATAGGATTTCCCAAGGCTAAGGTTGAGGTGGCAGGAATCAACGATCCAAATTGATTTGAAGATAACAATGGTTAAATTGGAGGAGGTTGGCAAAGGGGTTGGATGAAAGGGAACATATGTCATCTCTATGGTGACAAGTGTCAAGAGGCTTCTAGAAGGGGTTAGATGAAAGGGAACACTTAGTGACAAGTGTCACAAAGCTTCTAGAAGAGGTTGAATGAAAGGGGACATGGTGGTTAGGATGGAATGGCTTAGGTTTAGGAGTGGTAGAAGTTATGAGAATTTGAATTTAAAAATTCAAATAATGGGGAAAGGCTAATTAATCTCAACAACTCATGAATTTGATTTGTTTTAGTTAATTAGGGATTTAGAAGAAATGAATTTGGATGGAGGGAATTAATTAATTTGAATTAATTAATCAAAGGGGATTATTGAAATGAACCTATTAAATAAATCCTTAGATTTATTAATAAGTAGATGAAAGGAGAAATTTAATCAAATTGTTTAGTGAATTCAATTAAATTGGGAAGGAGGATTAATTAAATAATTGCTTATTCAATTAATTATCTTCAGACCATTTATAGGTGTATACATTTTGCCCCTCTTTGAAGCGAGGTGTGATGATGCGTTGATTCAAAAAATAATCTCCTTTTGATGATGATATTGATTTGATAGGATGCCCCAGCTCTTGATTGCTAAATTTCAATATGATTATGCCCCCTCGGGAGATCAATTGAGATAATAGATCCTTGGAGTTTTTGGTTTTTTTTTATTTTTTTGCGAAATTGATATCCCGATAGATTTGATTTGATTTTTGCAATTGTATTTGATGAAAATGCGAGTTCTTCAATTAGCTTGATTGATTAGATTGATAAGATCGAGATTCAGTCTGGTTTCAGGAAGGATTCATCCTATATAAGACAAAGATGATCAAAGCATTTGGTTTCAGGAAGGATTCATCCAGCATAAGACATGATCAGAATGTCTAGTTTTAGGAAGGATACATCCTGTATAAGACATGAATCATAATTAGATCATCTTGTTTTAGGAAGGATACATCTTGTATAAGACATGATAGAATTGATTAGGTTTGATTGATTGATTTGATTTGATAAGGCTGATTAGATAAAGAACTGACAATTTGTTGATATCAAGTTGCAGAAATATTTGGATATGTTGATTGTTGATTCTATTGAGGGAGATAGCATAAGTTTGGGCTAGGTCAATAATATCATGAGAGAGATGAGTTCATCATTCTAATTGCGTATACACTTGTGATGATACTTTGATGATACCTGTGATAGATTTAACCTTGGATAAAAGAGCATGCAGGATCCCATGCAAGAATGAAATGCAAATGAAAAATGCAATGAGATGCAAATTATGACCGGAATAGTCACTGGATTATTTTGCATTTTTGTCATCATTGAGCTTTTGAAATATGGGAAGTGGGTGCAAACATCGATGGTATAATTAAACCATGATGACCTGAGCACTATTATCCTAGATTTTGATATAGCAAGTTAGCACAAGCATCGAGGTATAATTGAACTGAGATGACCTGAGTGTTGCTTGCGTCAAACAGGTAGTATTAATCATTTCAATACACAAATCGGAAATATCTTCAATGATACTCCAATGATCATGTCCCGAGACAAATTTGCACATATTAATGATTAATTTTCAGACAGCGGACAAGAAAAATATCATGTTCCTTCCTTGTTCCTCTAGTCAAAGACATCCTGGAGTCACTCATAAATCATGATAGCAAAAAGCAATATAGAAAAGTTGAACAATCATGTTACAATCATTATCCAAAAAGATTATCCACTAAAAAGTGTGTGATGTGCTTAGATTGATTTTGTGATAGCTTGATAGTTAATAGTTTGATCTTGTGTTCAATGTTGGATGTGTCTCAGTTTTTGCTTGATAAGAGTTGTCTAACTGTTTGTTCTACCTGTTTGATTAAGCTCAAAATGATCAAGAGTTTTGCCCCCAGCTAAGTGCAGGATTTTGCCCCAAGCCTAGAAACAAAGTTGTTATGATATATCCAATGATCCAAACCATGGTGAGAGAGCCACCTAGGATGCCTGAGTATGTACAAATGCTTGATGATGCATATGAATAGCTCTAATGGAAAATGAATGCAAGTAGAAGGATGCTTGAACTAATAGATAGAAGAGCCAGCCGACAGATAGCACCTGTTTGCCAGGTTTTCACCATCTGCTTTTATTGCACTTTTTCTCATATTTGATTTTTTTTTTTGGATTTTGATTTTTCACTGTTTTTTATTTTTTCTGATTTTTCACTATTTTTTATTTTTTCTTTTTCTTTTTCTTTTTTTTTTGTTTTTTCAATGTTTTTGATTTTTTCTGACTTTTCAGACATAGAATTTCTTCAAGTGCATGCTATTGATGGGTTCTTCAAGTTGATCGTTGTCCTGTGTTGATAGCTGATATGCTCCTAATCCAAATACTGTTGTGATCACAAATGGACCTAACCAATTTGGTTCAAATTTTTCTCTTTTCTCGATATGCTTGGTTGCATGGATTTTCCTTTAGCACTAGTTCTCCCACTTGAAAGACTCATGGTTTGATCCTGTGATTATAACTTTGGCACATTCTTTGTTGATATACCTTTAGATGATCAAAGGCATTTTTTCTTCGTTCATGGATTAGGTCTAACTCTTGTAGTCTAGATACTCTTTGTTCTTCATCTGGGATGAGACCTTTTAGTGACACGCGTAGAGAGGGTATCTCTACTTCGATTTGCAACATGGCTTCTGATCCATATATAAGATAGAAAGGTGTGGCACCTGTCGATGCATGGATACTAGTACGGTAAGCCCATAGAGAAGGGTTTAGTTGAACATGCCAATCTTTCCCAGCATTGTTCACTGTCTTTTTGAGGATTTTCAGGATAGTTTTGTTAAATTCTTTTGCCTGCCCATTTCCCTATGGATAATATGGTGTGGAGAATCTGTGCTGGATTTTGAACTTCTCACATAGCTCTTGTACATCTTGGTTCTTGAATGGTCACCCATTATCCGTGATAATGGTAATTGGTATTCCATAGCGGCAAATGATGTAATTCAAGATAAATGCAGCAATTTGTTTTCCTGTGATGTTTGTGAGAGGTACAACCTCAATCCATTTTGTAAAATATTTTGTAGCTACCAGGATGAATTTGTGACCATTAGATGAAGAAGGATTTATCTTTCCTACCAGATCAAGACCCCATTGGCAAAAAGGCCAAGATGTTGCTGAAGCATGAAGTTCTTGTGTTGGTGCATGGATCAAATTCCCATGAGTCTAACATTGTTTCCATGTTCTACCTATCTGAAAAGAATCTCATTCCATAGTCGACCAATAATAGCCCAAGCATATGAGTTTTTTCGAAAGGGTAAGACCACTTGATGAGTGCCACAAATTTCTTTATGGACTTCATGTAAGGCCTTTTCAAATTCTTCTTGTTCGAGACATCTTAAGAGAGTACCATCTAGACCTCATTTAAATAGGGTATCCACGACAAGAGTAAAATGAGAGGATTGGCGAATAAAGTTTCTCTTTTGGTTCTTTGATAAATCGGGGGGTAAGGTGTTATCTTGCAGGGATGTGTAAGTTTGGCCATAGTGGGAGGAATCATGTCCAATAAGTTGACAGATGGTTCAGGAATCAGGACAAATATGAGCAGGATAAAACAACTCTTCAACCAGGAATTCATAGCGTTGTTGATTTTCTTGTGTCTGTAATAGAGAAGCAAGTGTAGCCATGGCATCTGCTTCTTGGTTGTCATTTCTTGGAATCTGTTCAAAAATTATTTCTACAAAGTGTTTCTTGATATCATCAACCATCTTTTTGTAAGGCATGAGTTTGTCATCTTTTGTTTGATAGTCATCATTGATTTGATTAATGATGAGCTTAGAATCTCCAAAGACCTGAAGTTGTGTAATATTCCATTCTACAGCCATTTTGATACATGTTACCAATGCTTCATACTCTGCTATATTGTTTGTGCGTAGAAAGCTTAATTTGTATGCTTTCAAGATTGTATGACCTTGTGGTGTGATGATTAGAATTCCTTCTCCTGATCCATGTTGTGTATATGAACCATCAAAGTATAATTGCCATGTTTTTGTTGTGACTATTAGGATATCAGCATCAAGAAACTCAATCTGTAGAGGATGGTCATCTTGAAGTGGTGTTTCTGCTAGTTGGTCTACAATAACTTGTCTCTTGATAGCTTTTTTGTCAACATATTCGATTTCAAACTCGCTTAGAGTCATGATCCATTTTGCTAGTTGTCCTGTCAATGTGGCTTTGCTAAGCAAATACTTCACAAGATTGATTTTAGCTATTAACTTGATGGAGTGAGATAGTATATAGTGTCGTGGTTTTTGAGAAGCAAAAACTACTACCAATCATGTTTTTTCTATTGATGAATAGTTAACCTCGTATCCCACTAGTGTTCTGATTATGTAGTAGATAGCTCATTCTTTTCCTTCCTTATCCTCTTATGCGAGCAAAACTCCCAATGATGTTTCGGTAGTGGATACATAGAGTAATAATGGTTTTCTTGGAATTGGTGACATTAGAATAGGTGGTTGCATGAGATATGCTTTGATCTTTTTGAATGCATCCTCACATTGATGGTCCCACTTAAAATTAACATTTTTGTGTAATAGATGAGTAAATGGTTGACATTTATCTGCTAGTTGAGCAACAAATCTTCTGATTGACTGGAGTCTTCCTTGTAGTGATCTTAGTTGACTGATATTCTTGGGAGATGTCATTTCCATGATTGCTTTAACCTTAGTTGGATCTACTTCGATTCCTCTTGCTAAAACAATGTATCCCAATAGCTTTCCTGAAGTGACACCAAAGGCACATTTCTTAGAGTTTAGCCTTAGCTTGTATTGTTCTAACCTGTCAAAGATTTTTTCTAGTATCTCTATATGTTCTTCTCTGTTGTAGGATTTAGCTAATATGTCATCCACATGGTCTTCCATGACTGTATGCATCATGTCATGAAATATAGTTGTCATAGCTCTTTGATATGTAGCACCTGCGTTCTTTAATCCAAAAGGCATGACATTCCAGCAGAATGTACCCCATGGACATGTGAAAGCTGTCTTTTCTTGATCTTCAAGTGCTATTTTGATCTGATTGTATTTGGAGAAACCATCCATTAGAGAAAACATGTAGTTTCCAACAGTTAAATCTACAATGATGTCAATGTTAGGCAAAGGAAAGTCATCCTTTGGACAGGCATTATTAAGATCTCTGAATTCTGTGCATATTTTGATTCTTTTATCTGGTTTTGAAACAAGAACGGTGTTGGATACCCATTAAGGATATGCTACAGGTCTGATGAATCCTACATCCAGTAATTTTTTTAGTTCTGCTTTGACTAGGAGAGCGATATGCTGATGCATTTTCCTTAACTTTTGTTTGACTGGTTTGGCTCCTGGACTAACATTCAAGTGATAAATAATAAGCTCTAGATCTAACCCTGGCATGTCTTCATATGACCAGGCAAAATTGATTTGTCGTCATTTAAAGAATTCCACATATTGTTGCATTTCTTCTTTGGACAAAGAAGTCATTGGATGAAGAATCTTTGGTTACTCTATTGTGTCAATGTTAACTGCCTCTGTTGGTTTGATCAAAATGGATGACCTTTCTTGATAGTGCTTAGGTAAAGTGTCAAATCTCCCATCTTCCAGTGCCTCGAGGAGGTTTTCACTGTTAGATGCGTCCTTTCTTTTTACTTTTTCCTGATCTAATGTTGCCAATAAATGGTTTTCAGCATTAGACTTGATATTCTTTTCTTTATTTTTACTTTTGCGACTAGGAGATTTGGCACCCACTTGATTGGAAGATGCGTTGCTGACATTCCTAGTGAGACTTATTATGGATTTGATTGTATTAAGATATATAGATATGGCATGGTCATTTGGAAAGGTATCAATGGCGGTACATCCTTCATTTTCCCAATCAATAAGCTCGGGGTGGATCACATCTTTTGGTAAAGTAACTTGTCCAAATGCTAAGCCTGTTTTGGTTGTAGTCTGCTGAGTGTAAGGTTGAATAGATTCTAAGATACCTTCTTTTCTTTTTCCTATAGGACCTGCTCCAGTATATCCCATTCTTCTGAGAATGTTAAATCCTTTTCCATACTTTTATGTAGGTATTCTGACATTGTTGATCTTTTGTTGAACTTCTTCATCTTTGTATAGCCACTGTAGCACATCTTTGTCTTCTATCTCCTCTGATAAGGTTCCAACACTAACAAATGCTCCATCAAATATCGGAAGATGTTTCACAATTGGTTGTTTTTTAGAGTTTGATGGTTTTCCAAAGGATTTAGGAGAAAGTGGCAATTGTGATATTGAATATTCTTCGTTCCCTCTATCTCTTAGCTACATTTGTTTTTCCATACTTGATAGAATAGAGGCAAATAATTGTTCCTTGGATTGTGTTTTTGACGTTGTTGCCTCCATGTTATGTGGAACAATTACTTCTTGAGCCATTTTTAGATTGTTGCAGTATTGAAATGGATTTGAATCTACAGATATTGTGATTTCTTGCCCATTGTAGGGAAATTTTACACACTAGTGGTATGTTGATGGGACATCTTGCAAATCATGTATCCAGGGTCTTCCCAAGAGTACATTATATGATAGGTCCAAGTCGAGAACTTGGCATGTTGTGTCTTTTTGTAGAGGTCCCACTTTGATGGGTAGTATCACAATTCCCTTGGAGGAACGTTGTTCTTCATCATATGCTTTTATAGTGATTCTTTTCCAGACATCAACTGCATCTTCTGAATATCCTAAGGCATGAACAAGACTTAATGAGAAAATATTTAGACCAGCTCCACTATCTATTAGAACACGCTTAACTCGTGTTTTGTGAATGAGGACTTGAATATGCAAAGGAGAGTTGTGAGGGTGCTGCAAGGACATGTCATCTTCTTCAGTGAATGCTAAGCAATGAGGGGTTGTGAGGTGTCCCACCATGGTTTGGAATTGATTGATATCAAGATCTTTGGAAACTATTGTATCTACTAATGCTCGTTCTAGAATTTCTTTGTGTGCAGGTGAAAGCTTTAAAAGTTCTAAGATTGATATTTGTGTAGGTGTTTTCTGCAATTGCTCCACTAGATTGTATTGTTTTGTAGTGGATGATGTGTTTGTTGTAGGACCCAGCAAAACAACTTTGGCTTTTCTTCTTGTGATAGCATGAGCATGTTCTTGATTTTGTTTTTCTTTAACTACAATCATGTTTACCACATTATCATATGTATGAGCGTAGTTTACCTTCGCTTTACCCTTACCATTGTTTGTTGTTGATGATTCACCTTTCTCATAGTTTGGAAGCAGGGTTTTAAAAGTTGTATGAGATTCATTTGTTGTATGTCCATCCACTATTATTAATCCATTATCAATCATTTATTGTATGATATGTTTCAACTTCTGACAACTATCTATGTGATGTCCCTTGTTTCAATGGAAATCACAATACTGATTATCATTCCACTAAGGTGGTTTGATTTGAGGTTTATAGTTCCTTTCTTCTGGTAAAGTGATCAATTTGTTTGCGAGAAGTGTCTTTAGTGCTGATCCAAGGGGTTCACCAATGTTAGTAAATTGTCTTCAAAAGAAAGTTTTGATAGTTGCTCTTTGGTGATTGTTGTTTTGTTGAGCCGCTACTGAGTGAGTGGATAAATTAAAAATCGGTTGATTTGGTTTCATATTGTTGTTATCTACTATTCCATCATTGATGACATTTCAATTTCTATTCCAAAACTTTGGTTTATCATTGTGGTTTTTGTTATTGGCATTGTTGTTATTAGGAGGATGGACTCCTTCTTGTTAGTATTTAACTTTATATCATCATAATTTTATTTTTCTCCTAAATAGATATAAATTGCATGTCTTTGATGCATTAGACCAACTCATTTCCCTATGACAAACCAATTATTCTTGCATAAAATATGGATGACACATGGAGGTTGTGCATTGATTACACATCTCTTGACGAGATAACAATGAATAACCATTACTTTTTTCCCAATTGTTAAGGACACGTTCGACTAGCTCTATGATGTAAAGTTCTTAATTGATAATCTAAGTATCATCAACTTCCTATTGAACCTAAAAATATTTGGAAAACATCAAGGAAAAATAAGGTTTATTTGATTTGTTAGTCATGTCCTTTGACTTAATCAAGGCTTTAGCTACATTCACAAGGATGATGAATGAAATTATTAATTCATTTACCACTTTATTTTTTGTACTATACCTTAACCAAACCTTGATATTTAGAAAAACTTGTGATGAAAATTTGTACCATATAAAGAAACTTGACACTTTGTGAAATATGTTGTATGCAAACATGGAAAAATTTACACTTGGTAAGTAGGATACATAATAACTTGGATACAAAGTAGTTGCAAAAGGATTGCATATGCATCCAACCAAGATTAAAGTCATATAAGAATGGGAAAAGCCAAATGATCTCATCAAGTTTCAGTTTTAAGGATGTAGAAAATTTCAATGGCATATTCATACACAATTTCTCCAATGTGATGACTATTGAAGCTAATCACCAAAGGTGGGGCCAAAGAAAAGTTCATATGGTTACTACATATTAGAAATCATTTAAAAAATTAAAATGCAAACTCATTTTCACACTAGTACTTGCATTACTAGATCTTTTTGGACCAAGAATGATACATTAGAATGTAAACTTAGAGTAATCCTCACTAAATATGATCTATTTGTTAGTTACCAATAAATTACTCACCACATTAGTAAGGAACTGCCCAACATATGATCATGAACTTCACGCTATTGTTTAAGCATGTAAGAATTTAAAAGCATTATATCTTAGTCAACAATATTATGATACATATAAATCATGTAGGCCATTTCAATTATTTTAACTCAAATATAAGGTATAATAATAATTGCATAAAAATAGTATTCTTATATTTAGTAGTTATATTTGAACATCAATCATAGGAAGTTAACACAGTTCAAGTAATGAGTCTTGTGAGACTATCATCAACTAAAGCCAAGATAATTTTCAAATAAATCTTCTTCATAAATTCTTCATATTCCTATGGCCCCTTGGTTGTCATTTGATTGCAAACTTTATGAGAATATTTTGTTGTTGTTGTGTCCAACTATTTGAGGTGCCAACACAAATGTTGATGATTTTTCATTAGAAAATTCAAGCTCTCATTCATGTTCTTGATGCATATGGACATGAAGATAATCTATGTTTAGAATTATATCCTTCTATAGGTAATTTTATAATTTATCAATTATTTGTTTTATGGCAATTTAGTTCTAGCTCAACTTGCAAGGTGAATCTCAATACTAGACCTGGGCCACCTATGTGTTCTACCTAAGATAGGATGCCCATAATGTGATACAACATACAAATATATAAAGGAACAACCCCTCAAAATCCTCTCTTGGAAAATAAATGAAACAAGATCAACTATCCTCCAAAAGAGTTCCCCATTATGGTCGTTGAGTTGTCCCAAAAGCCCTTTTCGTTTGTAACTATTGTTTCTGGTTTGAGACTTTTTGCTACATGAATCCAAAAGACACACATAGGAATGTCCCATGAGGCCAAATTTAATATTATTTAATAATATTTTGAAATACTCTCTCCATATAAGTCTCATAAATAATTCCTAAATCAAGGTTTGACCCAAGGCAAACTCTGATTGCCAACCCTTGTCTACTCTTTTTGTGTGCAGGGAATTGACTCAGGAGTTGTACTCAAAGATTCTAACAGAGTTGAAAATGACAAACAAGTTCAAACTCCAATGGAGCGAAAAGTGGAGGACCAAGGTGAATTTCACCTACCCGATCCGAGAAAATCAGCTCGAACTATTAGGAACAAGTTTTGATTCTCTTCTTCTACTCGGATCCCTATTTGTGGATTTGTTTGATACTCGTAGCCATATGTTCTTACTGTTCCTCTTCAATTATCCATTGTCTTGCTCCAACTTCACAATTCACATCCTAATGTTGACTAACAAGCAAAGACAACAAATCGATAAATCTAATAAGTATTCTCAGCCCCCTTTTCCAATTAAATTGTGGATAGATCTACTGGATTTAATCCCCTCTTTTAATGTAATGGTTTTTTAAGTAAGATTAGCAGTTTTATTATTTTAATTGGTTAAACCCTAATTTTACACTATTGCACCTTGTTGTATAGTAGTGTTCATAATTGTTCATTATAGATTTAAGAAGTTAACAAAGAGTAAACAACACACATTTTTTTCCATAATATATAAGACTAGCATAATACAATTTTGTTGTTATACCTGTAATTTAATTATCAATCATTTTCTTTATTTTGTTATTCAATTTATACATCACATGAGTCATGCACAAACAATTTCTACACATAACTTAATTGAATCCGTTTGATTGGATTGTCCATCAAATTTTACCTTAGACTCCCAAATTACATACATAAAAAAAAAATTGAATGTTCATTAAACGTAACCATCAAAATTACATTTCAACAAACAAATAAAATCTTAAACTATTGAAATTTTTTCCAACCCATTTTTCTTCTAATACAGATATGATTTGATTTGAATAGACGCACAAATTTGGAAAAAAAGAAAAAAAAATTATACCCATTTGCAGGTCAACAAATCTTCTGGATTAAAGCTTTGCTGCTTTTGAAAAATTTGGCAAAAAAGTTTGTCTTTCCACTCTATCTTTTATAGAATGCAAAGGCGTTATTGAGCACAGCATTGATAATTAAATGTAAGAAAATATGTGCAAAGAAGCAAACAATACTAATACATTCAAATAATCAACGCTGCACTGAATACGCATTTGCTAACCCAAACCCATTGGAAATATTTCTGTGAGATTTCCCTGCATCGAAGAAAAGATATTTGTAATGAACAGATCGAATAATTTATTTTTTCAATTTATCAATATGTACTACAGGCTAGGAAGTACAGTACATGTGAAGCAATAGTGCAGTACGAGATGTTTGTATTGAGCGTAGTACTAGAGGAAAAGTAGGCTTTTTTTTCTAATTTAAAGGGCGCTTTTAAAGATTCTCCGACTCTGTAAGATTGAAATGAGTTTGGGTAGTGTGTACCACAGATTATTCCATTTCACATTCATATGAAAAAAGGCTGAAGCTATTCTGGTTTTAAAAAGACAGTATGGATTGATTAACACGTGTGTTAGTTGTGCATTTTACACCGTTGATTTTGCAGTTAACGGTTGTGATTGACTAACCTGTCACTAACACCCTGTAGGACAGGTCTGTTTTGGAGCTAGAATAGCTGCGGCCATGAAAAAATACCTAGAGTTATTTTCTGAAGAAGGATCATGGAGTTTGATTGGAAATGTTCACGGAAAATTCAGTCAAAATCTGAAATTATGGATAATATTATTGATATTATTGAAGTAGCACAATTATTTCACTGAAAAAAGTATAAAATTTATACAATTTTGAATTGAAAATTGTTGTTGACTATATAATTCATGTTCTAATAACTTTCAATCCTTGCACAACCAACCCTTCGATTACTAACTTTAAAGAAACCCAAAAACAAATTAATAAAGCTCTCATTAACAAATTTCACGTGTATGAATAGCCACTCATTTTTTAGCATTTTTGGACCATAATTGGCCCATTTATGCACCTTTATTGATATCCATAGCGTACAACTATTGGGGCCATTCAACAGAAACTATGAATGTAACACTAAATCTCAATAAAACATATATGAAACAGATTAGTACACAAATGGGAATGATTTTCATGTTACAAATTATTTCAACAAGGGGCCATTGAAAAGTAATTTAACATTCATAAATATTGATCTATAAAATATTCATACCAACCTTTGTTTTCCTATCTTTTCATAACATCTTATCTATTGAAAGAAAAGTCAATGAATTTGTTTCATATTTATTTCAACGTTTTCTATTTAAAAATATATAATTGTAAGGGGAAAATGTTTTTTTAGAGTAAATATAATTTAATTAAAACGCACTTATAAATCAATCTAGATTAATTAAATTTGATAGATGTGAACAAAAATAAATACAAAGGAAGGTTTTGCTTTATCTTTGGGAGAATAGTAAACAATTTAGCTTATATTGATGCATAAAATTTAGTCACTTAGTATAAAAAAACAAAAGATGACCTTGTTATACTTATTTTTTGTAACTCTATACAAAATGTATGTTTTTTAATGGATTGAATCTATAAATCTAGGTAGATCTTATACCATCCACATCCAAATTCCAGGTACCAAACTCATGATTAGGCTATAAACAATCATCGACCAATTAACAAGAAAGGCTAACTCCCTTGTACTTCTAGCTCTACTAAACCATGAAGGATAATCCTAGAGGTCTTCAACATGATAAGCAAGGAGAGATACATATAAACATGACTAGGCCTCTAGAAATAATTGCCTACGCATAAATGAAATTTTTTTATCACCAAGGTCGTTTTATATTAGTATCTATAATAACTGCTAAAAAATCTCTATTAAAGAGGTGATGAAAAAATGTACATATAATGGGCACAACATAAATAATTTTCCTATATATTAAAGTTCCCTCAAACTTTAGTTATAAGGTACAATCTAAGTGTTAATTCATAGCCCTCTAAATTGTAATTAATCACAAAATCTCAAAATATTTAGCAAAAAAAAAACATTTTGTTGTGTTATGTAATATGGGATAACTCTATACATGCACAACTCTCTAAATGTATATCAAAATTAGATTAAAAAATAATTCATATAATAAACACTTGTACTAATTCTAAACTACCAATAAACAAAGAGATAATTTTTTTCACTTCATCATTCTACACCAATACCTCTTCCTAGTGAAAGATAGTAGATGTTTAGCAATTTGAAAGAAGATGACTAATATGAACCAACAAGAAACTATAAATACACATGTACAAATGAAATGAAAGATTGAAAAGACATCACATTAAAAAAAAATTCTTCAAATAAACTTCTCCAAACAAAATTTATCCCATTTATATTAAGTAAAATACTAGCAGTTTTTAATAGTGTTATCACACTAACTAATCTTTAATTTACAAAATCTCCTAAACTATTTCCAATTGGCATGAATACATTCAATTATAGAGTTGTCCCTACTTTTCTACACATTTCAAAATACAATAATGGGTTAACTAGCACATCTATAAGAAGTGGCTCGATTACCAACTTGTTTTTCATTATAAAAATATATTTTTAATAAATCAAGTATATTTATCTAAATCTCACAAGATGTATATACTTGTTTCCAATTGAATGGATAGTGAGACACACTTTGAGTTCAAGCATAATTCACTTTAACAAACCGCTTTAGGAAAATAGGAATGAGCTTGTATTTAAAAAGAGAATATCATCCTTGGATTAGAGTTCAATATTGGAAAAAAAAAAAATAACTTTTTTTTTTTGTTTGAAATAATCAAGTTAGTCTCCCAACTCACAAATCCACATGATACTTATATAGTCCACTAATTGTCTCTTTACACCTCACATCGATGATGTCCTTCCCTAGCTCATTGTATAATTAATGTCAACAGTACTTAAAAATATTTTGTTACAATGCAAATGGAACATATCAAAGGGAAGAAGAATGGTTGGTATTTCTTTAATAAAATTTCACACTTATAGGATAGAAAACAAATTTGTGGACACATTTATTCTTTCGATTCTGAAGGAAATCTTCAAATGTGTAAGCTATCGCATTAAAGATAAATTAAATTATTGTAGATTATAAAGCATTTCAATATGTTATATTAAAAAGATTGTATAAATTAAACATAAACTCTTTTTATTTTTTGTTTAATTTAGTTTTGCCTAATCAAAAACTTGAATTCTATAATCAACATAAAAGGAATGGGAAAAACAAAAAAGGAAGAGAATGAGCATAATAGTCTTGCCCTTCCAATATCAATCTATGAGTACATGAATTTGATTTATAACCACTTCGATGCTCAACTTGAAGTTGCACAAACAATTCAAAAGAGGCTGCATCTTTTATGCATTTGAAGGTTAAAAAATAATGATCAGTAACCATTTGTATGGACAATGTCTATCTAGCCCCTACGATGCACAGCAGTTATATATATATATATATATATATATATATATATAAAACATGTAATGTATGGGTAACATGTATTGTATGCATAGGATGTGGTAGACGTTGTCATGCAATTATATGTATGTGTAACATGTAATGTATGTATAACATGTATTGTATGCATAAGATGTCGGTGCATCGTAGGGGCTGGATAGACTTGGCCATTTGTATGACCCATAACTTTGTATACATACCTTTCATAATTCTTCAGTAAAATATATCTTACATTTAAACCACATTAAGACATTTAGTTCGATCACACATTAGAATCCACCATTAGTGAACTCTTATTGAAATATCCTTTAGATTCATCAAACACTCATTGGATTTAATGTAAGAAATTTACAAGACATAGAGACCATTTGATTGGAAAAAAAATTAGAAGATTAAAAAACCAAATAGAACTATATAATAAGATTTGAATCTAGTTTCCAACTCCTCAAGAGGTCACGTTTTTCGATGCTTATCACATGGCATGTAATTTTTTTATTTCCCCTTTTAATATGCCATATAAAACGAATACATGTGTGAAGACCAATATAATTATTTGTTTAGGATTTAGAGAAAGACAAAAATGTCCTGAAGGCACATTATTCAAACATCTTTATCATGTAGTGACATTTTCACATTGTCATATCTTGCATCTACTTGCAAGATATGACAATCACATGGCCTTCTTAGTGCTTACCTAGTGTCAAAAATGAATTAGAATCTACTTCACTTGTGTGTATCTTTTGAATTAGAATATGAGAATTTGTACTCTAATCCATATCTTGTACTACAAAAAACTATGAAGTACTACAATCCCTAATGTCCCCAATTACCCTAATTTTTGTACTTCTTCAACACTACTGCCGAAACTTGCCATTTGTGAAAGCATTATATTAGGTTTTTCATGCTTCATCAGATTTGAGGATTTCTGCATACATTTTTTTCTGTTTTGGTGTAAGGTGCAGATTCATTCGAGGAAGTTTGAAGTGCATTCCAGAGGGCTCGGAGTGCATCTACATCGTTCCATAAAAGGAACTGAGATGAAATTTGATACCCTTTAAGCAATTATTTTTATTATTGTCAAGGTTGCATTCAATTAAATGTTTTGGCATATGCAATGGTTGAGATCTGATAAATTAGGGAACTCCTAAAGTAATGAAGCTCGATATTCATTGTGCATGCAGATACTAGGAGGATTTTGGCTGAGAGAATGAAAATATACCTGCTGATACTAGGAGGATTTTGGCTGAGAGAATGAAAATCTACCCGCTGAGGATGGTAAACGCTGTATTAGGTATTTCATACTTTTTTGTCGAAATGTGCAGCACACAATGACAGTTGTAGTAGTAAATGTAGCTTATCCAAATCATATACAAACTTATATACTAGTAATACAGCTTAATCAGATATGCAATGTCTACGCGTTCATATTGTCTGTACCATGTTTATTGTAAGAAGTTATAGGGACTTCATAGGGGAAGAGCATCAATAGATAACATAGTTCCAATAACCATCACCTTATTGTCATGTTGATCCTCCAATAGCCATCATTTTTTGTAATTAATTGGTTCATTTGTGCACAACTATTGGAACATTTGTCCCATTTGTGCACCACTATTGGAACATTTGTGCACCACTATTGGGACATTTGTCCACAAGTACTAGCGATTTATATCTTTAGTTACGTATCAGGTGACACTTTGAAATGTGTACTTTTTTACCTTTGTGCGCATAACTGATTCCTACCTAGAAGCCAGATCCATAGCTATAAGCAGTTAAGTCCCATACGAAGACAACCAAAAAAAAAATCAAATTCTGAAGGATTTGTGGGTGCGCGAAGTTAGCTATGACGGCTACTAGTGCTCTTCCCCTATTGTGTGTTAAGTTTTATAAAGAGCTAAGCTTCAGATCTTTAGACTAAACTTCTAAATTGTTAAGGTGATGTTTATAGTAATGCAAGAATATATTACTAGTACATGGATTATATATGATTTGGTATGTGCGACATTTACTGTTACAATTGTCCATGTGTGCTGCACAATTTTAAACTACTATGGAATAGCCATGGCAGTGTTTACCATCCTCAGTAGGTAGGTTTTCCCTCTTTCAACTCAAATCTATCAGCATCCAGATAAAGATCTTTTCATAACTATTGTTTAGGGTTGTTGTATATCAAATAATTTAAGCAGCAGCAAGATCTGCGACTTAAACATACAATTGTATTCATTCTTAGGCATTTATTGGAGAAAAGCTCATTTTTAAGTGGGTTCATTGTAACTTTCATCAAAGGATGAACTTTTTTTACTATACTGTTATCTACGATTCTTCTTCTGATTGTATTTGATTTGAAGTCTACCAATGAAAAATCACTTCTTTCTACGTTTGCTACCCCTGATTAAAAAAAATTGGCAGTCAAAATTACTGTAAAATAGATAATATTTGATGTTTTGGTGGGTCCTCAGGAATACATAATCGATGTGTGTGTTTTTGGAAAGTTGAATACACCGACTGGAATTCATACCGAATACTTGGATTGGGTGGACTTAGCGATCCATTCATATTATCTCATTCAAAGAGTTTGAATAATTGATGGTTCAAAGGTTTCCTATAAAGGTTATTTTGAAAAATGTTCTTTTTATGATGGTAAATATTATTGAATTCTTGAAATTGCTTTACTGTATGAGAAAATTGTGAATTTAATTTAATTTAGTAAATATAATAATTAAATACAATCAATTTGTTATGCCTTTAATTTAATAATTATATTATATGATTCATAGTCAATTTATGATTTTTACAATTATTTAATTTGTCTTATTTATGTAGGTAAATTAGTCTAATTGACTTAATTACGTATTATAGTCGTAGGGGAGATGTGCAAGATATAAGTAGGGTATATATGAGAGGTAATAAGTGTTATTTGATTATTATATTGCAAATTATGTTTTTATTTGAGATTTTGGAAGTTTAGCCCCTTGAAGTGACTAATTATTATCAAGTATTTATAGCATGTTTCTTATAAAATTATTCCCTTGTGCAATATTTTTATTGCAATTGGTATGAGAGCATGATCTTGGCACTACAGGGCAAGAATCAAGTTAATTTTTCACTCAAGAGGTTGAATTGGTAACCAAATCTCTCTCAAATTGGTGATTTAAAAAAGGAAAAAAAAATTATATGATTTTTAAAGTCCATATTGAAGCTATTATAGTCCACATTTAAGGTCCTTTGGAGTAGATCTAAGAAAAAAATTTCTATATAAATTAAGAATTCCACGAATTTCACTCCTAACACTACAAATTAACAAATTTCTTACAGATTTTTTCTAAAGGAGAGGTGTAGGTCCAACTAAGTACAACAATAAAACCTTTAGGTCCTTTAGATTTATTGTTCTTTATTTATTACAAAATTATTTTCCCTATCATGGTGGGGTCTATCACAAGGGGCAAAAGAATTATTTCACACTTGGAAAACCTCTAGAAACGGAGGATATGATAATTAATGAGATTAATCCTTATGGTTTAATATGAAGGATGAAAAAACCATGCTTAAGGAAGATATGTCATCAATAAAGGTAAAAATGATAGCCCAAAGAGTAGAGGTCAATTTATTATCAAGGAAAATTGAGTCCCTGGTGACTAGTATGAAATCTAATGTAGTATATTCACATAATAATAATAAAAAATTAGATGATTCTCTGAAGAGGCATGATGATTTTGATTTTAAATTAGAACTCAAGATGGATCATCACCTTAATAGTTCAATGGCTAGGAATTTCACACCAAAGATGGATATGTGAAATTTTGATGGAAAAGATTTGACCAATTAACTTTGTTAAATAGATAAATTATTTGATCTACATCATGTTCCTTATCAACAAAAGTCTACAATGGCATCCTTATACTTGAATCCTTACCAATTCATTTTCTATAATTGGTTATGTGACGAAAGTAAAAGAATCAATGTGTCATCACATGGTCTATTTTTCAAGAGGGACTCAATAATCATTATCTTGATAATATTATGGATAGCCACTTTAATAGGCTTACCAAATTAAAGACAATTATAGGAACATTCACGGTTTGTATTCATCACTTAATATTTTTATCTTTAAGAGTGGACAATATTGTAAAGAATAAATAAATAAATATATCCTATGGGGTTTAGATGATCAAATATAAGTAGTGCATTTTCCATCTCAATTACATGTTTCATGCAATGATCATGACAAATTTAGAAGATAATATTTGTACGGTTAATAGATAGAAGCAATTTTATATAATCAGATCTTGAACCTACTAGATTGTCTTCACAAAAAAATGAGGAGAAGACAATGAAAGTCATTATTCTTTAACTATTATGGAAAATACAACTTGAGGAATTAAATGTATTGAAAATAAATCATTCTACATTAAAAGATTGAGTGAGAAAGAAGAGAGGAAGAGCTATAATTAAAGGATGAAAATAAGATAGATAAATATATTGGGAGATACCAAAACAATCATTTCATGCCATGCACTTTCTAGATTTAGCATACTATGATATGTCATGGTAGAGGGTTTCTTGAGGAAAGAGGAGTAATAGTCTTCATAGAATTTTATGAAGAAGCAATCACAAATTAATGGGTAAAAATTTAGATACTCGTTTGAATTATTGTATATGTTCAACTATAAAATGTTTGATCTCTTTATTGTAGGTAGGTTTACTATCAATCATTTAAGTAAATACCATAACATTGAATTATATGTGGGATTTTATCATGTTGATTCCAAATATTTTCTCTCTCCATGGGTGCATCAAATATATTTTTTTGGAATAGTGGTTAAACTACATCAAGGAAAATTGAGATGAACTTATATGAGTGTTCATATGCTTCCAAGAAAAAGGATGGATAATATAATTTAGATGGTCTCATGCAAAGTTTTCATAAATACTAGTAAGTTCTCAAAAAATGTAAAATATTCTTAGCAAGTGGTGGATGGGTTTAGGACAAAATTATTTTTATTAGAAGAATATCACTCAAAGGATTATAACTAGTGAATTGATAGACAATTATAGATAAACATTCAATAGTTTTTAGAGTTATTTCTTAAGGACTACCTCCTAAAAGGGATCAACATCATTCCATTAAACTAATACCAAGGTGCCAACCACACTTGACTATAATATGAAAAATATTGAATTAATTAAAGTTATTATTTGTTATCTTAGTTCAATTATTTCCATTTATATAGAAAAAAAAAAAAGTATCTCTTTTTAAAAGGAAGTTCTATAATATTGTAGAAATTCATAAA
This sequence comes from Cryptomeria japonica, assembly GCF_030272615.1. Taxonomy (NCBI): domain Eukaryota; kingdom Viridiplantae; phylum Streptophyta; class Pinopsida; order Cupressales; family Cupressaceae; genus Cryptomeria; species Cryptomeria japonica. Next base: position 623,745,311 of record NC_081410.1, read on the forward strand.
ATCACACTATAAATATCCTAAAATTCTTTATATTTGTAAAATTAAACCTTTCACATAATCTAAAGCATAAAGATGATACTATTACTTTTATATTATAAACATGATTACATAATTGATTACTTGAACATAGAACCATAAAATTATGAAACCAAAAAAACTAGTGCCACAAAGATGGGGCTTACTCTCTATGATATCCCACATGACACATAGTGATGTTAACATGTTGTAGTCTCTTACATGTGTTATCGTTCCAAAAAGATAATAATAATAAACTATACAACCTAGAAAATATTTTTTTATACAATAAAAAGATAGGGAATATAAAATACCAAAATATAAGGAAATGCTTGAAAATTAATCATATATATGTACTTATAAGTAAAATAGAAATAATAAAGAAAAGGGTGAAAGAAAATAAAACTTGAACATATGGTTGAATCTTTCAAACATCTATAGTTATGAACAAGAAAAATGGTAGTGACTATTTGGGAGCTTTCCATGAATGGTCAATCCCCTATTGAACCATAACTTAATATAACAATATTGCCAACATGATGTAGAAAAGAAAAATGAGCATATAAAAATATAAATAAAGATCCACTTGTATATAACTTCAAAAAGATTTAAGAAGACAACCAATCTAGAGCTAAATAGAGATATTTTTTGGGTAGAGAGACAAGAGAGAATATATTGATTTATTGATCTTGATAGACTATGCGATCCCTTTAAAAATGAAATGAGACATAAAATAAGGAGGTGGAAATTTTGAACAAATAATCAAGATTTATCTTAAGTTAGTTACAAAAATATAGTAGTTGAGAGAAGGTGGAAAAAGAACTCAAACATATTAATTACAATAAATTTGGTTTCTAAAAATATAAGTCACTACTTGGAAAGATAAGGAAACCATAACTGAAAGATTATTTTGCACAAAGAAGGTCAATAAAAATAAGAAAATAGTCATAACATTGATACCGATGGTGGAGAAAGGATGGGGAAAGGTATCAAATGATCCTAATACATGCTAAGGGCCACAACCAGTAGTGGGAGCCAAAAAAAATAATGTGATAATTGTAAAGATGTGTTATTTTTATGTGAGTTTTTTCTCCCACCTTAATAGGATAATAACACTAAGCTAGAGGCTATGCGAAAGTATATAAATGAGACTTCTATAAAATCAAATATCATAAAAAATAGTATTATAGAGAATGAAAAATAGTTCTTCAAACAAAGCAATGATGCCTCTAGATTGATAACTTGCAAAACAAGTATGTTAAACAATAAAAATCTTATATAATGAGTAATGGTAGAATAACATGTATAAGACCTACAAAATAGAGGGATTAGAAGAATATATGCTGCAAAGTAAATATGTCAAAAAGTTATATAGTCTAATGTGCATTAAAGGAAGGTCCAAGATACATGAAAAAAATTATTAACAAATACATGAAAATAACACATAGGAAAAGAGGAAAAAAGAGAAGCAAATTTTATCCAAAAAGTCTTGTTGTTAGGAAATGGTGAGGCATAGTCTCAAAATTATTTATGACTAAGAAATTATAGGGTACATGGCTTAAGTTATAGTATATTGTGTTGCTAGGAACTATAAATAATTTTATGAATACCAAATAATAAAAAAATGTGTTAGTAGTTGACCTATAAAAAGTGTGAATAAGTAACCCATATGAAGCATCATAGTCTAGCATGTTCTAAGGCTAGGTATCTCTTATGTAGATATAATAACAAGGATTACATGGAATAGAATATTTGTAGCTAGGTAATCCTAATAATTGTGGTTGATCCAAAAAAAACTCAATATACATGGGCCCATAAGCTACTAATATTTAAACAATCTTGCCAATAATGTGGGTGTATGAATATGTGTGGATGCATGTGTAATAGAGAAAATATTGAAACCCTTAATATGATTGCATAAACGAAGAGGATACAATCCAATTTAAGGTAGAAAATGGAGAAAATGTGAAAGGTCTCTAGGAAGAATATATATAAATCAATATATTGCTAGAATTGCCACAAATAAAAAGATGACCCAAAGAAGAGGTGCAAAAGATGATGTTGTAAATATGATACACCTAAAATATGCCCATGGAATTAAATCAAAAGAAATAATACAATGCCACATAAGAATAAGAAATATCACACGAAAGTAAACAAAGGGGTCTACAATCTTAAATTTAATAATATATGTATATAGGAAAGATAATTAGGGAATGACAAGTGGATAGCCATAACCAATTAAAATTTTTGGTAGCCAACCCCAACCATTAAAAATATGTTCTATTCATTAGATTCAAGATCACACAAGACTATCAAGTGATAAGGTTAAACCACATGCCTCAAAATCATGACTTCATAAAACCATTGAACCCAACATTCATGTTTTGGTACTAAGTTATTCCAATATCAAATATTTTCCCATTAGCAATCCACGCATAAAATATCTAACCATTATTACATAAACTTTATGGATGCACCAAACTAATATTTAATGTGGCCAAACATGTCTCTAAATATGCACCATATATAAAGATATATATATATATATATATATATATATATATATATATATATATATATATATATATATATATATATATATATATAATTTGTATAATTAGAATAATTCTTTCTTGTGCAAGGTGTACAACACCCTTTTCCTAACAAAAAGATGTCTAAGAATCAATCAATTTTTTTAGGTAGATTATGAAAAAAAAATCATAGGTCATCTTGATCTAGTAAGGGGAAACTTGTAGAGAGCATGGGGTGTGTCTAGTTCCTTAATATGGTTACACTCAATCGTACCTCCAAAAGAAAATTTGCATAAATTCTCAACAAATTTTATACCAACTTAATCTAGTGGGTTAAGCTCATAGAGGACTTGGAGGTGGCTTGGTTACTTGATATGGTTACACTCAACCTTAACTCAATTTGATAAAATTTAATCTTTGAGGTAGATTATTCAGAAATTTTACACCAATTGAGCTAGTGGGGCATAAATAAGAGAAAGCCTTAGGCAAGGTTGGTTTCTTAATATAATTACATTAAACCTTACCTCAGGTTTCTCCTATGGAAAATAATAAAGGTAGGCATTGATCCATGCATTATAATAAGTGTGTCCCCTATGTCTATGTGTCCCATAGCAATATGGAAAAGTTCCCACATGATAGGATTTAAGCCTAGATCTATAATTTAAAACTCTCTCATCGTTATAATTGGACCTAAAATTGATGGGCATAAAAGTATAATAGTACAATTTATTTATATTTATATTTATTATCTCTCTCTATCCAAATTGATTTTATTAGAATTAAAAATCAAAGAAAAAGTGTATAGCTAATTCTTGATTTCCTTTGAATAAAGCATAAACTAAAATTAGATATGTGAGAAAAATTATTAAAATAGAATTAAACTTCTTATTAATTTGTATTATTTAATTTGAATTATATTCATGAATTTAAATATTATATTTTAATTCATTCATGGGTTTCCAAGGGTTAATCATGTTTGTAAGAACTTTGGAAACAAGGAGGAGATTTGGTCAAAACCCGAATGAGAATGGGTTAAGATCAACTTTGACAGGGCTTCTAGGGGTAACCCAGGTACCTCTGTAGTAGGATGTGTGGCTTGCAATGATGAAGGGAAGGTTTTTTTTAAAGGAGCAAATAGGCTGCAAGATGGAACTAATAATGAGGCAGAGGTGCAAGTAGCTTTGTTAGCAACTAATTTGGTAGTAAACATGAAGGTTTTGAAAGTTCATTTAGAGGGTGTTTCTCAAGTTGTGGTTAATGCAATCATGAAAGGAGTGACCTCGAGATGGAGATTAAATAAGTTTATCATATTAATCTTCTCAAAATTAAAATCTTTTCAAGATTTTTGCATCTCTCATGTAAGAAGTGGAAATGTCAATGCTGACGGATTGTCCAATTTGGCATGTGATCTAGCTAAGAGAGAGGTGAGGTGGTGGGATGGAAATGACAGTATCATTCAATGGAGTTAAGATAATCTGCTAAGTACAATACCTTGTCATACTTGAAATGTGTGAAATGTATTTCTTTTCTCCCTGTTCGTGTGCCTAGGCTGGCTCGAGTATTACAGACAATTAATGCCGAATTTTTCTGCATTGGCGGCAGGAGTTGGGAGAGCTTCATTTATTGTTAGAATGGGAATTTTTTGTTCATTCATTGTGGTAGTCAAGTGATTTTGGTGGTGGTAATAGTGGTCTTTGTGCAAAGTTAGGCGGTTTTGTGGGGAGTGTGATATGGAAGCTAATTTCACACACAAAACAACTAAACTCATGCCTTCTTTTTGGGGTCCAATTCCTACAAAATGGCTGCAAAACATGTTCATTCCGAAGGACCCCCTATTCTTGAGGGTTGTTCAACTGGTTCTTGGTAAGGAGGTGGCTATTATCGGACATAGATACCGAACAAGGGTGGATATCTATGCCTTAATTATGACGTGGGGACTCGAATTTGGTTATTCCTATGTGGAGGTGAGAAAAAAGATGATGGTGATAGTGCCAAGAGATCATTTTCTCAATATGGAATCTTTGTTGGAGTGGGTGGTCTCGGGATGGGGCTTTAATGTTTCGGAAGGCATCCCAGAGGAGCATGATGAGCTTAGAGGCAGGCATTTGTGAATTCCTTTTCTGAGATGTCGATAAGAAGTAAAAGCAAGATTTCAGGATGATGCGAGGAGAGGTTGGGAGGGCCTAATAATGTACATTCAAATCATGGAATTGGAGGAGATTATTAGGCAAGCGAAGGAGGAAGTTGGGGTGGTGGAGGAGGAACAAAGGATTTGACTGATAACTAGGTGCCTGTCTGCGAAAATGGTCAAGTAGAATATGTCGCGGGCTAACAGACCGACTGGTGAAGTGAACAGGGTTGGGGGTGATGTGAGTTCATCAGATGCAGAGGCAGTGAAGAAAGAGAGATAAAGATGTTGTAGGCCAGGGTACCTCTTGGTGCCATTTCTTTATTTGTTAAATTCTTGTTTTGAAAATCTGAACTTTCAATTAGAACAGTTTGAATAGTTTATACCAATTTTGTTTGGCACTATGTATTTGACACTCTTGTACTTGTAGATGTGGGTAGGGTCTGTGTAGACTACTAGTTTATGGATGCTTTTTTGATAGGCGGTTTGGAGTTTTTTGTGGATGACTTTCTGAATGGTTTGAGGGATATAATCTAAATGAAGATGTATTGTTTAGTTTTATTCAATAAAAAAAAAAATATTACCGATCAAAAAAAAAATTATATTTTACTTAAATTACATTAATTAAGAATTAATATTATTATCCTTAAATTAGAATTTGAGAAATTTTGAAAGTACCTTTTAGATTAAAAGGTTTTAGAATATTTAACAAATTTGAAGATGAACTTTTGAAGATTTCATATATTTTCCTCATTCATAGCCTAAACTTGCACATATCCATCTCTTCCTCAAGGTCTACATTTCCTTATTTCAAAACATAATGATTACATGTACGAGAGCCTTTATAAGATGTAAAGCTAACTCAAATTTAAAAAAATTGAGCCTTTTCTATTAGCCATTCGAAGGCACTTGTGAGATGACTTGTCATGTCTTGACCTACTTAAATGAATTCATTTCAAAATTAATTGATATATGATCTTATTTATATAATTATTAATCAACATCCTTGGATATTTCAATAAGAACATTTTTTACTTAGATGTACTAAAAGAACAATACTTGCAGCATAATGTTCATTTAGATCACTTGCTCATTTGTTTATTCTTTATGAACATTTGTCATGACTATGAAGTCGGTCTAATTAAAGAGTTGATAGCTTAATTCTTTTGAACTAACATACAGTTTCTTAATATATTTCAAAATATTGTTAGTCCTTTCATATTTTAGCAAATAACATCATACAATATTATACTGCACTAGTTTCCAGCCATTCATTAGAGATTATATTCATGTGAAACTATATCTATCTAAATTAGTGAAATGCATTCATAGAGAATAGAGAATCTCTTTTTTTCTTCAGAAAAAAATTCATAACATCATATTAAAATGTACGAGATTACATTTTGAAGAATTTGAAGAAGCTTTACAAGTAGTGAGCATAGGGAGCCGTCTATTCTCCATACAAAACAACACTTATCAAAAACATAAAATCTGTAAATCACAACACTTATTCAATTTAGCGTTTGATTTCAATGTATTCATAATATTTGATCGTCTGCTAATTTTTTACATTTAGAATTTGCTGAAATTTGGAATTCTTTTTCATGGAAAGGAACTTTAGAAATCTTGTAGCCATATTTCTGGTGCATATAGAGAAACTTTATAATTTTATTTTTGTTATGCTTTATATTAGTATATCGAGAGATATCACATAATTGTCTTGCATGTTTATTAGTTGTCAAGGACATGGAGCTTAATAATGTTGCACTCTTTCACTCTCATTAAAGATGTAATAGTTTCATATACTTAGAAACAAGTGGCAATGATTCTATTTTATTCAGAGTAATTAAATAATACTGATAGAAAAACTGAAACATGCATGCATTTACTTGTCATCTACACATCAAATTTATTCAAAATCAGTTTTTTGTTTACAGATATTTGTATGTCATTGTAGATGCCTCTCGGCATAAAGAATGTAAAACACGTAAAATCTTTATTCTTTTCAAAAATATATTTTTTTCTTTTTGAAAAGATTTATTTATATTTATTTTAAATAAAATTGAACTTTTAACATGTAAATGATTTTCAAAATTATTAATAAGATAGTAATTAAACTTTAATATTTTAGCATTAAGGCTGATGATGAACAACTTGAAAAACAAGTTCTATTATCAACGAGTCAACCAATCATGCTCACAACTATCATATATACACAAACAAGACTTGTCAATGGAGCTCTTGGTGAAATAATTGAAATAATTTATGGTTCTCCAAACCACCCGACATTGCAATGTACATCACTATCAGATTTGATAACTATAGTGGACAGTCATGGATTCCAAATGACCCTAAAGGTGTACCCATAACACGAGTATCACTAGGAAACCTTAGGCAACTACCAATAAAAATGGCATGGGCTATTGCCATACACAAATCCAAAGGCTTAACGCTACAAAAGACAACCATCAATATCGGTACAATAGAAAGACAAAGACTAACATATAGTGTAGTATCTAGACTGAAATCAAAATGGATGTAAAAACAATAAAGATCAAGATACCATGTTTCAAAACTAGGAAATTGTTTACCTACCTTCAAAAAAAATATGGCATCTTGGTGTGGCCTCCCAACATTATACTAATCAATCAATTCTATATTATTTTTTGGAATTGGAAACAAGGAACAATCTATCTAATTTCTTTCAAACAAGCTATGTTTCTTTTTTAGTCAAAGAAAATAGAAATTTTTTTAAAATATATAATTTTTTATGATACATCATTAAAAATCTAGACTATAAGCAAAGTTTGTATCAAGAGAGCAATTCATAATTAAAAGATAAGTGTGATCTCTTGAAAAATGAAAACATCTTGATAATAAATGGATTGTCTCATTTAACTCTAATATGGATCCTACAACATCTTCCTCAATCATTTTGTATTGGGGTCAATTTATATCTATATTGTTACCTTACACATTTTTGGTTTTTTTGTTTTCTTATTTTTAGGTCACTAGATAAGACTAAAAACTCAATTGAACCTAGGATCACAAATTATTTGATATCATAATAAGCTTTTTCATGGATCAAGGTGCGAAATTAAAGATTGGAGTTTTACAATACCTACACAAATATCATATTTATAGAAATTGTTTTTGTATTTTATTTAGCAATTGTTGAAGAGAAAAGTTTCAGATTTATTTTTGTATCTATTTTTCTCTAAACAAGACAGATTTTTCTTCTTTGCATTGAAAGATTTTATCTCTCCTCACCAGCATGGCTATTAATTTCTTATGTTTATTTAGAGATGTTCTCATATCAATTATTCTATAGCTTCAATTAATATGAGGGCACAATATTAAGAGGGCATTTTGTTTTGTCAATTTGTTTCTTTATATTGAACTAATGTTATTTTTCTTTGTTGAAGACATATTTAATATACTTACCTATAGAGATAGGGATTAGTTAGAAAAATAATTAGGTCAAATTATTAAAAAAATAATGTTTTGTCATATTTCACTCTCTACATTCTAACATATTAACATGTTGATTTTTGGATTGATTAGAGAATTTGATTTGGTGTTCTCATACATGAATATCAAATTTATGCATGGTCAATATATAGAGAAAATAATGTTTAGAAAACTTTTTAGAAATGTTTTCTTTAGTTTTTGTTCATTTGTGTAAATTTTGCGAAGTTCCATTGTTTAGAGATTTTTAATTTTCATTTTCCTACAAATGAGCCAAACATTGAGATTACTTGCAACATCAATCTTATTATTTTTTATTTTTTTCCTTTTGCATATATCTTTACTTAAATATTATCTTGCCTCATTTTTATGCATATAATAATATTTAAATCAAATAGTATGTTCAAATAATTAATTAAATGAAAAATTTGTAGTGTATTATGTTACAAGAAATGAGAAATAGGAAATGGAACAACAACAACAACAACATGACGAAAAAAAAAATATTTAGAAGTTGTATATAAAAAAAAAATTATATACATAAACATATATTGAGAAAAATTATTTATTATTAAATTTCATTTCTTATTAATAGATATAAGTATAAATTAAAATTTTTCTTACATCAATCTTATTAAAAATAAACACTTTTTACATTAATTTTAAAAAAAGTAAAAAATATATTTACATGTTTTAACTTTAATTATAATTTATATTAAAAATAAATTATAAAAATTATAAAACTTGAAATATCATTAAAACAATATAAATAAATAGTACATGATAAAATATTTTAAAAATTAAATTAAATTGATACTATTTTAAAAATCATGGGAGAATATTTTCAAATTTTTTTTGAATGAATACCTATACAAGCCATTAATATCACATAAATTTTTGTTCATCTAGAAATGTTTTGATGTACCACGAACACAATTATTCTTTAACCCATATAGAGACTTTTTGGTTTACAAACTAGATTCTCTTTTTCCCTCACCTTAATTTTTTTACTACATGACTAATACATATATCCTCCTCGATGCCCATGTAAGAATGAAGTATTCACATAATAATTTTCTCTCCAAAATCATGTACCATGGATCCCTAGATAACATCATCTTCCCTTATAATTCAACATAGTTATAAGGTAAAGCATCTCATTAAAATCTATTCTCTCAACTTGAGATTACCCTTTTACTATAAATCATATTCTGGACCTCTGTAATGTACTCTCTACTTAGAGTTCATTCTTGAACACCAAATTATGACCAACGGGTTTCCTACCTTCAAGTAGATCAACCACATCCTAAGTATTACATTCCTATAATGTCACCATGCCTTATTTCACAATATTTATCTAGGACTTGTTCTCCTTAGAAGGGAGAGATTCCTCTTCAAAAATTATTTAATCATATTAGTAACATAGATAAAAATTTACTACACATTTGGTGAATTATACATTTGTGGTGACTTTTGTTGTCTTGTTGACCTTCTCATAACTACTTTTGGAGAATCCACTACATCTATGTCCTATTTTTATTTATTATTTATGTTGAAACAAGTTATTATATTTTCTCCATCCTCGCTATCATTTCCACCTATTTTTTCATTTGAAAATTATTTCTCCTAAGTAGAGAACCTTTTGTGTTAGTAGATTTAAACTATTTTATCCTTGAACACAGTAGATAAATAATAAAATTATACTTTTGTATTAAACTCTAAAATTAGAATTCACAAACATTAGTAATGATAATGGGTTACAAACTTTCGTACATCTTAATTTTTTGTTGAAGTCACATATTTTTTAGAAAATATAATGAGGTAAGCCTTGAGAGGTCCCATTTGAAGGAATTAATTAAAAAGGTTAGATCAAAGCCTATTAGATTGAACCCCCTTGGATAGAACCTCTATAGTCTTATATCATACCTGCAATGGAGTCTCCCTTGCACTTATCAAAATTCTAACAAAAAAACATTTTTATATTAGCTTTTTTGGGAGTCAAATGAAATCATTAAAAAAAAATAATTGTATGTATGTAGTCCTTAAATTATAAGCTTTCCAAAAATTATAATTTTGAATATTTAATTTTATTAATATATTTATTTTTTATTTCTTATGAATGTAATTTTTTCATCGAACATTAAGGTCTTTCTTTCACATATGAAGAAAATTAAGAAAATAGAGAAAAATTGTACAAAATATATCTTCCCTAGGTATTGATATCCTCATTTCAACATAAAAAGAAGATACTAATCCAAATGCATACAAAAAATGTTATGCACAACATAATACACCTTTGTCCAATTTATTATTACCTTGACTTCAAAAATTAATTTAAAACAATATATGCAACAAAAAATTATGAAAAAATATCCATACAAATCTATATTTTAAAAATTAGAATTTATTTTTTCTATAGAAAATGCTATGCATGACACAATAGACATCACTTTTTAAAAGCAATTCATTACTGTAAAAAATAAGTTGTTAAAAGTTACATAAAAATATGCACAATTTATTTCCTACTTTTTTCTTAAAATATATTTAGAATCTACACAAAAAATCTCACAAATCAGTAGTTATTTTCATCTTCGAATTATTGTGACCCATTATTGTGAGATCCCCAAAATTCTAGATCATTTTTATTTTTGAACAAAACTAAATTCATCATAGCTAAATAATATTAAATATGTTATAATGTGATTCTTACGTATCCACAACTCATATGATGCATTCTTCTTAAGTAAAAAAGTAGGAGACCTTTTAAAAAAAAAAATTAGTATCAACCATCTTAGCCCAAAACTTATCTCCTAGACTAGCATTAATTAACATAAATTTGGCTTTATTCATCAAGATTCTATTTATCCTTTTAAGTACTCCATACTATTATCATGCATAAGGTGTTATTTTTCCTAATAATGCCATTGTGCTTGCAAAATGCCACAAATTTTTCTAAAGAGAAATATTCCACCATTATTTAACTTTAACACTTCAATTTTCTTATTGGTTTAGTTTGTTACATGTTCCTTAAATTTATTAAATTTGTGAAATATCTTAGATGGTTTCGTAAGAAAATACCCCCAACAACATTTATAATAATCATCAATCAAAGAGACAATGTATCATAACTTACCAATTGGGTATATATCCATAATACCTTCCATTCTATCCTTTGTTTTAGTACTTCATTAACTAAAGCATGCCTTATTTTTGTTGCACATATATTGTTAACAAAACTAAAACTCAATAAAATAATCTAGATGTTAAATCTCCACCATGTTTTCATTTGCTAAGGTTTTTAAAGATTTTTTTCTCCTATATAATTAGTTAAACTAGTGGTGCAATAATGACCTGCATTTAGGTTTAGTTACACTAACTATCTCATGCAATTTTGACGACTGTAACCTAAATAATGTTTCATGCCATGTTTCCTTAGCCAACACAAAAATATTTGTAGTTAACCTAAAGCCCTTTCCATGAAAGAAAACATGCACATTAGAGTAAACTTAGAGATAGTAAATAGATTTCTAGCCAAACCTAGTTTATGAAAAACATCAAAGCTTGTGTTCTCACTCTCCCTTCCATTAAAGATACTTTCACCTTCCTTTGACCAACTATTCAAAGAGATTTATTCACTAGTGAAAGCATGCTCTGCATTAGAATCCTTTTAATTGGAGTACCACTCCCTATGAGGAGTCATTTGGTATGATGTGCTTGAATCAATCAACCAATATTTATCACCAATATAATGTGAGTAGATTAAAAATAATCACTGGTATATTCATCAACATGCATTAGAGGTATTTTGTTCTTGGACTTACTCTCCTCATTTATGTGTTTTACTTTACCATGATCCTAATAAAATGTGTTTACTAAGATACATAATCTTCTTATGTTATTTTATTTCTTATCTCTAAAACCCTCCTTCTTACCCTTTCTTTCCTTTGACCTTCCCCTTACAAGAAAGGCATAATTAAAGAAATCATCCATAGAATTTCTTCAAATCTCTACACTTAATAAACACTATCGAGAACTTTTAGTTTGGGAGAAGAATACATACAAATGATTTCCATAAATAGGTTTATCTCATGATCCAAGTAAGGAACATAATAACTCAATGCACTTGTTCTCTTATTCAAGTTTGTTCATGCTATTACATATACTTAGAATCAAATCGATGGTATTGAGATAAGAACTCATAATAGCTAATCTTTCAATTAGAAGCAATATAATTTCATCTTCAAGAACTATTTGTTTACAAGATTCTTAAATTGATATATGGTTCATTACTTTGTTCACATTATACATATATAGATAAATCACGCTTCTTACCTTATTATCAATTTTATTATATTCCTTATTAGACATAGTTGTAAGTTTCACTAAATAAGACACTGCTACAAAATTTAATGTCTCTCCACTAGGAGTGTCTACCATCATTTTTTATAACTAAAATTTTTAGCCATTGAAAAGCTCAATATTAGATCATGATGTTCTTTCCATGAATCTAAAAAAAATGCTCTTACTCTCTCTAGATCTTTTAAATGATCATATTTGAAGTGTATGTAATTATGGTAACAAGCCTTTGCTTGAGATTTCAAAAAGCATAATCCCTCAATCTAGTAACTATTTCCATACAAATTCAATTTGGCAACATGAAAGGGAAGAGTGTGAAAAAATTGCAAATTGCATATACACATGAGACACAAATTTAATTGGGAAATCCTTATGGAAAACCCTAATAGCAAAAGGATGGTAAAAAATTGTATTCACAAGAAATAATATCCAATATAATAAGAATTTCTCGTAGATTATCTCAATTTTTATACTAAAACATACAACCTCCAATCAATTTTACCACACCTTTTGTAACTAGAACTCAAACATCATCTAACAACAATTCAGATTTCACTGGTTTAAGAAATTAAATATAGCAATTTATATGAAATCTCAAACATCTAAATATCTAATTACCACACAGAATAAAAAAATTCACACAACCAAAATAGGTCATATCATGATACCAACATAGCCCACATTATATCAAACATGACTTTACATGGGTAATCACCACACACAATAAGTTGTATCCACTCACACTTAGTGAAAGTATGCTAACCATCTACACTTAAACTATGTATATGTCTTCTTGACTACAACCAAACACTAGATATGGCAGTAAGTTCTCCTCCACGTTAATTTTGTGGTTTTATTTATAAAACTACAAGCTTTGGACAAGCACACTTTCTAAACCTTAACATTTTAAAACTTAGCTCAACTTACCACAATTCACTATAACTAATCTAGTAGTCATTTATCAGTTAGTAATCAAACACTTACACATTAACTAGAACAGGTTTGTCGCATTCTCTCAACATAGGCCTCACTAAGAACTCTCACCAAACTTGAATAGAGTATTAAAGTTCCAATAGAGTTGACCATTTCAAATTTAAATTTTAGCCAACTCTCATCAACTATTTTCCCTACAAGAGCTAATTAAACACAAAGTTGTATGATTTATTGCTATGTCTTTATACTTAAAGGAATTCAATGCACTTATTTAATATTTCAAGCACCTCTTGTCTCCACTAACCTATATTTGCATTACAACACTTCAATTGGCCCACTAGAAGAAATATTTATTTGCACGAGCACTCCAAAAGCATATGCATGTCTTAAGAGTGGTATTTTCATTCTTTTGCATACATTTTTGTAAGTTGACGCCGCCTTGTGACATAACAACAACCCTTCCAAGGTAATTATAAATACAAGTTTCTAGATGACAAAAAGGCTAGCAAAAAAGTAGATGAATTGAGCAATTTCTAGAGGGGTAGCAAAAACATAAATGAATTGACTAATTTCTAGATTTCAAGAGGGGTAGTAAAAACATAAATGAATCAAGTAAAGTTGTAGAGATATTGAATTGATTCCATATGCGAAAGACATTTTTGTGATCCCCAACTCAATTCAAATTCCTCGATTTAACCTTATTAATATTATAACAAAAGAAAAACATGTATTATTTTGAACCCAAGATAAAATATAAGTAGACATAAACATTCCATTTCAAATCTATACATATACTGATCTTACACACTGCATCAATCTTTATTTACTCTTAAAAATACAAAATTAAATACATTCATTTTGTAATTACTTTTTAAGTTTTAATTATTATAATATTAAAAACATATGGTCATATACATCTTCAACTAATAATTAATCTTAATCCTGTCAGATATACATCCTGGCAAGACGTAAAATCTGGTCATTAGAGTTTTGGACTGTAATTGATATCTTGTACTACACAGAGTATGGAGTACTACAAACCCTAACGCAACCCATTCTTGTACAATCCCCAACAACTCTCCTGTTTGTACTATTTCAACTGTTTCATACATACATTTTTTTCATGCATTATATTAATGTCTCCCTTTGAATGTTTCATGCATTCATTTTTTCCATTTTGGTGTTCACCGAAGGAGCTCAAATTCCCAGATGTTTAAGGTTCAGTTCATCCCAGAGAGATTGGAGCTTCATCAGACTCTCTAATAATGCCTGCATACATTTTGGTTGAGATGGGAAAATAAAGTAATGGAGAGAACATTCATGTGGATGCAGAGGATTTTTGTTGGAACGAGGATGCAGCTTATATCAAACCATATACAACCATTCGCTAGATCTGCAATGGCCATTGTATGAGGTGTTTGTTGGAACTTAACTCTTTATGGCTAGTCTTATAAAGAGTTAACTTTCAGATCGTTGAACTAAACTCTCAATTTCTTTGCGGAAAAAAGTTAAGATTTATTTAGTGAGTAGACTATTCTATCCATACATCAGTTGTATATGGTTTGGTATATGCGGCATCCACTGCTACAACTGTCATCATGTACAAGTTTACTATCCTCAATAGGTAGGTTTTTCCTCTCCCAACTCAAATCTTTCTTTATCTGCATCCAGAATAAAGATATTTTCATGAGTATTGTTAAGGGCTGTTGTTTATAGATTAATTTAAGAAGCAGCAAGATCTGTGGCTTAAACAAACAATCGAATTTATTGGGAAAAGTTCATAAGCTCATTTTTATTGGGTTACATTGTAACTTTCATCACAGGATGAGGTTTTTTTTGGCTTTACTTCTATCTCTGATGGTTCTTTTTCTTATTGTATTTGGTCTGAGTTATACCAATGAAAAAATCACTTCTTTCTACGTTTGCTAGCTCATATTAAAAGTTTTTAGCAGTCTTAAAAGTTAGTGCAGAATAATTTATATTTGATGTTTTACAAAGGTTTCGGTAGGTCCAGAGGAATACAGAAAGGAATACAAAATCGATGTGTGCTTTCTTGGAAAGTTGAATATACCAACTGTAATTATATCTTGAATTCATGCAGAATACTTGGATTGGGTTGGCTGAGGTGGTCCCTTCTTATTATTTTTCAAAAAGTATGAGTTTGAGTTTTAAAAATATTTGATTATTGATAGGTTTTTAAAAAAATATTGAATTCAAAATATATTGGATAGCCATTCTGCCAGAGGAGCTCAAATCCAAGCCAGGTTGTATTGGCTCAAGGTGGGCAGTAGGGCCTCCAAGGAATTTTTTTTGGCCTTGCGCGTCCATCCTACCTTTGTAGGGATCAAGAAAGTCAAAGAGGAGCAAACTGTTCTCACCAAGCTGCCTAATATCCTACAAGCTTTTGTCCATCATTATGAGAAGGTGTTCACAATGGAGGGAGACTCTCTGGCCAGAGCCCAAGCTCTGCAAGATTGCTTAGTTGTTGTTCCCAAATGGTTTTCCGAGTCCCACTAGACCTTCTATGATCTCTTACTGACCATTGATGATCTCAAGGAAACCATTTTTTCTATGGCAGATGATAAAGCCCTTGGGTGTGATGGCTTCCCCTGTGAATACTACAAAGCCCTTTGGCCTTGTGTTGGTCCTGACCTCCATAAGGTCTACCTGGAAGCTTTTCATTCCCAATCCCTAGGAAAGATGATTAACCAAGGTAATATCAAGTTTATCCCTAAGGCTGGGGATTCGGAGGACATTTGCAATTGGAGGCGTATTACCTTGCTCAATGTCTCGTACAAGATCATTGTCAAAGCCTTGGCTCTCAAGATTTTATCATCTCCTACCTCTTGTTGTTCATCCGGAGCAAACTGGATTTATCAAGTCCAAGTTTATTCTGGATAATATTATTGTTGTTTGGGAAGGGATGGACTAGGCCAGACACTCTAAATAGTGGACAATCTTTCTTAAGATTGACTTTGCTAAGGTGTATGATCGCATTGAGTGGCCATTTATCTTGGCTATGCTCAAAGCACTTGGCTTCGGTCCCACATTCATTCAATCTGTCCAGATGTTATTTGAGGTTGCCTCGGCCTGTATCACCATTAATGGCCGACAGTCTGAGGCTTTTGGCATTTTTAGATCCATTCGCCAGGGATGTCCTATGGCTCCTACTTTATATGTTCTTGTGGAAGAAGGGTTTGGTTACTTACTTGCTAATGCAATCTCTATTGGACGTGCTTGTTGTATCTCCCTGCCTGAGTCACCTTCTCAACTTGTCAATGGCCATTTTGCAGATGATTCCTTCCTCACTCTCATTGAGGAAGAAGACACTGTGTAGGCCGCTCTTCAATGCTTGAACACCTTTTGCTTGGCTTCTAGTTCGGCCATTCAATGGCACAAGACGCAATGTTATAGGCTGTCTTTTCTTCCTGCCCCGCCTTGGATTCTTCAATATGACTGAAAATGGCTTCATCATGGAGAATTTTTTCATTTTGTGGGCATTCCCTTTTCCTTTCAATCTTTCCCTGTGGATCTTTGGAATGTTGTCATAGCAAGAATCGAGAAAAAGTTGGCCTACTAGATTACCAAGCCTCACTCTCTGGCTGGTAAATTCCAAATTTGTTCTAAGGTGTTGGCTGCCACCCATGTCTATTGCTCCTCATGTTGGGCTCCTTCTAAGGCCTCTTACATGAAGTTGGAAAGACTTTTGCAGGCTTTTCTTTGGGCCTCTAGGTCTGACCATCAAGGCTTCCACAGGGTCAACTGGGAATTGTTGTCTTCCCAAGGAGTCTGAAGGGCTCG
The DNA here is from genome assembly GCF_030272615.1 of Cryptomeria japonica. NCBI lineage: Eukaryota > Viridiplantae > Streptophyta > Pinopsida > Cupressales > Cupressaceae > Cryptomeria > Cryptomeria japonica. Next base: position 623,762,546 of record NC_081410.1, read on the forward strand.
GCCTTATTTCTACCTAGAAACAAGGGCTTTCCTTATGTGTTAAATGGATTATCAGACCCTTATCTGGCAACAAGGCCTGGAAAATCCTTCTTTGGCATTGCATTTCTTCAGCATTTCCTACCAACAGGGCGTCTTGGAAGGGGATTGGTTTTCAAACCCTACTTATTATTAAAGATCACGTTCAGATCTAGGGTACTTTATGGTTAAAAGTATCTGGCATGCATGGGAATCTATCAAGCCTTGGCTTCAATGGGCAGGTGATGGTTTTCGTGATAGGATATCCATGAATCAACACAACCTCAAGTGGTCACCTCTTTTCAAGTGCAAGGGTTACCACTGGCCAAAATTCAGGGTGTTAGTGCTCTACATTTTCATAAACACGGCATTAGAACACCTAAGGATCTGTTTTCCAGAGCTTCTATGAGCCTCTGGTCATGGGATGACCTCCAGGTCCAATTTCGTTTGTCTCGACTAGATCGATAGACTTATGACCTTCTGGTCTTGGCCTTACCCTCACATTTGTTACATAAGCTTGGCATTCAATCTGTCAGAGTGGAAAAATTGGAAATGGTATCCTTGGACTCCTTTCACCAGCTACAAACCCAAAATGGGTTATCTCTGGTTGGTTCCCCATTTGCCTATGGTCCATATTCTCAACCAGTGGTGGCACTTGCAGTCTTCTCAGACTTCCTCAAGATTCAGGTTTCTTGTTGTCGTGTCCGCCACCACTGAACCCAAGATTGTACACTTTTCTTGGTGTGTGCTTTTTCAAGGGTTGCCTTTGGGTTCCAGACTTAAGCATTTGGGGGTTCCTGGTCCCCAATGCCCTTTTTGTGGTCACTCAGAAACTTTTATGCATATTTTTTGGTTCTATAGAAGAGCTCAACAATACTAGAGTTGGATCCATGATTTCTTTTGGTCTTTTTGACCTGAGCCCTTTTCTTGGCATATGGCTCTTCTAGGCGATTCGCCTAGAATCCCCTTCAAATTTTCCTAGATATGGCATGCTTTCAAAATGGAGATCCTATTCACTCTTTGGAAGGATACAAATGCAGTTCTTTTTACTCACAACTTTTTGGATATTAATGTCTCGCTTTATGCTAAAGATTGCATTTGTAATAATGTATTAATGCAGATTCAGGTACAAGCTGACAAAGTGGCTCTAGAGATGGGCCACTTACAGGAGATCCTCCAGCACTAGGGCAATGCCCTTGTGTAGTTGCTAGAGTGCCACTAGATTATGTCTCTGTCGACCACACTCCACCCCGTGGCCGCCGTTGTGGCCGCATTTCCTTCGCCCCCTACTCTCAAACCTCGCGATCCCAAGTTCCTCGTCGCTTCTCTGGCGGTAGAGATGATGCATGGATTCATTGCTTGTCTTCTCCTCCACATCGTGGATCTGCCTCAGGGTGGCCTTTTGCTGCTCCTGTGACTTTAGCTCCTCCTATTGGTGATGGCTCTGGGTGGCCTTCTGCCACCCCCTCCAAGTTTTCTTGTCTGGCTTTGCCAATTTTGCCTCCCAGGCGGGAGGAAGGAGAAGTTGACAAAGATCCTGAAGATGGGTGGTCTATGCCGAACCCGACTCCTAACTCCATTGATGTATGGGGCAAGAAAGATGATCTTGATCCTCCTCCCTCGGCTGCCTCTGCTTTGGTTGCTTGAGGAAGTTTTTGATGAATAGCTTTGTTTTTTGACTCCAGCCTGTAGTCGTGTGACTCTTGTGAGGTGATCTTGTATTCCCTGACCTTTTTTTGTGAATATGTACTTTAATATTTTTAATTAATAGAGAAGGCTTATTCACAATATATATATATATATTGGAAAAGTTGTTTCATGCTAGTAAATACTATTTAATTATTGAAATTGTTTTTCTAAATGAGAAAAATTTTAATTTAGTAAATATAATTAATTTGTTACGTTCTTAATTTAATAATTATGTTAGGTGATAAGCATTTAAATAGTCTAATTTATGGAAACAAGTTAGCTTCGGTGATTATATTAGGTATGCAAGTCAGTATGGGAGATGTTAAAAGTATATTTAGGGTATATATGAGAGGTAATGAATCTTATTTGATTATTATATTATGATTTGTGTTCTTATTTGAGATTTTGGAGGTTTACCCCTAGAAGTGACTAATTATTATCAAGATTGTTCAAGTATTTGTAGCATGCTTCCTATAATATTTTGTGCAATTTTTTTTTGTTACAAGTGATATGAGAGCATGATCATGGAACTCAAGGCAAGAATCAAGTTGATTTCTTTTCATTCAAGAGGTTGAATTGGGAAACACATATCTCTCCCAAATTGGTGATTAAAAAAAAAAGTATATAGCTTTCTAAGTCCATATTGAAGCTACTATCCAGTCCACATTTGAACACATTTGGAGTACATCTATGAAATTTATTGCTATGACTTAATACTTCTACCAAAATCACTATTAACACTACAAATTAGACAATTTCTTAGATTTTTTTTTCTAAAAAGTGAGATCTAGGTCTAAGTAAGTAACAATAAAACATTTAGATCATTTAGATTTATTGTCTATTATTTATTTCAAAATTATTTTCCCCATTATGGTGGGGCCACCCACAAGAAGTAAAATGAGTTATGTCATTGTAGAAAAGCCTCTAGACAAGGAGGATATAACAATTGAGAAATGCAGCGTCCTAAATTGTACTCCCTTACAATTCATCCTCATTTGGGCCCTCACCTTGGCATTTGTGTTCCAAGGCCTGATTGGAGACTTGATTATGCTCATGCCATGCATATTTGTCATGTTTTTGACCCTACACTTCATTTTTCCCTTAATTTTGGTGCTTGATTGGTCAGGACCAAGGAGCTCAGTGCCATAGTCCCCCCAATTAGGACCCATTTTTAGGCCCCTTAATGGTCACAATATCTTGGTGGAAATCCTGACCACATGCCAGCTCATGTCGAAAAATTAAGTCATTTTTCGATGGGCAGGTATAAATGGAGGTTTAACCCTCTCATTTTGATATATCTAGAAAATAAATCACACATATATCAATAAATCAAGAATTCAAGTTCAAGTGAGCAAGGAATCAATATTTTTTCAATCTTTGGAGTAGAGATAGAGTCAAGATTCAAGCATTGGAGTTGGCATTCATGTTCTATGTTAGTGAAGACTTTATGAAATCCTAATTCTATGTGGAGACAAACAAAACTTCACAAGGAGGTATAGCATTTGTGTTTTCAGTCATTCTTCAACATCTCCCTCAAAAGGAGAACATTTTCATTACTACAATCCAGTCATATTTCATTTATATTTCATGGTTAATTCAAAAATCGGGTTTGGGTTTGACCTAAGTCAAACCCCTATTCCCAACCTATTTCCCTTCACTATTGTGCACAGGAATGGGTACGGAGCTATCATCTTCAAAATTATCTTTATTTACAGTGACGAATTGATCCCCCATTGGAGTGCGAAAAGTGTGGAGGACTAAGGCGACCGTCACTACGGTCCCGAGAAATCAAGAGCTCCTTCTAGGAACATATCTGAACAGATTTACATTCCTTAGATCTAGGTTTGTGGCTTGATCCAACAACTATAACTTATTTTCCTCACATTTTTACATCAATTCTTGCACATTTACCCTAATTTCAGTATCTTCAATAATTCAATTCAACTCAATGGAAAGAAGTGGCTCATTCAAGATCCTTGGAATTCGTTTAGCATGTGGATCTATTAGGTTTAGATCTATCAAATTCCTATATTTCCCTAATGTATTTTTTCCCAAGTAAAAATTAGCACTTTCTACTATATCTAATTATGGAAACCCTACCCATCACAAGAATATTGATCATGGTGATATGAAGTATGAAAATACCAAGGTTAGGAAAGATATTTCATCAAAATTGAAGGAAAATATTATTGTTTGAAGAATAGAGGTCTATTTATTATCAAGGAGAATCGAGTCACCTATGAGTGATATTACATCTAATAAACTAGATTCACATAATAATAATTACAAAGTAGATGATGATCCTAAGGGAAGTGGTGATTTTAGCTTTGAATTAGATCTCAAGATGGATCACCACCCAAATAGTTCTATGTCTAGGCATTTCACACCAAATAAGGATATATGAAAGTTTGATGGAAAATATTTGACCAATTAGCTCCATAAAATGGAGAAATTATTTGATCTTCATCATGTTCTTTATTAGAAAAATGATGAAATAGTAGTCTTCTACCTCAAAATGATGTATTTTGGAGTAAAATAGAAATAATAAGGAAAAGGATGAAAGAAAATTAAATCTCCATATGATTGAATCTTTCAACACCTATGGTTATGATCATGAAAAATAGTTGTGACTGTTTGGGAGCTTGTCGTGAATGGTAGAGACTTTGATTTGGTATTCTGGATTCCACAAGTAGTCAAATGGAAATAAAGTATGTGTTTTTATTCTACATGTATTGAGAACCAAGAACCCATTGCCAAAATTTAATCTTTATGTGATAAATCCTTAGTCTATGGGGAGTTACAACCTACTATATATGTGTGATAAAATGTATGAAGTAAAAATACTAAAATATATTATTGAATTAAAATGAATTATATAAAGAGAAAGTTGCAATAGAATTCAAACAATAACCATAACTTAATAAAACTATATTACCAACATCGCAAAGAAAAGGGAAACAAGAATAAAGAAATATTAATGAAGACCTATTAGTATACAACTTCAAAAAGATTCAACAATACAATCAACAAACCGAAGAAGAGAAATTTTTTGGATGGAGAAACAAGAGAGGATAGATTGATTTATTGATCTTGATAGACTATGAGATCATTCTCAAAATAGAATGAGAGAGAAAATAAGGAGGTGAACTATTGGAGCTCCATTTGGGTTGAGATGGCATTAGGACGACAAGTAGTAGTTGAATGGTGGTAGAGCCACTACATGGGTAAGTTAAGCTTGGTTTGATTACTTGAGTTGATGGCACTATTTTATATCAAATCTGCAAACATTTTATTATTATTCACCAACTATGTAAATTTTAGAGTATGTGGCACTTGCATAATCCCTATGTAGATCTTATTAATTTTTAAAATTTTAAAATTAGAGATCAATTTTTTTGTTACTTCTTTAAAAAAAAATGGTAGAGTAGCTTGCTACATTAGCCTATGTAGGTGGCCTAAGGCCTCAGGGTACATACAATAGTTTCCTAGCTATTTCAAACATAATGGCAATTCTATTTTGCGCCAATTTTTTTAAAATATGTGCAACCTATAAAATGCCCGATGAAAAACTACAAGGAAAAAGCTAGTTACTTGACTTCACAATATCAAATTTGGATTAAATAAATTCTTAACCTATCTAGTTTGATTTTTCTAAATTATGCAACATAATATATTTTTCTTCCTTGGAGGACTCCTATAATGTGTAATCTAAAAAAAACTCAATTTGCAAGACTATGATCCCTAGGAAAACAAGTGATAATAATAATACCAAATTGAAATAAATTGTACCTAAATTGACATGCTTTAATATCATGTTATATTTAATAAAGAAACTAAAATACTAATTATATTTCCAAGAGCAATACAACAAGGTGACAATAAATTTAGTGTGCAAACAAAATAAGAATAGAAATATTTATATTCAAGGGTCATTTAAATGGAAAGAAAGGGAGGATATGAAAGCTCAATGCCAATTCATTTGGCTAAATCGATATACGTTTGATTTGGTCCTGTTGGATCTACCTCTGAATATGCTACACAAGTTGCATATTCACTAAGGAGAACCCTGGTGGAAAGACTGGCATTGGTATCCGAAAATCACATTTAGCAATTATAAACCCCATTTGGGTTACTATTGGCTTTCTTTGCACCTTCCCATGGTGTCAATTTCGAACCTGCACTGGCATTCACAATCTTCTCTAGGCACTTGGAGATGCAAATTCCTTTCTATTTGGTGTACTATTATTGAACCCAATCTTGCCCATTTTTCTTGGTGTATTATTTTCCAAGGCTTGCCTTTAGGCACTTGCTTGAGACACATGGGTATTCCTAACCTACGTTGCCCTTTTTTGTGGGCAACCTAAATCTTCCATACACATTTTTTGGTTTTGTAGATGCACTCAATCCTTTTGGGGTTAGATAGATCCATGTTTTTTTTAGGCCTTTCAGACTTGGGCCTTTTTCTTGGCATATGGCCCTTCTAGGGGATTCTCCTGGCATCCCCTTTAAATTATCTTAGATTTGGCATGCTTTTAGGGTGGAGATTCTTTTTCTCTCTGGAAAGATAGAAATGTTATTATATTTTCTCACATCTCTCTTGATGTTAATGTTTCACGTTATGCTAAAGCCTATAGTTGTAATAATGTGTCAAGCTCCATATTCAAGTGCAAGCTAACAAATTTTCTTTAGAGGTGGGCCACCTTTAGGAGCTTTTGGAGCATTGGGTTAGTGCTCCTTGTATGGTTGTCAGAGTACCTCCTGGCGCCTCAGCTTCCCGAGATTGATCTCCAGCTTGTGGTCATTGACGTGGTCAAGGCTCCTTCGCCCGTTGTGCTCAAATTCTGCAATCATAACCATGCCACCACTATGGTGGTGGTGCTCGTGAATTTGGCAGGTGGCGCTCCTCTTCCTTGGTCCACGAGGGATTTGCCTCCAACTGGGGCTTGAGTGGCATGTCTTGGCATGCTAGTGTTGCTAGTGGTTGGCTTGCTACTGGATATGATATTGTTTGGCCCAGGTTCTTCTAATGCATTCTTGCACCTTGAGCTAGGTATTTCATATGCTCACAGAGATGAAGACAAGGAGGATACTAATGCTAATGAGAGTTGGCCCCTTCTAGGTGACACTACTCACATTGTTGATGTATGGAGACCCAAGGAGGACAGAGAACCACCTTCATGTCCCTCATCCACTACTCTAGCTGTGTAGCATCTTTTATTGTTGATTTTGTTATTTTTTCTTTGGGCTCTTCCCGTGCTTTCTAGACTCTTTGGGTTCTATTCGTTTGGATTTTGAGGGGTGATCTTGTATCCCCCTTCCTTTTTGGTGAATTGTGTACTTTAATTTTTATTAATGGTAATGGTTGCTATTCATCAAAAAAATGGAAAGAAAGAGCTACAATATTTGGCCTTATAGATTTTAAATTTGTTGAGGATGAGGTTGAAATATAAAATCCAAGGCATTAATGACCTCTAAATTTCCAAATGTGTCAAGATAAGAAAGAAGTTGAATCCCATGGAAAAAGAAGAATATATGTGGAATCATCCTCTCCTTCCTAACTAATAAGAATAATAAGTTCCAATATAATTAAGAGATTAACTTAAGATAACTTGTCTTGTGATCTAACAATTTTTTCAATGCATTTATAAATATTGTTGGTCCTTACACATTAGCAAATCAAATCATACAAAATTATACTAGAATATAGTTTAGTTTAGGTGCTTTCATTAGAGACCATATCCATATTACACAATATCTATCTAGATTCGTGAATCAATCCCAAGAAAATCTCAAATTTGAATAGAGTTGCAAGTAGTTGGCATATCAAGATTATACCATTTATTTGTGTTTGACTACTAAATTATACACGACAACAAACTTAATTCTTCATTATAAATAGATATATCTTTTATCTTCACATTTAATTCCTATTTATATTATCCTTCTCAACTACTATTTATTTAACTTAATTTAATTTATATTTATATATACAATTTATTTAATTAATATAAATTAACTAAAAATATTTAGATAAATGCAAACTTTCAAAATTCTTTCCAATAAAGTAAGAATTTATGAAAAGGCATAGCAATAGAGATGGATCAAAAAGAAAACTTCCACCTCAAAATTTGAGTGAAAATTTAAAATTTAAAACTTTATTAAACAAAAGCACGTGACTTACATTTACTTTAGTAGTACACTCAATACGATCGCCACGTACTTTCTAGCTTGTACTACTAATTTGACAAATTCAAATAATTACTATTATCATTTAATCTGCTCATTAGTCATTAATATTTTGTATTACAATATGATCGGTGTTCACTGTTAATTAAAACATTAAAGATTGAATTTAAAAGATTTCTTTATGTGTTTTTTTGTGTTCATGTAAAGGATCACATTCAATATACTACAGTCTAATTTTTTTTTTTATTAATTAACAAAAAGATATAAATTTTATTTATACACTTTTAGATAAAATTAAAATATGTATTAGTGTAAGATAAAATTAAAATTTGATAATATAAGATGGGTTTATAGGAGCATAATGGGTTTAGGCATAATATGTGAGAGTTGTAGAAGATTAGGTGGTTTGTCAAGGTTTCTAATGGAATTAAAGTCTTGGAGATAGGAGGATTTGGCTTGGATATGGATTAAGGTTATATGAATAGTAATTGAGGATTAAAGGGAGTGTAAAATGGATTGGATACAAAGTTTCTAAGGTGTTTAGTAGTAGTGGTAGATGTAGCTTATCTATGAAAGAAGTGGGTATAGTACAAGAACGAATATATGCATTAACATTAAGAGATGATGAAATATTAGCATAATTTGGTTCTAGTGTTTCTCTTTCATACTCGTGATTATTAAATAATGTAGATATGTGCATGGAATTGGAGTCAAAATTAGTCACTTTTTTCTTGAAACTAGCTATATACTTGAACATCAATAAGTAACTCAAAATATCTACACTTTCAATTTGAATATGTGATATGATCAAGGATTGTAATTAACTTTAACTCTAATTTAAAAACTAGTAATACTTTTAAAATAGTTAAGATTGAGAAAGTCAAACAATAAGTTCACAGAAAATTATTTGATTTTTTAATCACTAAAATATAACATAGTGGCTTGTGTGTACCCCTCTATTTTTTTATGTGTTAAGTATTTTAAAAAATAGTAGAAAGTTAGCTTAAGAGGTACTAGTAAAAGTTGTATATCTTTTTATATTTATTATTTATTTTTTATTTTTTTGAAATGGATGCATCTTAAAAATCATGTCATTGAGTATGTGTCAAATAATTTCCACAAAATATTAAAAATCTAATTTTTTAACATGCATAGAATGAAGCATAAAATAATCTTTTTTCAATTTATATAACATGTCAAGAAATATCAATATATATAACATGTCAAGAAATATGAAGAGAGACGTGATCAATAAATACATGTTTGAGGAACATGAAGGCATCATTAAAATAAAATAAAAATACATACCTTATTTTTTTTAAATATAAATAAATATTATCCGTAGCTTAAAAGCTATCAATTAGTTTTATTCTTTCTTAGTGCTTTAAATGTGTAAAAGTAGATTAAGATAAAGTTCAAATATTCTATTTGTTTTTAAAACATATATTTGAGAGCTGAGATGTACATCCAACACATTATAATTTCAAGACTAATTCAAAAAAATCATAATTTGAATTATAGAAAGAATAATGTGAATGCATTGACTAACTCACACACAATATAATTTGAGTGCACTACATAACAAACTCTTTATTTCAAGTACAAAAAAATCAATTTCATTATAATGTGTATGTATAATGATGCTTATTCATTATGGCTTGTAAAAGTCAATCCTCAAAAATATTTTTACATACTACTGCATACATGTTATGGCTTAGTAAATGTTAATCCATTTACCAAGCATAGTGTATATCCATTATGGATCATACAAATCATAATGTGTACATGTACATGTTACAATGAAATGGATATTTTAAGGCTTTGTCACACTTAACAACTCACACACATGTCACCTTTAAATTTGCACTAGATTTTCTAGGTTATTTTATGTTAGTCAAACTAACAAGTTGTGTAGATTTATTTATTTATTTAATTTAATTTTTGCAACATGTGCCTCGTGATCATAATCATTGTCTATAATTACCTCAATTCAACAACCACTAAATATGTCACTATCATTGGAATGGATGGCCATAAAAAGGTTTAATTGAAGGCTTCTTCTCAATGGAACACAATAATTACATGGACCCTTTGACATTAACAATTATATGAATGAGATCAAAGATCAATTAGATCTTAAAATATGATAAAATTCCAAACCCTAAGACAAATTAAGGGTGGCTAAGGTGGGTAGAAGGACATGTAATAAATTCTATCATCAAAACATAGAAAGAAAGGATAAATAAATGAAATGCTAATGGTCAATGACAAATTGAAAGTAAAAAATTAGAAAAGAAAAAATAAATGTAAATATTAATAATTAATGAAGGTTTCAAAGTTGGGTGTGTTTCAATTGCACCAAAATAAATTTCAAAAATGAGGCTTGTTAGGCTAATTAGGTAACATCCATTATCCCCAAATAATATTTTATATTGGGTCCTACCCTCGTCTATTTTAGCCTATTTGTTGCCTCAAATTATTGAATCCAAGATTTCTATTTAATGGATCTTAACTAGAATGATTGAATCTTCTTTGAAAAATTATTCCTATCGATGTGCAACTTTATGCACCACATGTTTAGCAATTTATACAAATTCCATGAAATGTAGCACCCCTCCAATTGATAGTTATAATAAAAATTGTTAGTCTTTTGCATGGCATGACATACGACCCATTTTGATTTTATGATTGTTTTTACATTCAAGTCAAGAACATGCAAAATATGTCAACTATACATAAACTTGTGACTTGCTCTCTTATAAGGATGAACTCAATAAACTATAATATTTATTTATTCATGGACATGTAGAGCTACTCTTTATAAATTGCAATCCAGTTGTGGAACTAATCTTAGTACACTATACTTGCAAGTTAAACATAAAAGTTCATGCTCCACAGACAATACTAGAAATTTGGGAAAAAAGGTTTGGCACTACTTTTGAAGGTGATGTGTAGGTTTTCTTTAAAATTGTTTATGTGAGTAATGTTGATGTTTAATTTATATGTCAATCTTGTTGATAGTTATGGTCAAATAATAGTTAACATCACTAATAAGTTTATTGATACATTTTTTCATGATTATTCTTTCATAATAAATTTTATATTTAAATCATTGAATTATAAGTAATTAAATCTACAATAATATTAAATATATCAAAAATTTCTTTAAAATAGGTAAACAAAATACAATCTTCTATCCACTAGACTAAATGTTGATGTTTTGATTAGAGATCTTTCTACATTTTAAAAGTAACCCAAAAAGAAGATTAACATTAAAAATCTAGTCTCAACTAAATTAACAAACAATCCTTAACAAGGATTACAAATATATCAGTCTTCTAAAATTCCTTTAGACCAAAATAAAAGATCTAATTTTCATGATTTGAAGACATCAAGAAAACCCTAAATCCAAGAACTTTACTGCTAAAGCATATATACTCATACAAAAATTTAAAAGCAAAGAGATAAGATACTCTAGTACTACACTAAAAAGCCACTCAAGAGACTATACTTTTTAGCTTGTACTACACATTGAATTTTTCATTCAATCTGCTCATTACAAATACTTGAAGTCTCTTCTATGCAATTGGACATCTCCCAAAGATATTTGCATGAGCAAATACGTATTGAGTGCAACATTGGTTATTTCAGTGTATTAAACTTGTTCAATGCTTTTGCGATTTTTACATTTAATTGTGAGTGTGATCCTTTAGATCCACATGATAGTAGATCTATGAGCTTGTTCAACCATCTTTGGCTTTGCAGTCTATCAGAGAATTGAGTTCAATCTTAATGTTCTTAGTTGGTATGCTTGTTTTATCCTTGTTCTTGAATTGCTCTCTACTTCATGTTAGAATGCCAAGTCTACAGTGGATTGGATCTCCCTTTGAGCTCCCCTATCTCCACAGCCATCAAATTTGTATTAGTAGAAAATATAATGGATGGTTGAAAATGGTATCCCATGTGAATACCAATCCCTATTGCTTATGCATTTAAAATTCTTTTCTAATTACATTTGTATCTTTCTTTAAAAACTTGCTTTCTTTATGTCCACACCAACTCATTCACGTTTGCTCTTCCCTTTTTTTCTCTCTCTCTGTCTTGTATTAAATTAAAATCGTTTGTCATTGATGCTTATTGCATATACAACTTTGAAATTCCTTCTTAGTTTCCTTTCTAGAATATTTCACTTCTTATTATTGGGGAATTTGAGAAATGATTTCAATCATCTTTCACATTTTCCTTCAGTCTCTTGATATCTCAGCTGGACCAAATACTTTTTTCTACTATGCCCTCTTCAAGAAAATAAAAGAAAAGAGACATAAAGAAATTTTTCAATTGTAATAACATAAATTGTTAACACACATGAATCTTTATTCATTCAGATTGAATACCAAAAAGTCTCTTGATCACATGATCAAGGATCAACCAATGGAAAGATCAGAGAAAAATAAAGCATTACAATTGCCTCAATTCATTGAAGGATGGGTCAAAATAGAAATAACCACATGCATACTCATGCATAACTTCAATTAGTAAATTTATATTTTTAGAGTTTCTATATAAACTTTACAAGATTGTAGTTCTTTCTACAATGTGAGAAAAATTACTATTCCAACACCTTTATCTTCATTTACTTCAACCTATTTGTCAGGTCAAATCATGTAGCTTGGATCTCATTTTAATTGATTTTAATTATAATGGTTAAATATCCTTAAATTGCATATATTTGAATTGTAGGTTGGAATATCTATATATTCATTTTGTGTTGGAAAATGATGCTTTTCTATAATAATATTTTATTTGAAATACTATCACTTGACATATATAAAGTGCAAATAGAACTGATAGATGTTGATGAAGAACATGAATAGAGAAAACATAAAGAAGTAAATATTTCCACCATTTTATCTAAATTTATTTGGTTGAAGTGTTTTCATTGCCTCTATTGACTTGAATCACATCTTACTACTAGTGTTTTTATGTTCAAAATGTGTAAAATAATTATAGCATACTATAAATTATATTAGAAGTATATGAGTAGAGAAAAATATCAATCTTTGATCCACGTTATATTGAAGTTGGCATTCATAGTTTTCTTTGCAATGCTCTCAAGGAAATAGAAATGGACTTATGTAACTTACTAAATGCCTAGCAATTTTTAGAAGCAAGATGATATGAAAAATGGAGCTCCTTTTAACTAATCCCATTTTGGTTTTATTTTCTTTTTTTGTGTTGAATCCATGCTTATGCATATCAATTTCATTTGTTTTTCCACTATTTTGAGTTGGTTTTTGTCATGTGTTATTTAGTAATATCAAAATAACTATTTCTCTATAGGTTAGCCAAACAAGTCCTTCCAAAAAATTGTACTGCATAAATGATATTCATTTAGTGATTTAAGATTTTTCTCATCTTTTCTAGAAATTGATTTTTGTTCATATAGAGCACACGCATGCATATTGGTTTCACTTTCATTCATACTAACATGCACTTTTCCACCTCATGTCTTGTTTAATAATTTAGATGCATCTAATGAAATATAATGTCACTTTGATGGGAAACCACAACGAAAAATGGTTACTATCTTGCATTTCATCTATTGCATACAACCCACCTTAATTTGTGATTATTTTCACATTCAGGTCAAAAACATGCCAAAAATTCAAGGTGTACAAAATACTTTGAAATTATTTCATATAAAGTTGAAGTAAATAAACTAAAATATTTATTTCTTCCTTGAAATGTACAATTGTTGTTGAATAAATTGTAGTCCACTTATGAAACCAAGCTTAGTAAAGTGTTCTTGTATGCTAAATAAAGAATTCATGTTCCATTAACAATATTATAAATCTACACAAAAAATATCTGCCATTATTTTCAAAGGTGGGGTATAGGTTGCCTATGGCCTTGAAAATTTTAGATACTCTATGTTCAAGCTAGAGAAAAATTATGCATGTCAATCTTGTCAATAGTTATAGACAAAAAACCATTACAATTAGCATTAATAATAAACTTATTTATGCGTACAACTTGAGTTGGCCTAGTGGTGGAGAACTTGTGCTCTTAAAAGAGAGGTCACAAGTTCAAATCCCATAGGGGGTAGGGTATGTACATCTTATTGGCTTCGACCTATTACCAATCAAAAATAAATAAACTTATTTATATATTTTTTCCATATATGTTCCCCATTATAGGTGCTTGCATAACAAACTTTATAATTAACATAGCATGAAAGAGGTGGCATTAATTATTGCCTAGCCTTGACTATTAAAAGCACTAGACAAAACCAACTTATATCTCATTGAAGTAGATTGTGTCTACTTAGTACCTATTCATTTGAGGTCATTACTACTACACTACCAAACCCTAAATTATTATATGAACTAAATGTTAAATTTGGTGACTTACAAGATAATATGGCGGTGCTAAGCATTAATTTAAATACTTTTTCCTTTGAATAATCGTACACCATTATATGCATCTTAAAACATGCATTCAAATATTGACGAGAAATAAAACTTTTCCAGGATATAATCCCTAGCAATCACAAGCCTATAGAAGACAAAAATATAATTTTTAGGGCTCTAGAGTCGAATTTTGACCTCAAAAGCATCAAAATAGGGCTTAATCAAAACAAATAGGTTACAAAAACACAGTCATCTTTGAGATTTATAATCTTTAAAAAATTTCTTAATCAATCTTCTAAATCAAAAGGTATGGTCTCTAGATATTGAGCCCCCCACATAAAAAATACAAGAGCATCTATGACATATAATAGAGTAGTGAGAGAGAGTTACACTTGTTAATTACCTTATGATACATGTTATCAAATATTATAAGGTAAATTTGAAAAGAGATAATGAAGCCAAAATGGAGCAACCAAGTTGATCAGTGAATTCTAATGAATTTATAATAGGTGGAAGGAATATGCTACTTTTTACCTTGTAGACTCACCTTAGGATGTGGAGTTTAGATTTATTAATACTAGAGATTTAGGTGTCAAATTTGGGTGGATTTAAATTATGGTTTACTGATTACCTTATGATGTTTCCATGTATTTTTTATCCTATCTATTGGTTAAATGAGTTGAAGGTTTCATAGTGAGTTTTGTAGGTAGCATTATGCTACAAGAATCGCTCTAGATTTCTTGTTGATGATGCTCCTAGAATTCTTAGACTTTTTTAGTGTATTGTAACCATTAATTAATGAACAATAAATTTATTTCCTTTGGATTGTCAAATGTTTCTTTCAAAATACTTTTCCCTATATAAATCATTTTGTTATGGTATAACTTCTTTTGTATTTATTTTCACATATTAATGTCACCACTTTAATTTTTACGCATACATCCTCTCATAGATTAGTGAAGGAAGTGTATCTCACACATTTTCTTCCTTTAAAATATTAAATTAATAGTGTGTTGATGTTTACATTAATGAAACATAAAAACTCAAATCTATTAACCAAATGAATATTATAGACATCATAGCATTTTGCACAAATTACAAGGACGTGTGGTGAGGTAGGTGGATCATTGAGGTTATTTTTTGCTTTTAATTGTTATCTTTAAATAATTTTTCATATATGGGATAAAATAATTATCTTCTAATACAAAGATAAATTTTAGTTATAGAAATTTCTTCTACTCTCAACACAATAAAATAGAAAACAATTACAAAATACAACTATTTTATCATTAAAATAGTATAATCTTCTAATAGAATTTTTAATGTCTACACTCAAATTTTGAATATGTGGTAAGATTAAGATTTTAAGTGCTTAACATATCATTTCTAAATTGGTAAGGCTTTTTCAAAATAGTTAAGTTTGAGAGGGTCAAACATTGAGTGAATATAAAAGTGTATTTTTATCACTAAAATATAAAAACATATCATATGAGCCCCTCTGTTTTTTATTGTTTTAAGTATTTATAAAAAAAATTAGTGAAAATAGATAATAGATAGTACTAGATAAGTTGCATATATTTTTATATTGGTTATTAATTTTTCAAAATCGATACATACTAAAAAATTGTATCATAGATTATGTGTGTAAAATGCCTTCCATTAAAATATTTAAATGGTAATTTTTTTAACATGTATAGAATGAAGTGTAAAACCTTTTTTATTTTTCAAAATTAGAGAACAAATCAAGAAATGTGAAGAGAAGGCCACACAATGGATACGTATCTAAGGAACATGAACAAAGCATTAAAAATATTAAAATGAGTACCTTAATCTATTTAAAATAGAAATAAATATTATATAGCCACAAAGATAACAAGTAGCTTGACATTTTCCTAGTGATTTCATAGTTCAATTTGATTGAAAAATACATAAAGTGGTTGATGATGGAGTTCAAGTATTCTCTTTTATATTTAAAACATACATTTGGGAGCTAAAATGGACATCCAACCCTTATGATTAAAAATTCCATCATAATACAAAATATTTTTTAAAATTTAAATTATAAAATGAATACTAGGTAGCCATGAACTTGCACACATTATAATGTGAGTGTACTACATAACACACTCATTAACTAAATCACAAAAAATATTTGATCTCATTATATTGTGTATGTATTATAATGCATATACATTATGAATTAATAAATGTCAATCCTCAACGTATATTTACATTATAACGTATACATGGATAATGGCCTAGTAAATACCATTATGAAGCTATAGGGTAAGTGCACAAAGATGGTGGTCAAAAAGGGGGGTATAAGTGGACACTTTTTTTCTAAAATCATGTGAACCTGAACTTAGAGGCAAAATTTGAAAGTCATCCACTCAAGATATGAAGATAATGTTGTAGTACTCTAAATCTAGTTTCCAAATTACTAAACGTTTTCAAAATTGGATAAGATTAAGGGGGTCAAATCCTTCGCGCACGAAAACCTGACCCTATTTTTTTCAGAAAAACATAACATAGTGTCTGATGTGTGCATCAAAAAATTCATAGTTAGATTTAGTATTTTGACAAATCCTTTGGCAGAAAGATAGTTAAGAGTGAGCACTAGAAGATGTGTATTTTTTTGTAATTTTTTGTTGAGTATTTATTTTTTATGATTTTTCCAATCGAGCACATCTTGAAAATTCGGTACCTGTTCGTGCATGAAGCATAAGTTGCACTAAACAAATCAAAAATACAAAAAAAAATTTAAATTATAAAGAATCAAGTGGACTACAATAATATATAATTTTTTTAAAATTTGGATACGTATATCAAAAGTTATTCAAAAAATGGTGCACCTATGTCTGTGAGAACTATGGAGACACGAGTAAAAGAAATTCAATAATAATATGTTATTGTTGTTCAAATTGAAAAAAAATTATATGGTTAGAAAGCTCAGAAGATGGGTGAAAATATGGTGGCAATTTTAGAAATACTCGCTTTATGAAGTGTAAACCTGATGATGACAAAGTCGATAAACCAAGTTTATAAAATAAAACACGTCAAAAATGAGAGAAATGGAGGGAAATCAAACTTCCAATCCGTAGCTTTGTCATCCAAGCCTATTTCCAAGCCTAAAGAGTCAAAAGTGCGTACAAGGTTCTTATGGTTTAAAAAGCACGTACGGGGTATGTATAGTGTAAGCAGCATGTACGCGCTTGTTTCCCTTTAAATAATGCATACATGCTATCTTTACTATAAACAACGTATACATGCTATTGTATAATATGATATTCTATGTATAATATGTGCATATATATAATATATATGTAATATATAATATGTGTATAATATGACATTGTATATATAATATGTTTATATACATATAATATATTAAACATATATATACACATGTAAGTGTATCGTCTCTCCCTCTCAAATGCATACAAGGTCTCTCTCTCTCTCTCACTCTCTCTCTCTCTCTCTCCCCTTCTCCCTTCCTCCATACCCCATCCCTCTTTCTCTTCTTCTCTCCCTCCATACCCCACTGCAAA
The DNA here is from genome assembly GCF_030272615.1 of Cryptomeria japonica. NCBI lineage: Eukaryota > Viridiplantae > Streptophyta > Pinopsida > Cupressales > Cupressaceae > Cryptomeria > Cryptomeria japonica. The sequence goes on from NC_081410.1 coordinate 623,780,394, forward strand.
CTGTGTCTACAACTTCCTCTTTGATTTTTATCATGTATTCTCTCCCTCCCTCTACCTCTCCCTTCCCCCCATGTTCTCTCCCTCTCTCCCTCTCTCTCTCTCTCTCTCTCTCTCTCTTCTCTCTCTCTCTCTCTCTCTCTCTCTCTCCCCATGTTCTCCTCCCTCTCTCCCTCCCTCTACCTCTCCCTTCCCCCCATGCTCTCTCTCTCTCTCTCTCTCTCTCTCTCTCTCTCTCTCTCTCTCTCTCTCTCTCTCTCTCTCTCTCTCTCTCTCCTCTCTCTCTCTCTCTCTCTCTCTCTACCTTCCTTCCCCCCTCTTCTCTCCCTCTCTCTACCTCTCCCTTCCCCCCATGTTCTCTCCCTCTCTCTCTCCCCCCTCTCCTCTCCCTCTCTCTCCCTCTCCCCTCTCCCTCTCCCCTCTCTCTCCCCCCCTCTCTCCTCCCTCTCCCACCCTCTCTCTCTCTCTCTCTCTCTCTCTCTCTCTCTCTCTCTCTCTCTCTCTCTCCTCTCTCTCCTCTCTCTCTCTCTCTCTCTCTCCCTCCCTCCTTCCCTCCTTCCCTCTACCTCTCCCTTCCCCCCCATGTTCTCCTCCTCTCCCCCCCCCCTCTCTCTCTCTCTCTCTCTCTCTCTCTCTCCTCTCTCTCTCTCTCTCCTCTCTCTCTCCTCTCTCTCTCTCTCTCTCTCTCTCTCTCTCCCTCTCTCTCTCCCTCTCCCTCCTTCCCTCTGCCCTCTCCTCTCCCTCTCTCCCTCTCCCTCTCCTCTCCCTCTCTCTCCCTTCCCTCCCCCTCTTCTCTCCCCTCTCTCCCTCCCTCTACCTCTTTCCCCTCTCTCTCCCCTCTCCCCTCTCCTCTCCCTCTCTCTACCTCTCCCCTCTCTCCCTCTCTCTCCCTCTCCCTCTCTCTCACTCTCCCTCTCTCTCCCTTCCCCCCCTCTACTCTCCCTCTCTCCCTCTCCCTTCCTCCATACCCCTTCCATAACTTTTTTAAGGCTTAGTAGCGCGTATGCGGTACTTATTACTCATAAGCGTGTATGGGGTACTATTCCCATTATTCAATACCCTGGGATAACAATTTTAGGCTTAGTAGCGTGTACGCATTACTTATCAGCCCAGAATGGGAGAAAACAATACCAGTGGGCTTGTCAATATTTTATGGTCTAACAGCTCGTATGTGGTTTATAGACATAGTTTTAGTTGCCCAAGAGCCTCAACAGCCTCAAAAGAAGTTTTTGAGGTCGTTGAAGGCCCCACTGGAACTGTGTCTGCACTTCTATCACTGATGTATACATAAAAGTAAGTGAATTTTTTTGTTTTTGCATGATTTCAAATGATTGAATTGTTGTTTTTATTAGTTTTTTGTTTTTGCATGGTTTCAAATGATTAAATTGTGATTTTTTAATAGTTTGATTCCAAAAAATAGTGATAAGATGCATACTTATGGTTATTTATTTATTTTTGAACTTTTCTTTACATATATATGTAATATGATTCTATTTAGGTCAACCGATCTCAACCATGGGAAAGAACAAGCGAGGAACGATGGAACAACGAGAGGCTCAAAAGGAAAGACAAAGGCAACGTATGAAGAAATTGTGTGACATAAGAACAATGGGAGAAGAAGGTATGTCAACCTCAACATCTCAATTCGATTTACCAAACGAATATAATGCACCTAATGCAATTGAAGAAGAAACATTTGATGATTTACCGTTTTAACCTAATGCAATTGAAGAAGAAACATTTGATAATTTACCGTTTGAACCTAATGCAATTGAAGAAGATACCGCATTGAATAATCAATTAAATGATGAACATATTACACCTTCTCTACTTGATGAATTGAATGTACATAATGCATCGATATTAACATCTCCTAGAATCATTCATAGGAAACCAAAGTATCTAATTGACATTGATGAGAATATATTGAAGTCAATGTCCAATAAAATGAATGAACTAGGAATATGGTTAAAAGAATATGGCAAAACTATTTTAAAAACTTAAATCAAACCGCCAGATGTCAATTAATTGTTCAAATGATTAAAAATTTGAATTTTAGAGAGACAATGAAAATTCTAGGCCTAAGATCATCTGAAAGTAACAATGAAAGAACGATTGTTAGAAATCTATTTGATGCATATCAATCTATTGGTTCAAAATCACGTAGTAAAGATTCTAATGCTACTCGACGTGTCATTACATCAACCATAATGAGCAAGAAAATAAAAAAAGATCGTTTGATAAGCAAAACAAGTAAGTCATTAAACGTTAGTAGAACAACATTAAGTAAAGCATTAAAGAGGCGAGAACAAATAGAGGAACCTAACAATAATTCTCTTTGGGCATTCTCGGGTAGACTACCATGCAAAGACAAGGTTGTTGTAGATGCACTAAAAACATTAATTAAAAATTTTTGGCATGACAACACAAGAGTATCGCCCAACCAAAGAGATGTTGTTAGAAGGCGAATTGGGTCTAAAATCGTGAGCCACATGTGAAACACTATTTGGATACGACTCAAACTAAATTTTATGAAAGATTCCTTCAAAAGTTTCCTCAAATAAAAATTTCTCAAAGATTTTTTGAAATGGCAAAACCTTTTTATATTAAGATTAATCATGTACGCACCACATGTTGTTGTAGGATGCATATTGAATTTTCCATGCATTATGATATTTTTCGTCATATTTGTTCTACTTTGCACACTAACGATGTTTTGCAGGAAAGTAATATGCAAGCACCTCCTAAGTCGACAAGAGAGTTTATTTCAAGTGTGTTATGTAATATACATGATGGTTGCATTTATTATAAGATGCCTTGTTTGGAAGGTTCTTGTGCTATATGTGGTGGTTTGCAACATTTACCAAGATGCATACATTTGGAGAGCACACATGAAATTGGTACGAAACTAGTTTCTTTCGGAAAATACAAGACAGTCACATATGGAGTTAAAGATGGAAAATATTTGAAGAGATGTGAGCTAGTGAAAAATGATATATGTGTAGCTCAATTTATGAAAATGTTTCAAGAGAAACTAGTTTATGAGTACATAATGCATACACATAGAGCTCGATGGTTAGATGAGAAATTCAAGTTGTGTAAGGACACATTTCCTCTTGGCACCATTGTCTCTATCATTGATTTCGCTGAAAATTATACACTACAACCTCAAAATGAAGTGCAATCCATGTATTATCACTCTACACAAGTTTCTATTTTTATACACATAGCATCCATGCATGCAAATGATAGCACTGAGGAGGATAGAAAGGTTGTAAGAGAGTATCACTTCTACATAAGTGATGATTGTACTCATTCATCGAAGTTTGTACAAGGATGCTTTAAATTTTTCTATGATAGTTTAAGGGAAAAGAACATACGATACAACCGACACTTAATATGGTCAGATAATTGCACCGCACAATTCAAGAATGCAAGGATGTTTTATTGACTAGCAAGGATGCATGTGACAAGCGGTGTACAACATTTTTGGAATTTCACTGAGGCTAGACATGGTAAGGGAGAGCACGATGGTGCAGGAGCATGTGTGAAAATAGCCCTAGCCAGGGAAGAATTGAAGTATGAAGGTGGTGCTGAGTTGGTAGATGCAGAAACAATTATGCGATGGTGTAAGTCTACGATGGGTCCAAGTAATCCAGGTACGTCATTGGTTCGTAGATATTTTTGGTTGATTACTGAATCTAACATTGAAAACTATCTAGATTCTTGTACAGTTGTAGGATCGAGTGAGTTCAAATTCAAGCTCACTGGTGTGTGGGGGAAAAAGTGACACTAAGCAAACATGCCCTAATCTCACTTTCAATCACACATTTGTGGAATACGAAAGAGCCTAGAGGTATCACACAATTGGCTACTTCTTTTTGTGGAAGAGAGAGCCACAGGCTACCTATTAGGATTTCTATTCCTTTGTTGTAATTGAAAGATAAAATGATGCAAGTTCAATCCCTAACCCCAAAGTGCAAGTATGAACTAATAACAAGATTATAGAATTGAACTTAAATAATGGAAAGCTATAAACACAAGGACAAGACAAGAATGAAAATGCATACCCGGAGTCAAAATCTGAGTGAAAATGTTTGGGACAGGGGCGTGGGCACCACTGTCCTAATTCTGCCCCTGAAACTGCTCTGGAAACAGCTGTTTTGCAACTTGAAAAGCTGTCAAAAATGCTGAAAATTGTTGTCTGACAGAGGGACTAGGGCGCCCAGCGCCCCTGTCCTGGCAGGACCAGGGCACCCCACACCCCTGTCCTAGTCTTTTGCTCTGAAACTTGGTGTGAAGTTCAGTCTCCGTCTGCTTCCGTCGGATCTACAACTTGCGGCGTCGTCCGAATCCCGAAACCTGCACTTAAATCTGAAAAGGTGTTTTGGGCGGCTATATAGGGTTTTGCCTTAGTCAAACCCCTGCTTTGGTGATTTCCACCTCCACGAATAGCCAAGTTGTATTGTAAAAGTAATGTGTGTGCAGACCTTGTGTGTGTGCAAGATCTAAAATGCAAGTAAGCAAACTAGAGCAACCTAGAAAGTAAACCCTAATTGCTTGTAAATGACAATGTAAATGCTCCAAATCAAGATGCCAAGTGATCTAAAGCATGAATGTAAGTAACATAATGAGGCTTATGCAAAGACATGAAAACAACATGAAATCATACCCAACCCCAAGGGAGGGGTACAAGCCAATCTTCAGTCGGTGATCCCTTATTGCTCTTCAATGCCTTCAAAGCCCTAAGTGAATGAATGGATTTGATGAATACTTGGAGGATGAATGTTGAGAGTTGTTGAAGTCTTCAAAGATTTACTCTTTCGCTGCATATGAGGTTCCTCAAAACAAAATTCGGATCCCTTCTAATGAAGAAAGAGAGCTCTTATGTATGAAACCCTAGGTCTTAATTCCAACTTTTGGTCGACCTAGAGATTGAATCTCCCGCCAATTTCTTGGGGTTAAGCTTTATTTTATGATTGGATCGTGCTCCTAAAATTTTGGGAAAAATGTCTGGGACCGTGTGCACACCGGGCGCCATGGTCCTAACAACTTTTCACCAAATTTTTAGGGTTGTCGGATATGATGATTTTAGAGAGAATCCCGAAGTTACAGGTGATTTCGAGATGTTTTGACCCCCGAAATCAAGCCCCCAAGTTCAAAATAGGACCTAATTAAGGTTTTTGATTAAATGATGTATTGGAGGAATAAAATGAAAGGGGCACACTTTAATGAAAAGGGCCCAACTTTATGATATGGGAGATGATAAAATAGAACCTTAGACCTAATTAATTTAATTAATTAAGTGCTAAAGGGGAAATGCAATGCAAAATGCAAAATGCGCCAAGGCGGGTGCTAAACTAGGTGTGAAATTGTACCACCCTAGCAAGTGCGTACAATTTACGAGGCTACATTTAGCCCCCACTTTAGCGGTCATATGAACACTACGTGCATATGCAAGCTAAAGTACAGAAAAGTAAACATTATTTGAAAAAGGATATATCCATAAGTCTGTCAAACGAAGCCCCCAGCAGTATCTGCAGTACACAGTTAGGAACCACACCCTACAAAACACACGTTAGATCACAAAATCACCTAATGCTTACTAAGGAAGGTGATGAGAATTCGAGGGTAGCTATATGCCCCCCCCCTATTTCGGCTTGCTAATTTTAGTGAGTTGAAATAGGGTATCATGTTTACCACTTCAAATTGTTAAAGAATATTGATGACAAATGCTCACAAGAAGATTTGATATGAGATCAAAAACTAATGGAGAATCATTTGGTAAGAAAGAGGACTAAATCTCAATTCCAACACAACAAAGAGTGTGAGGATTTGAGAGTTCTCTAACACAAGATGAAGGATGGAAACAAAATGCAAAGAGAAGAAAAGAAAGGAAAAAAAGCATGAATACACACATTGGTGATCCATGAGAAGAATAGTGAGAGAGAAAACATGGACTTCTCGCCCCTAGATCTTGTCTAGGTGATCCATGGGAAAAAGGACATGGAAAACTAGCCCCTAGAGTCTGTCTAGGTGATCCATGTAAGGGAGGAGAGTGAGAAAGTCTAGCCTTATGCCGCTAGTTCCACTCAACCTCGTGCATGTGTGTGTAAGTGAGGTTAGAAGCACCTCATAGGAGTCTATGCCCGAGTATGCTACAACCTGTATATGTATAGTACAAAAGTGTGACATCTCGCTCTAAGAGTCTGTGCTCTGGTTCCGAGAATAATCACCTTGCATAAAAAAAAAATGGAGACATCTCGCTCTAAGAGTCTGTGCTCTGGTTCCGAGAATGACCCATTGCTCAAAAAGTGTAATGTTTATGTCATAAGCAAAGTAGAACAAGGATACCTACCTTCATCACAAAAGAAGATACCCCAAAAATGCAACAATGTCATAGATCCAAGCAAGAGAGTTTTGTACTCTTTAAGCAAGGATAAGATAGTTGAAAAGGGATATCTTGTAGTATGTGTAAAGGAGATCCTTAGAGGAGAAGAAATCTTTGTACAAAAGACACCTATCCTAGAGAGGAATTGTCTTAGACAATTATAACATCTTCGAGAATAAGACAAAGAAGAGAATAAGAATGCAATACTTCCTTCTTTTGCGAGGTGAAAGTGATTCTTAATGAAGGATGACGCTCTTTTTAACCCAATTGGGAGAGTGAATTCATTATGGATGTATTTTACCAAGTGCAAAAGAGGTTGTAGTCAAGGACTTACACCCCTTGTAAGAGAGAATCCTTGAACAAACAACAACAAATGCATACAAGGAATAACATCAAGTAATAAAGTTCACACCATCCCCGAAATAGGAAAAAGTGGATCCTTAGAAAAAAATAAGGAAAGATCATTGCCTCCCAAGGATAAGGACGATGAGAAGGACTTACACAATCTTCTAGGGAGAGATTTAGACATAAGCAAAATGTACTACATACTCACATGAGTTCATGCAAGCAAGACATTAGTGTATGTAAAATGCTCCTCACAAGAAGTGGGTAAGGTAAGAAAGAGAATACGCATCTTCTCCCATATCTAGGAAAAGATGATTCTAAAGAAAAGATGATCAATATTTCCACATTATTACCCCATAGGAACAAGAGATAACATAGAAAAATTAGGCTATTATGTTGCATCAAAAATATGATTGCACTTGAAATTGTACCATCATGAATGACAATGAGCCCCCAGTAAATGAGCTACCAATGTCACATAATGATGAGCAACATAATAGCCATTAATGTTATTTAAAGACATGATAGATTGAATGAGGTATTTGAATATGACATGCTAAATGCTCAACTATAAGTGAGATCAAAAACATGTATAAAATGATAAAAATTGAAGAAGAAAAGTCACAAGAAATCTTAGAAGAGGGATGAGTGTAATCTATTAGAGCCTTATCCCTGGAGGAAAGGACTTTATGATGAATAGGAGATAAAGATTCATAAGTGGATTTAGAAATTTGAGGGGATTCATAAAGAGATTTGTTCATCGCCAAGATTTCCTTATGAGGGGAATGAGAGTTGATAGAAGTAGAAGATGATTTAGTTGAAGTGAGATCATCATCACTACTAAATATAGCATTCACATTGAGAGATGGTCTTTTAGATGCTTTGGTGGGCTTAGAAAGATTATATCCAAGTCCAAATGAATATTCATGCATGTTATGTTCTAAAGGAACTTTAATTCCTTGTTCATTTACGCCACAACCATTTCCACTATAGCCGCTCGTAGCCAAAATGTGAAAACCACGACCATAACGATTAGCCATTTTAGAAAGAAAAGGTGGTTTTTCATAAGACAAAGAATCAAATTTTTTAGAATTAGAGGTGTGAGGAGAAGAAGTTTGAGAAGCGGCCACAAAATTATTGCTCATAGGTTCAGGTAAGACTGATTGATCTCTAGTTTCTTCCTTCTTTTTAACTTTAAGCTCTCTAGGAGGAACCCTATACTCACCTACAAAGGTGGGATTGAAATCAAGGGATCCCCAGTCATCTTCTGTGAGAACCTTCTCAGGATAAAAAGCCTTTTCATGTGTAGATTCAAGTTTAGAAGAATCTTCTTCAAGAACTTCAGACTCATCCAAAGAATTTTGATTATCAGAGGGTGATGATTCATCCATAGGTATTTTGTTTAAAGAGTCATCATTAGAAGAGGAAGATTTAGAAGAACTCCCTTTGGAAGTAGATGTTTGCAAACAAGCCTGAAGATTAGTATCACCTATCAAGGTATATGTCTTATTGTTATAAATAAATTTAACTTGTCTATGCAATGTAGAGGGGACAGCTTGCATACTGTGAATCCAAGGTCTCCCTAATAACAAGTTGTATGTTAGATTTCCCGACATAACATGGATAGGAGTAGGCAAAGTAACAGGTCCCACTATGATGGGTAAGGTGATAATACCTAATGAAGACTTAGCCACATTATCAAAGCCTCGAATGGGATGAGAGTCAGGCTCAATAAGGGATGTATCCACATTCATCTTATGCAATAGATTAATGCTACACACATTAAGGCCAGAACCATTATCTACCAGTGTTCATCTTATAGCAGTGTCATTTATGATAACCACAATCATCAAGGGATCATATTGATGTTGAATTTCACTAGTAGGCAACTCATCTTGAGTAAACACAATTTGAGCTTTAGGATTCATCACAGAGTTAACCAAAGACACTATATTACTAGATGTATTAAGTGGAGGAACATTTAGATCTTTCAAGGCATCTTGTAACATTCCATGATGAGCGGAAGAAGTTTGAATCAAATCCCAAAGGGATATCTTAGCAGGGGTAGCTTTAAGTTCTTCTATGAGATCATATTCCTTACCGAGAACTTGTGAAATACGTGGAGCTTGCGGAAGAATTGGTTGAGAAGGAGGAAGTGAAGTTGGGCTAACTGGAGGAGGATTAGGTTGCCTATTATTTCTAGTATTATAAGTATGGGCAACCGCATGATAACTCTCTCTAGTCAGTTGCTTAGCATACTCATAAGGGCTCTTAGTAGAATAACCTTCTTGCACAGTAATAATAGGTTTCTTAGGAGTGCAAAAAGAATCATTAGCATAACCACCTTGAACCACTAAGATAGGCTTATTTAAAGGTTGAGAATTTTGAGAAGGATAGGCACCTTGGACAGTAAAGAGAGGTTTGTTAGGTGTTTCATTCACATGTATCAAATTGATTGAGGATGGTTTAGAGGAATGAACAAAAGTGTTGGAAGAATTATTGATAGTCTTCTCTTGCACTAAAATCTCATCACGAATTAAATCAATTTTAGGAGAGAGACAAGGGGTAGGCATTGATGTTCCAGTAGGAAGAGTAATACTAGGAAAGGTCATATCATCCTCTATCATCAAAGGATCTACATGGGGAATAAACTCTCTAGGAGAAGGATCAACATTACTCTCTAAAGTCTCACTTTTGAGATGGAGATCTTTGAAAGAGATGTTAACCATCTTGTTTTGAACTAGGGTTTCCTTATGAGTAGAACCAAGTTGAGGAGAGGGAGATGCTTTATTTTTAGAGGGAGAATGATTGAGATTCAAGGAAGGTGAGAAACTATCAAGGGAGTTTTCAATCTTGATTTCATCCCCTTTGGCTAGGGTTCTCTCATGGGGTAGAGAATAATCTACACCTTCTCCTAATGGTTCATCCCAAATAGTGAGTTTGTTGAAAGGAATGTTTGAAGTATTGTCAATTTCGGGAGAGGAGATAACATTGTTTATTAATTCCTCATCCTTAGGAGGGAGAGCATCAATAGATGTGTTAAACTCATCCTCTTTCCTCAAAATATGTTCAATATGATCTTTAGGGGAGAGAGAATTAAGGAAATTGCTTATTATTTCATCTTCTTTCTCTAAGGGATGCTTATGGGTAAGACAAACTTTAGGAGAAGGGTAAGCATTTATCATTAATTCATCATCTCTAGTGGGAATTTTGTTGGAAAAGGAAATGCCATCACTAGGAAATGTAGGGATAATGTCATCTTCTTGCACAAAAGGATCCTCATGAAGGGAGTGTTTTTTAGGAGGAACATGAACATATTTCTCCAAAAATTCATGCTTAGGAAGTAGATCTTTGAAAGAAGTGTTCATAGCCTCTTGTTGCACTAACATGCCCCCATTGGAAGGACCAACTTTAGGAGAAAATAAGTCAATGTCCATCAATACCTTTTCACTTAGAGAGGCATCATGTAGGGAAGGTGAAGTAACATTAAGAAAGGTGTTTATGATATCATTCTCTTCCTCTAGGATAGCTAAATAGGAAGGGCACATTTTAGGAGAATTGTCAAGATCACTCTTAAAGTCTTCATCCTTAGAGCATGGGAGAGTCTCAAAGGGATTGGAAGCAACTCTTTTAGGCACTAAAATTTTGTTATAGATGGGGGGAGGTTCTTTAGGAGAAGGAAAAATTGAAACAAGGGAAGCTAACCCATTATTACATCTATGAAATGAATGCATCATGATAACAATTTTCCTCTTTCAAATGATAACACATGCAAAATAGAAGGAAATGTTTAATTTTAACCAATGCAAACACTTAGAATGTATATTTAGAAAATGAAATTTATGATTCAAATGAGTTCCTAAATCAGATTTGAAATTATTGATCCCAATTAAGCTATCCACAAGTTCAACTTTGAATTGAAAAATTAGGGTTTTAGCAAAAATTTCCTCTAAATTTTTGAATCTTGCAAGAAATTAGAACTTGTAAATGCAAATTTGAATTTGAAATAGCATAAACACTCAAATTTGAAAACATAAATCAGAATTAGAGAAGATTGGAGTTCACGTCGGGTTCACCAAAATGTGTGGGGGAAAAAGTGACACTAAGCAAACATGCCCTAATCTCACTTTCAATCACACATTTGTGGAATACGAAAGAGCCTAGAGGTATCACACAATTGGCTACTTCTTTTTGTGGAAGAGAGATCCATGGGCTACCTATTAGGATTTCTATTCCTTTGTTGTAATTGAAAGATAAAATGATGCAAGTTCAATCCCTAACCCCAAAGTGCAAGTATGAACTAATAACAAGATTGTAGAATTGAACTTAAATAATGGAAAGCTGTAAACACAAGGACAAGACAAGAATGAAAATGCATACCCGGAGTCAAAATCTGAGTGAAAATGTTTGGGACAGGGGCGTGGGCGCCACTGTCCTGATTCCGCCCCTGAAACTGCTCTGGAAACTGCTGTTTTGCAACCTGAAAAGCTGTCAAAAATGCTGAAAATTGTTGTCTGACAGAGGGACCAGGGCGCCCAGCGCCCCTGTCCTGGCAGGACCAGGGCGCCCCACGCCCCTGTCCTAGTCTTTTGCTCTGAAACTTGGTGTGAAGTTCAGTCTCCGTCTGCTTCCATCGGATCTACAACTTGCAGCGTCGTCCAAATCCCGAAACCTGCACTTAAATCTGAAAAGGTGTTTTGGGCGGCTATATAGGGTTTTGCCTTAGTCAAACCCCCGCTTTGGTGATTTCCACCTCCACGAATAGCCAAGTTGTATTGTAAAAGTAATGTGTGTGCAGACCTTGTGTGTGTGCAAGATCTAAAATGCAAGTAAGCAAACTAGAGCAACCTAGAAAGTAAACCCTAATTGCTTGTAAATGACAATGTAAATGCTCCAAATCAAGATGCCAAGTGATCTAAAGCATGAATGTAAGTAACATAATGAGGCTTATGCAAAGACATGAAAACAACATGAAATCATACCCAACCCCAAGGGAGGGGTACAAGCCAATCTTCAGTCGGTGATCCCTTATTGCTCTTCAATGCCTTCAAAGCCCTAAGTGAATGAATGGATTTGATGAATACTTGGAGGATGAATGTTGAGAGTTGTTGAAGTCTTCAAAGATCTACTCTTTCGCTACATATGAGGTTCCTCAAAACAAAATTTGGATCCCTTCTAATGAAGAAAGAGAGCTCTTATGTATGAAACCCTAGGTCTTAATTCCAACTTTTGGCCGACCTAGAGATTGAATCTCCCACCAATTTCTTGGGGTTAAGCTTTATTTTATGATTGGATCGTGCTCCTAAAATTTTGGTAAAAATGTCCGGGACCGTGTGCACACCGGGCACCATGGTCCCGACAACTTTTCACCAAATTTTCAGGGTCGTCGGATATGATGATTTTAGAGAGAATCCCGAAGTTACAGGTGATTTTGAGATGTTTTGACCCCTGAAATCAAGCCCCCAAGTTCAAAATAGGACCTAATTAGGGTTTTTGATTAAATGATGTATTGGAGGAATAAAATGAAAGGGGCACACTTTAATGAAAAGGGCCCAACTTTATGATATGGAAGATGATAAAATAGAACCTTAGACCTAATTAATTTAATTAATTAAGTGCTAAAGGGGAAATGCAATGCAAAATGCAAAATGCGCCAAGGCGGGTGCTAAACTAGGTGTGAAATTGTACCACCCTAGCAAGTGCGTACAATTTACGACGCTACAACTGGTAATTTATACGAGACATATGGTATGTTTTTGCTCTTCATGCATGTATTATTTGTGAGAAGAATGTTAATCAGAAGAGTGGGTTGACAAATGGTCTTGTAAATCATTGGTTCCCATTGATTCATATCAAATTCCCAAAGCACTACAATTGAGCTAGATGGAGACATCAGTGGATTTTGACCATGTATTCGACCTAGTGGATTCAGGTGATTTTTTCAGTTAAGTTTTTTGCAAGTATTCTATTTGGTTCATTTTGTTGTACATCATACTTTATTTTTGGTATTAATTAACACTTTATAAAATGCAGGTCATGTGTATGCAGTTGTTGCAGAAGAGAACAATGAAGAAGGAACAGATTACTATTTGTGTCATTGTGTTGAGCCTAAAAGAAAATTGACAACCACAATCATTGACGGAGAGGGTATTGAGTACCCAATAGGGTCTGTTGTCGTGATAGGAATATAGCTTCGGAGATACCCTATCAAGAATTCTAATGTTTGGTTGCTTGAGGACTTTGAAACACACAGACATATTCTTCATTTCTCTAACCTTGTTGTTGCAACAAATATTCATTTGATGAAGTATCGTGGTAGACCTCATAACAAGATTTTATGGAAAGTTCGTGAATCTAACCACGAGGCAATACTTGACACAATACGGGTTAGAGCCGATCCTGAAGGCTCACTTGATTGATTCTAAATTCAGAGTAGAATGATTCTGAGAATTGTGTATAAATCATCAACAAATTGTTCTATATTCATTTTTTGTATATATAAATGCCCATGAGCTGATTTTTACATGTTTAGGGGCATAATTTTATATATTTAAGTGGCAATGAGAAGATTTGTACATATGTACATGCCAAATTTTGTATATTAAAATGGTGATGAGCTGAATCACACATATTGTAATGCCAAATTTTGTATAAAAGCCCATGAGATGATTTGTATATTAAAATGGCGATGAGCTGAATCGCATATATTGTAATGCCAAATTTTGTATAAAAGCCCATAAGATTATTTGTAAGTCAATTTTTTGTATAATCAATAAGCCAAGAGCTGATTTGACCATATTTAGAGGCAAATTTTTTAATAATATGTGACTATTTTGTGTGTCAATGTTTTGTGACTATGTTTTGAGTATATGTGATGTGTCCCTAGTCAATCATGAGCATTCTTGATTCTTGTATAATCATGGATAATTATTTGAGTCATTATCGGGTCATAGGGGTCATAGATTGAGACTAGATACAATTTGAGCAAAAATTGTCATTGTTGTCAAAAAAATTATCAAAAAAGTTGTCAAGCAACTTCTACATTGCGTCGGTAGGGTATGACTCTCGACGTTCTAGTGCTTTGGGATGCATGAAAGGAGCATGCCTAGTATAAACCTGCCCACCCAGACGCGCTCACGACGTCGGTTTGTGCACATGAGGAACAGAATCAATTCTAGCCAATCTTGCAACTTTTCCTTGCAAGCAACTGACGATTTTTTGAGCAGGCGAAAAAATGCTACTAATTGAAAATGGCTCCGAGTCGTCGAAAACTAAAATAGGCCATTGTAGAGGAGCCTCACGTGACCCCACGGGATCAAACAGATTGACTATATGTGTCGTGGATTGGAAGAAATAGTCCGTCAAATTTTGACAATTTTTTGGACTCAGGGCACTTGAGAGATCGCACCGGTAGGGTATGACTCTTGACGTTTTGGTGCTTTGGGATGCATGATAGGGGCATGCCTAGTGTAAAAATGCCCACTCAGACACACTCGTGATGTTGGTTTGTGTACACGAGGAACATAAACAATTCTAGCCAATCTTGCAACTTTTCCTTGCAAGCAACTGACGGTTTTTTTAGCAGGGGAAAAAATGCTACTAATTGAAAATGGCTCCGAGTTGTCAAAAACTGAGATAGGCCATTGTAGAGGAGCCTCACATGACCCCATAGGATCAAACAGATCGACCGTATGTGTCGTGGATTGGAAGAAATAGTCCGTCAAATTTTGACAATTTATTGGACTCAGGGCACTTGAGAGATCACACTGGTAGGGTATGACTCTCGAGGTTCTGGTGCTTTGGGATGCATGATAGAGGCATGCCTAGTGTAAACCTTCCCACCTGGATGCGCTCGCGATGTTGGTTTGTGCACACGAGGAACAAAATCAATTCTAGCCAATCTTGCAACTTTTCCTTGCAAGCAACTGACGGTTTTTTGAGCAAGCGAAAAAATGCTACTAATTGAAAATGGCTCCAAGTCATCGAAAAATAGATAGGCCATTGTAGAGGAGCCTCATGCGACCCCACAAGATCAAAAAGATCGACCGTATGTGTCGTGGATTGGAAGAAACAGTCTGTCAAATTTTGACAATTTTTTGGACTCAGGGCACTTGAGAGATCGCACCGGTAGGGTATGACTCTAGATGTTCTAGTGATTTGGGATGCACGACAAGGGAATGCCTAGCGTAAACATGCCCACCCGGATGCACTTGTGATGTCGGTTTGTGCACACAAGGAACAAAATCAATTCTAGCCAATCTTGCAACTTTTCCTTGCAAGCAACTGACAGTTTTTGAGCAGGCAAAAAAATGCTACTAATTGAAAATGGCTCCGAGTCATCAAAAACCGAGATAGGCCATTTTAGAGGAGCCTCATGCAACCCTGCAGGATCAAACAGATCAACCGTATGTGTCATGGATTGGAAGAAACAGTTCATCAAATTTTGACAATTTTTTGGACTCAAGGCACTTGAGAGATCTCACTGGTAGGGTATGACTCTCGATGTTCTGGTGTTTTGGGATGCACAATAGGAGCATGCCTAGCATAAACCTGCCCACCCGGACGCGCTCGTGACATTAGTTTGTGCACACGATGAACAAAATTTGACCAGTGCGAGCGTGAGGGTGCTCTCGCACCAAACACATTGTTATTTAAATTCATATTGTCGATTTTTGTTGTTTATATTCATATTGTTTTTTTTTTATCGATAAAAGGCCAAGGCCAAATTTATTTTTATTATAATAAATATTACATCTCCATTCGGTGTGGGCACCGATAGGAAAGAATGGAGATAAGAAAACCTCCGGTCTAGCCCAGATCCCTTACAGGATCAGATAATACAAAGAATCTGTACTATTTACAATTCCTCTATTGAGGCTACAGACTAACTTTTATATACATATCAATTCTCACAAAGTTTCTATACAAAGTTTCTTTGCCAATCTTTCCTTGGAGGCTCAGTCCAGTCTATCTTGGCGAGATCTTTAGTGCTAAGGGCCTTATCTTTCCATCCTCTCCCTCGAACCTGTAAAAATCTTAATGCATATATCTCCACCAAACAATTAGTAGCAATGTATACATATATAATTTCAAAGATCATTCAACAAATATCTATGACCTACCACCCTCTATAGGGGGATTATAGCCTCGCTATCCCTTAGCTTGAGACCCCTTTAGTCAAGTAGGTGTCAAATTAAGAGATTAGCCAGGCTACAATTCAGCTAGCTGTGAGGAGGGGGTTAGTACCAACATAACATTCTCAAAGCTACTGCTTCTTTCATAACCAAATTCATTATTGCCATACTTATAGATAAGAACTGAAACATATATATCTGTTTATGCATATTCTACCATATCCAATTTAGATAGAACATCAAGCATATATATATGTATATGCATATGCATTTATACATACATATATATATTACAAACCTGTCATATATTTCTGCATATGCATCTAAATATATATATGATAACACCGAAATGACCATAGAGCAATTACCTATGTATATACAAGTATACATCCTGCTTACATTTATATGCTTTTCTATCCCACATATATATCTGTGTATGCATATTCTGCCATAGCCAATTTCTTAATGCCATACTTTAGATAAAGACATCACGCATATATATATGTATATGCATTTATACATTCATCTATGTCAAACTTGCCATAAATATCTACATATACATCTACATATCTATATGAAAAGACAGAATGACAAACGAGCAATTACCTATGCATATACATATATTCATCCTTCTATATATCTGCATACATTTATATGCCTAAGCCATTTCCACTTCTTTTACCTAATATACCCACAATCCATATCAAAATCATTGACAGAGCATAGCATGTTAGAAGTAATATGTCTTCTTATATATCTATCCGCATATAATCTATGGGTCACAAGATTTTACAAAAAATCAAAGCAAACAGGGCCCATACTTATGCTAAGACTGATTAACAGAACCGTAAATCCTATCAAAATTGGAAGGAGTGAACAGAACAGTCATTTCCTTCCTTTACTAAGAATACCGCACCCCATATAAACAAGTATTAACTGTTTTTAGTTATAACCCTGTAACTATCTATAAATACTATACTAGTCTATAACTTAACCCAAAGGACCAGGTGGACTATGTTCGGCATTGATACTAATGCCTTCTTTCTGAAGAAAATCCTCGAACCAATCCTCTTCGTGTGGTGGTTTAACCTGCAACAACCAGAACAAATCTACATTCCTACCGATTTCTTCCTTTCTGGCTTCGAAATTTTCATTATCTTCCACCACCAGGATCGGGACTCTGGGAACAATTTGCTTCAACTGTACCATACCTTATTATTACCATGTCCTCTTCTTAACTATCTGTGTTTTCGAACGTACCTCCGAGTGAGGCCAATCCACCTGTTATACATCCGCAAATATTCCCTAATATCTCTTCGCAAGCTATGATTGTTTGGAAGGATATCATGATATTGGTAATCATGACCTGAGATTGTCCCGCAATTTAAAGGATGTGCTTAATGTGATATATTTATGAGACAGCCAGCCAATGATGGGTATATATATATATATACAGCTATATAAGGTATTTCGGTATATTTATATATAAATCAATGACAGAATATATAAGTATATATATCTATATATATCTATATGTATATATATATATATATATATATATATTTATATATATATATATATGTATCTATATATATATATATATATATATATATATATATATATATATATATATATATATATATATATATATATATATATTATACAGGCATACCATGGATATGGATGTAGAATGCTAATTATTATACCTATATCTATATATTTATAGAGAGATATATCTCAATCTATATTTATATAAATATATATATATATATAAATATATATTTGTATATATATATATATATATATATATATATATATATGTATCTTTATATATTTATCTATATACAAAAGGACCAAACCAGGAAAGATAGTAAGCAATATATTGTTATAAATATATATATATATATATATATATATATATATATGTATATATATATATGTATATATATACATATCCTAATATACCAGAATATATGCATAGATATATCTGCAATTCTATGAATATACCTCACTATATTAAGATATATATATATATATATATATATATCTTTATATCTATATATATATACACATAATTATAAATATATGTCTGCCCCTCTATCTTCGCATTAATATCCTAAGTATCCCCTGCTATGTTTATAGATGAGTTCCCATCAGCCCCAGCGTTTGCCAGCTTATCTGTCACATTATTTCCTTCTCTATAAATATGTTTAATAGACACCTCTTCGAAATGTTTGATTATGTCCAAAATCCTACCAATCTCTGCATTCAGTTTCCAGTTAGTGCATTTCTCATTTCTAACTGCGTTAATAATCAGCGCTGAATCGCCTTCAATTTCCAACTTCTTAATTTTCAGTGTCCTGGCTAGGATAAGCCCTTCATATAGAGCTTGACTTTCAGCCATATTGTTAGTAGATATCCAAATAGGTTTATTCAGGCTAGCCAAAATATTGTCGTTATCCTGATGTATGACACAACCTATTCCTGCTCTACCCGGGTTGCCTCTAGAGGCACCATCAAAATTCAGTTTGCACCACCCAAATCTTGGTGGTAACCATTTAACTTCCTCCCTAAGGGATGACGTCTGTTTCCCCCCGGGACCAATATAAGGTGGGATTTTGAGCCCATTCCATTTCATTCTGATTAACTCGTCACCCCTAGATAAGTTAATGCTCCTTAACTACAAAGCATCTAATCTATTGTTAGTTAACTCTACTATAAAAGCTTCAATCTTGTTAATAAGGGACTCTACAGTCATCTGCTTATCCTTAAAAATTCTTCTGTTTCTTTCCTTCCATATTTCCCAGATTATAATGGCAAGTGCTATTTTCCAAATCATAGCATAAACACTTAGGTTCGAAGGGGTTTGCCAACTAGCAATCCAATCCTTTATATCATTAGGCCTTGGCGTCTGCCAATCAAGACTCTTACAAAGCCAATCCCAGCACCTCTGGCTGAATGAACAATTAAGAAGAAGGTGATCTGCATTCTCTTCCTCTGCTTCACATAACGGACATCTGGATGGCCCTGAATAGCCAAGTTTTTTGAACCAATCTGAGGTTAAGATTCTTTTCTGAGATACGGCCCATAAAAATAACCTAGCCTTAGGCAGCCCCAGATTATTCCAACACAGGTTAGAATTGGAATTTGTGTTTATTTGTCTACCCTTTAAAATGTCATATCCTTCTTTAACCCTGTATAATCCTGAAGAACTACCAGCCCATATCAACCTATCCTCCCCGCTACGGAAGACTATTTGTCTTTCTCTTAATGTATTTCTTAGAATCTCCTTATCTCTAATAGTTAAGTTCAAATCTTCCAGGGACTTCCATTTCCATCCTAATGACGGATCATTGTGGTTAAAAGATACATAATCCCTTACATGCATCCCCCTCTGGACTTTGCATAAATCGATACCTTCCTCACTTATTCCTAATTTGCTTAGAATCGCATGCCCTCCCCACGAATCATCCCAGAAGAGAGCTTTGTTACCATCCGCTATATCCCAAGTTAGCCAATCCCTAATTAGGCCCCTGCACTTAACCAGGAAGTCCCAAACTTTCGACCCTTTTGGGAGGTTTTCTGTACGGAAAAAACAGTCCGGGTCAAAATTTTCCAGGTATTTAGCTTTAATGATTTTTACCCATTTAAGATTGGGCTCGGAGAACAATTTCCACACCAATTTTGCTCCAAGTGCCATATTTTGGGCTTCCAAATCCTTAATACCCACCCCCCCTTTGTTCTTTGGCTGACTGACTTTGTCCCATGCAACCATGGCGAATTTCTTCTTTTCTGATGTTGTTCCCCAGAAAAAAATTTCTCATGATTCTAATCATGTCAACCTGGGCACATTTAGGGAGTTGCATACATGACATCTAATATATTGGTATAGCTGACAAACAAGATTTGATCAACGTCAGCCTTCCTGCAGAAGATAACCACTTATTCTTCCAAGAATCCAGCTTTCGTTTCATTTTTTCAGTGATGTTTTTCCATAAATCTTTTTTCTCTTTACCTTTATCTAAGTTAATCCCTAGGTATTTGCAAGGGAGTTTCCCTACTGGGAATTCCAATATTTTGCTTATCTCAGTTTCTATCCTATAATTGGTATTAAAGAAAAAAATCTCTGACTTCCCATGATTAACTTTCTGCCCAGAGGCTGATGCATATTGGTTGAGTATGCTCTTAAATGTCATAGCTTTCGTTCTATTAGCACTACCCAGGAGCATAGTATCATCCGCAAATTGTTGGTGCGTGAGGGCTTCCGTATTCTCAGTGATCTTGATCCCTTCTAAGTGATGTTCTAATCTGGCCTTGGTTATGGTCCTTCCAAGGGCCTCCGCCATTATAATAAATAGAAAAGGTGATAGCGGGTCTCCTTGTCTGATACCCCTGGATATTCCAAAAAAACCTTCTGGAGATCCATTTATTAGGATAGAGAATTTTGGTGAGGATATACATGAGTATATTAAATTCACCCACTGTTTTGAAAAGCCAAAGGCTTCGAGGCATTTACAAAGGAACCTCCAATCTACCTGATCATATGCTTTCCTAATGTCTAGTTTGATCATCATCGCCTCTTTACCATTTTTTTGTAATGAATGTATGGCTTCTTGTGCAATTATTATACCATCAAATATTGATCTGCCTGGTACAAACCCTGTCTGTTCCTTTGATATGATACTTGGAAGCACAGATTTTAACCTATTGGCAAGAGCCTTGGTAAGCAATTTATAGATAGTATTACAAAGAGAAATCGGTCTAAAATCATCCAGGCTCCTAGCCTCGGTATTCTTTGGAATTAATGTAATAAATGTATTATTAATTTCTTTAAGAATATTGCCTGAGTTTCTTACTGCTTCTAATGCTTCCACCACATCCCTTCCTACGAAGTGCCAACATTTTTGAAAGAAATAAGCTGGAAAACCGTCTGGACCAGGAGCTTTATCCAGATTAAATTGGTCAAGAGCTGATTTTATTTCTATCTCTGTGAATTTCCTATTTAGAATACTATTTTGTCTTACGGTAATCACTTTGGGGATGTTCCTGATTATTTGGACTGTGTTGTCCAAGTCAAAATGCTCCAAATTGAAGGTCCTTTTGAAGTATCGGATCGTCTCTGCAGCAATACTCTTAGGATCTTCCAGCAGATTACCATTGGTGTCCATAATTCTGGTTATAGTATTAGCTGCTCTTCGCACTTTAGTACAATTATGAAAAAACTTGGTGTTTCTATCTCCATATTGTAACCAGTTCGCTCTAGATTTTTGCTTCCAGAATATTTCTTCTTTGGAAAGGATATCTTCATATTTCCCAAGAAGTTCTTTCTCTTTGAGATAGTAGTCCTGATTCATCCCCTCCTTAAACACCTTTTCGTTTAGGTCCATTAGTTCCTTTTCTATAGATGTTTTAGCCAGAAATATGTTACCGAATTCTTCCCTATTCCATTTAAGTAGCATATTCTTAACATATTTCATCTTGCTTATTAGGCAGAACATTTTGGATCCTTGAAAATTTGCTTCTCCCCACCATTTTTCAACAAGCTCAAAGAATCTAGGATTTTGAAGCCACATTCTCTCAAATTTAAATGGGTAGCGGATGGGTGATGCCGCCTCCTCTATGTAAAGGAGTATCGGAAAGTGATCTGATCCCGAGGATGGTAATAGGGATGCAGATAAATTGAATATAAAAGCCTGTCAACACACCTTTGAATAAAAATCTGTCTAGTCTTTCTGCGATTTGGGTAAATCCATTTCTTCTATTATTCCAGGTAAAGAACCCATTATTGGTATTAATGTCTACTAAGCTATCCTGATTTACCCAATTTCGGAAGTCTTTGAGAGATTGAGACTCTCTTCGTAGACCTCCATTCTTTTCTGATAAGTCCAAAATTGCATTAAAGTCACCCCCTATAATATAATTCTTATTCAGATCCCTATTCAGCCAATTACTAATCTCAGACCAGACCCTTCGTTTGTCTCTGTCATGAATTGGCCCATACACATTAATAAGGTAGAAGGAAAGATTGCTATTGTGTCTAATAACCTCCCCCCCAAGCCAATGTCTGTTCCCAACCATTGGAAGGAATGAAACTTTCCTCGGATTCCAAATGATTCCCAAACCCCCTGTTGCACCTGTAGATTCCACGAATACAGATTCTAATATACCTATTTTTTTTTTAAAGGCCTCAATCTTGCTTGAAGCTAGCTTAGTTTCTTGGAGAAGGATGAAGTCACTATAATTGTTAGATATGAAGCGTCTAACCAAGCACTGTTTGTTAGGGGCATTCATGCCCCTAACATTCCAACTTATGACTTTCATTGTGTCATGGGAAGGCTCTTCCCCTTCCCATTTTCAAAAAAGGCAGTTAGTTTTCCTTGATCCTTTGCATTCCCCACCTAGGATCTTAACTCTCCTAGGGATTTCCTTCCTCGAGATTTGACAAGCTTGGCACAATCAGGTTGAGTTTTCCCTGAATAGAAATTCTTAATCCCTAGTACATCCTGAGTTTCTATTCCAGAACCAGTCCTGACTGGTATAGGAGAGCTTAGTGGGTCCACCCTATGATTATTGATTTCAGGGTAACCAAGTTCTCTCCTAACTTCTCTAATGTCTTCATCCTCCATAGACGACATTAGTTCCTTGAATAAGAAGCAGCATTCCTCTTCCTCTTCTGGTGTAAGATCTTGCACAATATTATTATCGTAAACTTCCATAGCTGCATTTAAAAGAGGTTCAGTGCCCATCTCCTCTTCATAAGAAGGGTTCTAGATTAAATCTACCTTAGGTGACCTCAGACCTGATGTAACTTCTTCATCTTGTGTGGTGACTATATTGCCTAAAGCTAATTCTGCTTCCGCTTTGAGCAGCTCTGTATCTTTAATTAATTCTTTAAGGTTCTCTATTTCCTTGACGACAATTTCCTTATCATTTAGTCGTGTTGAATGATGTTGATTTTGAGAAGCCGGTATCTTTTCCTCAAGTTGGATGATGTTGTTCTCTGATTCAGGCCTATTGCTAGGGTTCATGTTACTTAGAACGTTCATATCTGACCCTTTTTTGAGCCATATGTCCATGCAGTCTAAAGCCCTGGTATAAAGCTTGGGGTAAATATTACAGAATCCTTTCTCTGTGTTAATGTTCAGTGGTTCGATATTGCTTATATCCAAGGCTGTTCTAATAAGAATTTTCACATGACTGGTTAGGTCCTTTCTTTTTAAACCCTCGCACCCATAAAAATCCCCATATTGGTTGCCTATTATTTCCAAGATTTTAGGGTTTATAAGTTCTATGGGGATATACCCTAGGTCAAACCATTTTAAACAATCACCAGGTTTGTATGTCCAAGGATCAAAATGTGGATGCCATGCACAACAAATGAAACCATAACCATAGCATAATTTCAAATTACCAAACAGTATATCATCTCTAATCTTATTATTATTTCCTAAGATGAAGAAAAATTCATTTTCTAACCTAGTGATACTTACCTGATCTAGGTATTGTTTATTCCACCAGTCAATGATTTGCTCGAACTCAATGCCCTTCCCCGTCCATTTGACATATACTCCATTCTGCTCATACTGGTCCCATATGGTTTTCAACATATTGCTGTGGATACTACATTTTTTACCATTCGCCTCTGTTTGGGAACTGAATATATCTCCCGCCTTAGGGCTCCAAACCCTAATTCTTCCTAATGGAATCCAATTCGAGCCAGTCAGTGGAGGAAATGCATGACGGGGGTTGTGGACAACTATTCGAGCTTTTCTGATATTCTTTCTTTCCTTTTTGGAATGAAAAGTCTGCCAAATTCTGTCGGACAGAGGCAAGGTCGTGCTGCCGAATGAATTTTTTTCCCCAGAACCTAGCCCATTTTGTTGAAATGTCTTTTCCCAACGGGCGTTAAGATTCAACCTCTCATCTGCAAACCCTTTGGCGTGACAGGGCTTTTGTGCAGGACTGAAAATTGTAATGCTTTGTGGCCGCGTGGCATACACCTGCCTTTGCCCCTTTTCCTTCGATGCATTTGGCGCTGATTTCCTCCTTTCTCTGCAACTTCGCATTTTCCTGCTTTTTTTTCCTCATCAAACAAGTGTTACATTTTTATATTCATATTGTTAATTACATATGCAAATATTCATTTAAATTTATAAAAGGGCAACCACCAAATACAGTGAATACACAATAATGAACTGAATACAAGGATTTTTGTAGGGTTAATTCAACATTTTAGAAATTTTATCAAATCATATTCCACGATTGCAATGCTTTATATCATATATTTTTGTTGTTTATATTCATATTGTTGATTACATATGCAAATATTCATTTAAATTTATAAAAGGACAACCACAAAATACAACGAATACAAAATAATGAACTCATTACACATTTATTGGATCGAATATCGATATTTATATATACAAAAAAAGGCATGTTTGCCAAGTCAATACAAGTATTACAAAAATGTGGCATATGCCATGTCCAAATCGATATACAATAAAAATGTAGAATATATCTACATGTATTGGTCATTCTATGACCAAAACTAATACTATATGATCCTAAACTTTGTGGTGGATCATCAAAATCAAGCCTCTTCGGTGCAGTACGCGGCTTTGTAGATGGCTACAAAACCACAATTCAAAAGCCAAGTTAGAATTCTTTTGTAGAAAATAGTTCACAATTAACATCATAACTATGCATTTAACTTTAATTCCTTTGCAATTGAAATGTAGATTACCTCATCGACTGATCCAGGAGCTAATGTCTTCGCTCTCCTCTCCTTGTCACTCTTAGGAGTTTTCTATGGAAATAGCTATGGCACCACTAGCTAATGTTTCTAGGCTAGTGGCGAGGGATTGATGATGGTCAAGTTCGGAAGTTTTCAATTTTACAGTCAGTCTATTGATTTTAGATGTATTTTGTCCTAACTGATTAATTAATTATTCATGTGTTTAGGCTATGCAATCAAAAGGAGGAATTGGGGGTTGTTCTTGTGTGTTTTTAGGAGGTGCATTTGGTTGTTCTTGTGGGTTTTCAGGAGGTGCATTTGTTCTTGTTCTGGATTAGAAGAATCTGGTTTTTGAAACAAAAAATGAAAAAACCTAATCAAAATTAATGAAATTAAATTCAAAATGTAAAACAAATTACATAAACCAGAAAGAAAGACAAAAATAAACAAAAACTAACCTTGATCCATAGCCTGGAGGACAAATTTAGCACCCCGTTCGTGGTTTAGGTTAGAAAATGGGAAAAAAACAAAGTTAAAAATACGCTTTACGGGTAAATGAGACCTAGTTTTTTTTAAAACTTTTTTTACCAGGCACCGCGTACGCGGTTTTCTTTGGATTATTAGCGCGTATGTGCTCATTTTCCTATAAGCAATGCGTACGCACTAATTTTCCTAGGCGTAGCACATACGCGCTACCTTTTCTAGGCTCGGGAAGAACAAACCTAAGCCTGTACGCAGGAATTTGAAATTTTAAAACCACATACGTGCTGCCTGTTTTTCCAAGTTTTTTTTGGGTGGTGTCCACTTTTCTGACCACCATCTTTGTGCACATGCCCTATAGTGTATATGCATTATGACTTGTACAAATTATAATATAATCATGTGCACCAAGATGGGGGATCAAAAAGATGACAACTTTTTTTTTTGTTGCCCAAATGAATCCATTTGGTGTATGCCAAGTAGGGCGCTTGCCATATTTGGTGTGTTCCATATAGGTTTGGTGTGCCAAGCCTAACATTTGGTCATGCTAAACCTATTTGATGCTAACCAAATGAAAATGCACTTTTGAAAGTACATTTCTATTTAGGAAGTGCCAAATTTGACTCTCACCAAATGTTTAGCATTAGATTAAATCTTTCTCTTTCACTCTCTCTCTCTCCCAACAAGAATAAATACATGAAATATAAAATTTAAGTATAAGATAAGTTATATTTCATGTATATGTTGGCAGGATGTTTGAGGTTGGTTTCAAACCTCTAGGAGTTATAATGTAGATTCTAGGTTTTAGAAGATCATTTAAATTTTCAAACTTAGTTAAATTTTAATAATCAGAATGTTTCGATCAGTATTCTCTCACTCTCTCTATCTCATTCTCTTTATCTCCCCCAAACTCTACCTATAGATACCTCTCTATCACTCTTCCTCTATCCCCTTTCTACCACTCTATCTCACTCTTTTTTCTCCCCCAAGATCTAACACTATCTCTTTACCTCTCTCTCTTACCCTTCACTCTCTACTGTATGTTTTCTTTCTCTCTTTACATACATCCCCCTCACTCCTTCACTACCTTTATTTATCTAGGTCTCTCCCACCCTCTCTCCCTTTTTACCTCACCTTTCCTCCTTACTCCCATGTCTATTGATTCCTCCATGTACCTCTCTTCTTTTATCTCCCTCTCAAGTATTGTTTGTCTCACCTCTCTCCATTCTCTCAATGACCACCTCTCCTTCCCACCCTTTGTCTCTCCCCATCCCTAGGTCTCTCATTCCCTCCATCTTTACTATTTATCTCTCCTTTCTTATCTCATTACTCACCTCTCTCTCACCCTCTATCACTCTCACCTCTATCTTTCTCCTAGGTCTCTCACCTCTATATCTCTCCACTCTTTGGTTATTTACCTCCCTCTCCACCTCTCTCCCTATCTCCTTATCCATATTTATCTCTTTGTGAAGCTCTATATATCTCCCTCACCTCTCTAACTTGCCCCTCTCTAGATCTCTCCTACCCTCTATCCTTCTCTTCCCTGCCTTTCCTCCTTGCCCCAATACATATCCCTCCCTTTCTTCCCTCTCCATCTCTTATTGTTTCTCTCCACTATCTCTCCATTCTCTCAATCACTACCTCTCCATCCCACCCTCTCTCCCTCCCCATCCCTATGTATCTCCCTCCATCTATACCTCTCTACTTCTCCATCCCTATCTCATTATCCACCTCTCTCACCCTCTATATATCTTACCTCTATCTCTCTCCCCAAGTCTCTCACCCCTCTCTCCCTAGTATCTAGGTCTCTTACCTCTAGAGAGAGATCCCAAGTGAGAGAGAGCAAAGAAGACGAAGAGAGGGAGGTATGGATGTAAAGAGAGGGAGAACCTGTGTGTGTGTGTGTGTGTGTGTGTGTCTGTGTGTGAGAGAGAGAGAGAGAGAGAGTTTTCTAGGTGTGATGGGGCGATAGAGAGATCAAATGAGAGGGATTAAAGTAAAGAGAGGGAGAAACTAGAGAGAGAGAGATTTATATAGGTGTGTTGAGGGTAAATAGTGAGCCTGAGTAAGAGGAAGGATGGGAAAGAAAGGGAGATACAAGAGAGAGAGAGAGAGAGAGAGAGAGAGAGAGAGAGAGAGAGAGAGACTAGGGAGATACGGGTAAGAGATGTAGGGGTAGAGAGACAATGACAACAAGACAACCATATATACAACAATTATTGTTGCAAGGTGTGTGCCCTTGGTCTCCTTGTGTTGTGCAGCCTAGTGCTCAGGTTTGTGACTTGGCTTAACTACCTCCTATGGATTCATTAAATATAATAGTTGTATCAGGTATTAACAGGTCAATCTTTTGGTGCAATGACAACTATTTTTATAACAAGTGGTATCAAAGCCTAGGTCACGGGTTCAAATCCCTTGCTTATGTTGGTGGTGGATTTTTGCAAGGAGTGTACCCTTGGTCTTCTTGTGTTGTGCAATGTAATTCTTGGGTTTGCAACATGGCTTAACCACCTCCCATGGATTCATTAAATATCACAATTGCATCGGACATTAATAGGTCAATCTTTTGGTGCAATAGCAACCATGATTCTAACACTTTAGAGGATGTGTTTTCATGTGTTTGGATCCCCTTTATCTCCTAGAGTAGGCTAAAATGAAGGATATAGGTCGAGGTGGCCAAATTTATGTAATATTGTTTATTTTTTGTATGTCTGACCTAGTTAAGGCTTTCAATGAATGATCTTGTATATGTAAATGTATCATTATATGAGTTGAGGTGTAGAATGTGTGTGAATTGGTGTGAAGTGGAAGTGAATGATGTGAAAGTCAGTTTGTAAAGAGCTTTGATGATGATGTCTTTAGTGTGGTAGTGTGTTAAGATAGTGGTTGTTGTTAGATATGTTTTCCATGATATTGGTTGCTTTACCTAATGGTTTAAGTACAATTTCATGATCAGGAGATCTTGTACATTTCAATTCATATATTCCCTGTACCTGTGAGAAGGTGTGTTCCTTTTGGTAACTTCTACAGACCTTTGTATCTTGCCTTAAATTTGTGTGCCTTAGTATTACAAGTCCTATCAAGTGCAGTGATCTCCTTATCCTTGAGCCTAAAACATTGTAATCAGTTATTCATATTTTGAGTGTGATTCTCACTATGATTTTTCCCTATCTAGGGTTTTCCACATAAATCTAGTGTTCATTTGTTCACTATGGTTTGTACTTTCATGTTTCATAATTACAGTAATGAAGTACTATATATTAGATGTAAAGTATTTTTAAGGTCTGGACTAATTCACCACCCCCCCCTCTCAGTCATGTCGTGTGTTCAAGAAAGGGTAGTTGGAGCAATCTAGCTCCAAACAAGTTTCCAAGATATACCTCAAATAGGTTGCTTATATTGGAATCGAGCAGACAAGTGGGTGATACCTACAAATTGATTGTAAACAAACATAAGCCATGTTTCTATTTCCCCATTAGATTAGGGGCACACGCATGCTTAGATATGGAGGTTACTAAGAATGTAAAGCCTAAAATGTTATAATTCTCTCTAAAACCCTTGAATATTGATAGGGACACATTTGACCCTATAGGCAAAATAAATCATGAAATTGGATCATATTTTAAGCATGCATCTGATATAGAAGACCACCAAGACAATTGTGTGAATGATTATGAAGGGTTTGGGACATTTGCATATTAGATTTGCACCTTGCCAATGAGGCATATAGAATGTAGGTTTCAAATGAAGCCAAGGCTAAGGATGATGAAAATAAGCTAAATCCATTATATAATTCAAAATTAGAAGACCCTCTTCTTCTACTAAGCCAACCACTTCTACCCATCATAATGGTCGTGCAAGGAAAACTTTATGGAATAGGTTCCCATAAATATTTATAAACAAATAAAAGAGATGGAAGAAGCTCAAAAGGCTCCTTCATCTAGCAAGGAGATGCCTAGATAAGATAAACCTATCACCCCTACCCAGTTGCTACTGTTACTCCTTTGTCAATTCATCAAAGGATTTCCTCTAAGGCCAAGGAAAAAACCAAGAAGGCATCTGAAGAGATTATGAGAGTCTATATGAGATTAAGTAAGGACCCTAAACAAATTATTATTGAATCTTCTGAAGAAGAATAAGAACCACTCCAAAGAAGGAAAAGAACAAGATTAGAGGCCATTGGCTCACAAGATCAAGAGATTCCTTCCATTCAAATAGAAAAAGTTATTGCTCCTCCTAAACCATCATCGACAATAGAAGAAGGAATACCTATCTCAACTTTCTTGTATAATGTACTAGAAAAGGATACTATTGAACATATAATCCCAAAAATAGTTGATATAATATATGATCTAGAGGAAGAACGTGAAAAGACTAATGTTTCAAAAACTAATATTGAGGAAGAGAAGATTGAAAAAGAGGAGCTTAGGGCTACATAAGACCTTGCTTAGGGTAATGGAAAAGAAGAAGAGCTAAGAAAGGTAGGTGATGAAGGTAGCAATGGACAAATTGATATAGATTCACTGAATGAATGCTTAGAGGAGGATCTACTAATGAAGATGGTGATGATGATGGAAACCAATATCAACTAGAATAGACTCCCAAAGAGCATCATGTAGAAGAAGTTCCTGAGGAGCATCATGAAGAAGAAATTGATCAGGGATATAACTTGGAGATGAACTTCGTGAAGGACATGAAAAAAAAGAATCAAGAGTCTGACGATGATAGGCCTCCAAAGTAGCATGAAGAACCACGACATGATGAAGAAGAACATGTAGGAAATAAGTAAGCATTGGATGAAGGAAACAAGAATTCAGTAGAGGATTAGCCTTAGACAAGCACCAAACCACACCACCAACAAAGGAAAAGTAAATAGAAAGCAATAGATGTCACAAATAAAGATGTATTGGAGACCGAGATTCTTTCTGAAACTACCTCTAGTGTAACCCCCATATGGCTAATCCAAACCATCCAAAGGAAGAAGAGGAACTATAAAGAGGTAGATGCGAAGGATTTCACTATCTTTGAGTAATCTTGTAGGACCCATGAAGCCAAGAAGAACAATAGAAAAATATCAGTGGTAACAACTATCACTAGTGGTCACCAAAGAACCTAAATAGCAATGTCACTAGTACACAAACCCAATGAAGAAATGGAATTTCATGATTATCAAATGCAAGAAGTGGATGTTGGGAAACAAAAAATAGAAGGAGAAAAATATTCTCTGCAACAAGCTATAACAACAAGATTCAAGAGGATGGCAAAGGAAAAATATAACAAGGACAAACTAAGAGCACAAATTGAAGAATTAAAGAAATGCATTGGTCATTTCTTGGGGCCTTTAGATTCCAGTGCTCCTTCATCTAGTTTGTAGGTTGCACTACCTCAAGGAAAAAAAATCCAAGTTAAAGGTATGTTTGTTTTAGATACATTGGAATGGTGCCAAGATATTGAGGTTCAAGGAGAGGAAACAATCAATAAGGTGATTAGTTTATATCACTCAATAAAGGTGTTGAACACTATATTTGAAAATAAAAAATATAAAAAAAAATGTATATTCCCATAGGCGTGAAGACTAAAAGATGTTTCGGCCAGCAAACTGTATCGAGCACTTCAAAAGATGTTTCATCGAAAGAATATTTTCATCGAAAAGAGGTACGTAAAGCGCCATACAAAAGTATTTCGACAAAAAGTTACCTTCGATGAATACAAAGAACCGCTCATCGATACCCCAAGTTTCATCGAAAAGGTAAAAGCAAAAAGCAAAAAGGGGCAAAAAGTGATTTCGAAGGGATATCATTACCGAAGAAACTCATAAAGCATTCATCGAAATGCAAGTTTTCATCGATGAACATGATGTCGAACAAAGGCAAAGTTGTTTCATCGATAAAGAGGGATATCGATGAAAAGAGGGATATCGATGAACATACATAGGCCTCCACCAAAGAAAGAAACTCATCGAAGGAATGATTTCGATGGAAATTGCAAGTGACTTATCGAAAAAGGGGTCTATCGATGAAAGAATGATTTCGATGAGTCTTAAAAGCGGCTTCTCGACATGAGCTATTCACCGAAACAATAGTATCGAAGAAAATGAGCTTTCGATGGAAGATTTAAACACTCGGCCGAAGACAAGGGTTTCATCGATAGCTTGAAATATGAGCACTTTGAGCGAGCTGTACTTCTCGCGAAAGAGTTAAAGGCCCAATTGAAGAGTGTCACATCTGCAATTAAGTTTAAACACTTGAGTAGCCGTTGTAGATGCAGAACATTAACTATGCACAAGTTGCCCATACGATTACAGTTGAACTGAGTGAATTTTCGTAAGAACCAGATCGATGCTAAAAGACTGAGAATTGCGAAGAACTTGTGGAGACTTGCGAACGATAACCAGAAGAGCTAAGCATTCCTCCAAGTAAGTGTTGTCTCTCGTATTTGTTGTAATTATGGAACCTTCATCTTCTTCTTCTAAAAAGAGTAGGAAAGGAAAAGAGCTGAACCCTGAAGAGAAGCCCAAGAGACAAAAGAAAGAAGGGAGAGCTCTGACTCAGGATTTGTTAGACCAGTGTCCCTCATCTAGTGTAAGGTCCCAAAAGATCAAAAGTGAGGAAGAAGGATTAGAGGATAGATTCGAAAATCTAGGAGACATTTGGACTGAAATCAGAGGACATGAGTTGTTTTTGTTTAGCTACAAAAGAAGGGATGCTCCTAAACCCATAAGTAATCTATGGAAGAAGAACTTAGGCAAATTGGTAGTCCCAAATGTGTTTGTAGATGTAGAATTGATGAAAGCTCTGGTAGATTGCTACAATCCAAGAACCAAAACCATATGTGATTACAGAGGGAATACATTAGTAGTAATTAACAAACAGACTATTGATATGGTGTTTGATTTGGACTGGGAGGTGGAGGAGAGTATCGATATGAAGAAACTTTCACAAGAATTCTTTAGTTTGGAAAATATCTACAGAACTTGGAGACTACCTATTCACAGGCCAAAAGTGGGTGGGTCATTTGTTCCGTTCAGCAAAGATGACAAGGTGTCGTTTGATGTCAACCATTTTCATCCTTATTTTAAATATACCTACTATGCTGCAGCTCAAGTATTAGGCCTAGAGGCTCATCCGCTCATGGATATTGGGGTTATGGTTCTGTGTGCTGATTTACAGTCAAAAGACCCTAGGTCATTTGATTTTGCCACTTATATTGCAGATGCTTTAAATCATGGATTGGAAAAGTTGAAAGGGGACCTTGTGAATATTCATTTTTCATTGTATTCCTTGTTAATGCATATCATTCTTTATTGTGGACAAGAGATTAATTTCTGGTCAGATGATTTTTGCATTCGATCCTATGATAAAAATGGTTTGAAGAAGCCAGTTCAATTATGGGTATCTGCATGGGACCAGAGGTTCATGAACAACCAGTACTGGCACTTTCAAGAATACTTTGTGAAACCTCTTAGTGCAGCTTTTGGGCAACACAGGGATTACACTTTGTCTCCCGAAATCAAAAGATTCCTCAGACCAAAGGACTTCTCTCCAGAATCACAGATCGATCATAATTGGGGTGATTGGTATTGCCATAACAACCACACAGAAATCAGGGTATTTGGATATGAAGGAAAACCCCACATGCTCCCAATTATGGTGCCAAACAGGGTGGCTAGCTTGGAGATTATAAGACAATTGTCTATTGCCAGTGCTAAACACTTAACTGATTTCGATAAACAATCTATTGTTCTAGGTTTATTGGTTTTCTCTGATTTCATTTTCAAAAGTTCAAAAAGTTATCATTTGCTTCAGAATAAATTAGACTATTATGGTATGACTCTGGGTGAGCCTAGGGAAAACTTCGATCCTGAAGGATATATAAGAGTTGCCAGAGCATCACAAAAACTCAGAGCTGGAATACATGTGGCCAAAATGCCAGATGACCTGATTAAGAACCTTGAAAGAGAGGAGGCCAAAGCCTTGAGAGAAAAGAGTGAGTTAGTTTGGGAGGCCTACAAATGGAAAAGGGCAAGGGGAATGATAGATGGAGATTTAATTGGAAATCTCCAAGACCCTCTGGAAGTTGCTAAAAGGCTGCTTCAACATGAAGCAGAAATCATGCATAGGGTTCCTTCGCAATTCCTTCATTTCATTAATACTGAGAAGGATAGTCAGCCCCTAGCCCACATGTCACCAAAATCGACTGCAAGTAGTATCCCTACTGATTCTCCTAGAGAAGATTATCCTCCTGGTTTCAAAGCAGAAATGAACATGGACATTGGTGAAATTAACATCAAGGATGTTGTTGATATAAGAATGACTGAGCATGAGGATTTCGTTGCTGATGATGGATTCGCCTCTTCTAGGGAATTCCTCTCATTTTTGTACCAATACAAAGGAGCTCATGTAAAACGAAGCATGGCTGGAAGACCAGAGGAGGAACAGATGAAGAGATTGCAGGATGAGATTGATGTCCTCATGAAAGACATGACTCCTGAGAAAGGGAAGAAATTATTAAAAGAGGCCGGTGTAATCATTTTCTCCGGTTGGGATATAAATTCAGCACTTTTATTTGATGGCTTCCTGAAGAAGCAAGATTTGAATCAACAGGTGATGCCTCAGGAGATAGACAAATTGTTCTTAGGCTCTGGATATGATCCAGACAAGAAAGCTCCCCTACAATGGGCATTATATCCAAAGGGGAAGAGGCCTATCATTGTGGACATTGAAGAAACCTTTGGGCACCTCATGGTTCATCAGGTTGGAAAAACTGACCCTAGGGTCACTGCAAAACTCAACTTGGATGTTGCCAGATTGAACCTAGACCAGACAGAGTTTTTGGTCAGAGAGAACGTCACATATAAGGGGTTATATGAAAAATCTAAAGAGGAGAATCAAAAGTTGCAAGCAAAAGTATTGCAACTAGAGACAGGGACTCCTATCAGCGAATACACCTCATACCCCGCGGGACGTAGCTTGGACGATGTCTCTGATGCTCTGTACTGGAAGTATCAAGCAGAGAAAGCCAATAAACGTGCAGAAGGTATCCAACAAAGGATGGACAAACTGGTCAATGACATCATAGGACATCGGTTTAACACCATGCTCTTACAAGTTGAACCATATTGGAAAGTATACGATGGAACGATAAAAGCATTAACAGAGCATGAGAGGTTAAAAGCATGACTACATGAAGTACTAAACAATGTCGATGCCATGACACTAGAGGAAAAGGCCGAGGGGACTGCGTATATGGAAAATCATGTCAAACTTGAAGATACGCTGAGAAGAGACCTAAAGTAATTGGATGATGAGAAACCCGTTGGAATGCCTTCTGTTTACAAAGAAGGAGAAGTGATATCCCTGGAGGATTTGCCAAAAGAGCTCGCCAGCATCAAGGATTGGGCCTTGTCAGAGATAGATCGAAGTAAGGATATGGCCCCTACTGTCAACCAGATAATATTCAAGTATCTGTCGCTGGGAGATGAATTGAAGAAACAAACTCCTTGAATCAAAACCTTCAAAGACGATGATTACATCCATCATTTGGGGCTCCTAAATCTCTTTTTGCTTAAGTTTAGAAATATTCAAATTAACGATTAGCATTGTGAAAAGTCTTGTCTCTTCGTGAAAAGCCTTCATCCTCATATATATATGAGAATGATTTTTGTAATGTAAGGGAATAGTATTTTTTAGATAAGATGAAGATAGCGATAGATGACAGCCTGTAAGTCTTCTGTATACAAACTATAATGGAATACAAATTTTGATCGACTATTTCTCTGCATATGTGGTGTGGATCATTTCATTTTCTTTTGGCAAT
Source organism: Cryptomeria japonica (assembly GCF_030272615.1). Taxonomy (NCBI): domain Eukaryota; kingdom Viridiplantae; phylum Streptophyta; class Pinopsida; order Cupressales; family Cupressaceae; genus Cryptomeria; species Cryptomeria japonica. The sequence continues at coordinate 623,815,294 of NC_081410.1, forward strand.
CGTCTGTGATATTGTCTGATAAGATAAGGTTATTCATGTTCTTAAGATCAGATCTATGTTTTATATTATAATGTTGCAACAAAATTTTTGCTTGCGGATTGTGATTGTTCCTTGCAAAGTTTAATTGACTGGTCCCTTAAGGGTAGGGTTAAATTCACTCAATCAGCATATGATATAAGCATTCATTTGGTTCCAAAAGAAATAATAACTGACAGGTTCATAAAGGGATGAATTAAAAAACTGTCTCACAGGTTCGCACCATAAGTCCTAAAGAAAAGTGTAATGACTCTGTAACCCAAACAGCGAAGAAGGCACTGGCTAAGTTACAAGTTTCACCCATCATTTCATTCATAATTGATTATTTTAATAAGCAATAGGAGTAATTAAGAAACATAAAGCAAACAAACAACAATCTTGAACTCATCTGCTATATCTCCATTCAAGGAACTCATGCCATTTCAAGATCAGGATATATTAGATTAGGATGATAAATCTGCTATAAAAAGCACTGGTAATTGGAGACATTCAGTGAATAGGTATACCCGCCTAGGTCCTGCAGAGCCTAAAGTGAGAGAGTTAACAACCAAACAGGTTCACTCTATATGTTGGCCAAGTCAATTGGAGGGTTTGATCATAGGAGTTGGCATTTCTTTAGAACGTATCCAATCTGTTGATTTGAGACCCAACAGATTGGCGACTCTGCTGGGGAGAAGAATTAAGACTCTGCTGTGGGAAAGAACTCAGAAAAAATAACACATATCCTCTAGGAAAGAGGTGGCGACTCTGAAATAAGAATATCAATGCACGAAACAAGATCGGTTACAAAAGGACAATCTTTATCCCAATTAGATTTCTCTCAACGAAAGAACAAAAATAAAGAACCCATGAATCATTCCATGAGAGAAAGATACAACCAGTATAAACATGAAAGTAGCCAACATTCGCCCTTAAGAGAACAAGATAGAACAACAACTTCAAGCCCGGTGAATGAGGATTTGGTTGCAACATATAAAGCTCAAAAGGGGCAATGCCAAATTCCCCCTGGTTTTGAAAATCATGAAGCACGGTCCAGACAATACACATCACCTCCATCAGGATCAAGTATGGCAGACCCTGCAGATAGATTTACAGATTTAACTAGACAAATGATGGAGGTAGCTGCTGAGATGAGAGATTCAGGAAGGACTCAGGAATGTTTGGAGTTGTGTGCTAAGTTGGGCATAAATGTTGGTGAGGATGACTTTAATAAAGATGTAAACAACTACAAGAAAACATATGCTCAAGGAGTGGGTAAAACAAAGGGTAATGATTTCAAAGCTTATGAGAATCCCTTGTTTGGTAGCAGAAAGGATGATCATGTGCAATCAAGTGCACCACCAGTCCAGCAAAGTTCACATACTCATAATCAGTACCCACCCCCTGGTCAATTTTATAACCAACATCCACCCCCTACTCAGTTTCAATATCAACACCAGAATCAATACCCTCTTCCTTATCAAAATCAAATACCCTTATATGGTAATGTGAACCAAAACTTTGGGAATCCTCATGGAGGGCATGGACTAATAAATATGGAGCAAATGAGGTAGTTTGATTTTTCAGGAATGATAGTATACCCATATCCTATCCCAAATGAAATCAGGACAGCGATACCAAAGTTCACAGGAAGTAATACAGTTTCAGGTGAGGCTCACTGTAAAGCTTTTGATGCAGTAATTGAGGATTTTGGGTTACCATATGAAGATGTCAAGATCAGGTTGTTTATGCAATCATTAATAGAAGATGCAAGAGATTGGTTTAGGATGTTGCCTGATGCATCCATTAGAGATCTTGCAGGATTCAAAGATTTGTTCCTTGAGCAGTATGGAGACCATAACAGCCCTGAGTTTGCTTTGCACGAAATCATTAGTATAAAAAAGGAGCAAAATGAATCAGTGATAGATTTTAACAAAAGATTTAACAGGGTTTTAAACAAAATCCCCAACAGGATGAAACCAATACCTGAGGTGAGCATTCTGTATTATATCAATGCTTATGACAGTAAAACAAACTATGAGCTAAGAACCAGAAATCCTAGAGACCTCCGGGATGTTATGAAAGATGCCATTGTTATAGAAAACAACAGAAAGGCTGTTGGTAAAGTGGGAAAGAGAGAGGATGCAAGGTTATACAATCCTAGAGCACCCAAGGCTAATAGAGATGAAGATAAGCTTGACAAAGTTTTAAATGTCCTGAAAGATTTATCTGTAAGAGTAAACAAAACAGAGAAGCAGCAATACTACCGTCCTGAGAGACCTAGACTACATGACATGCCTTATAACACCACATGGAAGGATGGAAAACCAGTAGACAGGAACCATAGAGACAATCAACAAATTCCAGATCCTTTAAAAAGAACAGTAAATTATACTCAAGACGATGACATGTGGTGTTATGCTTGCAATATGCCACACGCTTCTTCTTTGTGTGCAGTAGAAAAAGGATTGCAAGAGGAAGAGGATAGCTATGAAGAACATGTGGATGATTCAACTGTTAATATGATATCATTTAGTCAGGAAGGAAGGTCAGATTCCATGAATATTGATCAATGCTCTGTCTTGCCTGTGACCACCAGCAAAAATGAAAGTGTTAAGCTCAGAGTCCCTACTGAGGAAGAAAAAAGAAGAATTACAACTTATGTCGTTGCACAAGAAAAAAGGACTTATGATTTAAGGAATAGGGTAGTGAATCCAGAGCAAGGTAAACCTACTAGTCTTTTTATGAAAGAAACTGATGAGACACTCAAGCGAATAAACAAAGGAGCTATGACTAAGGAGGTTGTACCAAAGAATAATAAGAAGGGTCCTAATGTTCAAAAGGAAGAAACAGTAAAACTCCCTTCATCACAACACTCTACCTCATTTGATATCTCAACTACATTAACACAATTAAAAGTTTCTGTTCCATTGATGGAAATAATGAGGTTTCCTGAGTATAGAGAAAAAACTTTGGAGATGATTTCAGGTGTCCAAGAAGAAAAGACTAATGAACAGAAACAAGAGGTCCCAACAAGTGACAACAATAAACAAATGGCTCCAGTTATATACTTAGGGTCCACTATAACTAAAAACCCAACACAAGTAGACCCATTTTATCTCACTTTGGTGATAAACAACAAAAGGGTGAAGAATTGTATGATTGATTCAGGGGCAGCCATAAATGTCATGCCTGTTGGGGTGATGAAAGAACTAGGATTGGAAGTTGATACTACCTTTGGGAAATGCTATGCCATGGACAATAGATCAGTCCCAGTGGTTGGTATCATGAAGGATGTAGAGTTCAGATTAGCAGCCTGTCCAGAAGCATCATATAAAACAGATATCACAGTGGTAGATGTTCCTCCAAATTATGGAATGTTATTGTCTAGACAATGGTCGAATATGATTGGTGGATATGTGCAGCTGGATTTGTCATATGCTACGATTCCAATAAATGGACAGGAAATAAAAATTGATAGGGAACCTCGGTCCACATATATCATAGAAGACATGGAAGAAGTAGTGAACCAAGTATGTTTTTTACAAACTGACATGGACAACTTCCAGGTATAGTTGACAAAACCTAAATTTAAAGAGTGGATCCCCATTGAGTCATGTCTAACTGAAAAGGATGGTCAGATATGGAAAATGTTTTTTGATGGGTCTTGTAGCAAAGAAGGGAGTGGGGCTGGAATCTTTTTTATCTCACCCACAGGGGAAAGTTACAAATATTCTTTCAAGTTGTTATTTGAATGTACAAATAACATTGCTGAATATGAAGCTCTACTCACTGGTCTTAACATAGCAGTCAAACATGGGATCAAATTGCTAAGTGTCTTTGGTGACTCAGAATTAATAGTCTCACAAGTAAAGGAAAGATATGCCTCAAAACACTTAAGACTGAAACAATACAGGAATGCTGTGTGGGATACCATGGAGCTTTTTGATGCTTTTCAGATAACCTGGATAGATAGGTCAAAAAACATCATGGCAGATTTTTTAGCAAATATTGCATTAAAAGGCAATGATATAACACTAACTGGGATATCTGAAGTGGAAGTGAAAGTAAGACCATCTGTTCCTGACAACTTGTATAATTGGCAAGTGTTTCAAGATGATGCAGATCTGTTGAACTTCTTACAGTGTATTGATCATTATCAGACTCAAGCTATAAATTTTAATGACTTTGTGGAGAAAACTGAAGGTAAGGAAACTTTATTTGGACATGAAATTATACAACTAAAATCAAATAAATTACCAAGAGGCCTAGTAGCATTAGAAAGAACCTTTAATGGTCAAGATGTGATTGAAACCAAAGGGTCAGCTGTTAAAGAGAATGATATTGAACAAATCAATCTAGGAAGCAAAGAAGCCCCCAAAAATATTTTTATTGGAAAAAAATTAACTCCTACTATGAGGCAACAACTGATAATATTACTAAAAAGATACAAACATGTGTTTGCATGGTCTTATGAAGATCTCTTTCAACATGAGATACCACTTAAACCAGAAGCTAAGCCATTCAGGCAAAAGCAGAGACCTATTAATCCTACATTGTTACCAAAAATGAGGGAAGAAATTATAAAGATGAAAGACGCAGGAATAATTGAGCCATACAGATATTCCACATGGGTTTCTAACTTGGTACCAGTCAGGAAGAAAAATGGGGATATTAGATTATGTGTAGACTTTAGAAATTTGAATATATCATCTCTAAAGGATAACTATCCATTGCCAAATATGGATAACATGCTGCAGAAGGTAACAGGGTGTGAGCTGCTGTCTATGATGGATGGATTTTCAGGTTACAATTAGGTGAAAGTTAGAGAAACTGAGAAATATAAGACAGCCTTCACAACCCCATGGGGCACTTATGTTTATGCACGAATGCCATTTGGATTGACCAATGCTGGAGCTACTTTTCAAAGGGCAATGGATGTGGCTTTTGCAGAATTGATTGATGTAATCATGGTGGTATACCAAGACGATCTGACTGCATACTCAAAGAAAGCTGATGATCACTGTGAACACCTTGAGAAGATATTTAAAAGAGCTTTAGAATATGGAATTTCCTTGAATCCCAAGAAATGTCACTTTGGTGTTGAAGAGGGAAAACTACTTGGACACATAGTATCCAAGGAGGGGGTGAGAATTGACCCTGAAAGAGTAGCAGCTATCAATGAGGTTCCCATCCCTCGAACTATCAAAGCCATCCAATCATTCTTGGGACAAATTAATTTTGTGAGAAGGTTCATTTTGAATTTTGCAGACATAATAAAACCTATAGTAAGGATGTTGAAGAAAGAGGCCCAAATTGACTGGACTAAAGAGGCAATTGATTCTTTTGTGGCAATCAAAAGAGCAATTTCTGAGGCACCAGTACTAATTTCCCCAGATTTTGGTAAACCATTTATGATATTCTCATTCGCCTCTTGTCACACTATAGCAGCAGTGTTGTTACAGAAAAATTCAGAAGGGTATGAGCAGACCATTGCATACTTTAGCAAGTCTTTGAGCCCTTCAGAAGTAAAATATGAACTGAATGAAAAGCAAGCCTATGCTTTGGTCAAAGCAGTGAAACAATTTAGACCATACTTAGTGGGGGCTGAAGTTATAGCTTATGTCCCGAATGCAGCAGTAAAAGATATCTTCAGACAGACTGAGGTCACGGGCAAAAGATGCAAATGGATCAATCAGATACAAGAATTTAACATTGAACTCAAAATTTCACAGGTTATCAAAGGACAAGGGCTGGCCAAACTCATGACAGGAACTGAAATTGAGGAGTCTGGTGTGAATCAGGTTGGATGGGAAGAAGCTAACTTCAGTATTGAAAGAACAGCATGGTACACCGATATCATATACTATCTCAAGCATTTGAAATGTCCAGATGGCATGACTGATAATCAGAAGAGAGCTCTGAAGCTAAAATCAGCAAGATATGTAATTATCAATGGGGACCTATATTGGAAAAATAGAGATGGGATATTGTTATTATGTCTAGACAACTACCAGGCAAACAAAGTTCTTCATGAAATGCATGATGGGGTTTGTGGTGGCCATTTCTCGGCTAAGACTACAGCACATAAAATATTGAGAGCTGGATATTATTGGCTATGTGTCTTCAATGATTCTTATAGATATGTCAAAAAGTGTGAAGCTTGTCAGAAGTTTTCAAATAAAACAAAGTATCAAGGATCACTCCCACTGAGACCAATGTTGGCTGAGGAACCATTTCAACAATGGGGAATAGACTTTATAGGGGAAATATCAGAAAGGTCCAGTGGAGGACATAGATGGATATTGGTTGCTACAGACTATTTTACTAAATGGGTGGAGGCGATAACTACCAGACAGGCCACTAGTAAGGTGGTGATAAAATTCTTAATGGAGAACATTATTACTAGATTCAGTGTTCCTACAAGGATCATCTCAGATAATGGTATGTCCTTCAGATCAGAGGAATTCAACACTTTTTGTGAAGAATATGGCATTAAGATATCACATTCTTCTCCTTACCACCCCCAGGGGAATGGGCAAGCTGAATCAAGCAACAAGAATATTCTAAAGATCATTAAAAAGATGCTGGGACAGAACAAAAAAGCATGGGATTCGAAGTTGAATCTTGCACTATGGGCAGACAGGATAACTGTGAAAAAATCTACAGGAAAGTCTCCATTTGAACTGGTTTATGGCAAAAGGGCCAGACTACCTTTGGATAACCTCTTACCTGTACACAGATTTATGATTCAAGAAGAGATAGATGTTGAAGATCCATCACAAGAAAGAATAATGCAGTTGGTAGAACTTGATGAAGTCAGGGCAGAAGCTCAAAAGCAGAATATCAGGATTCAAAATCAAATGAAGAGATTATATGACAAGAGGACATCAAACAGAAAATTTTGTGTAGGTGATTGGGTTTTAATGTGGAATGCCAGGAGTCAAGACAAAGGCAAGCATGGTAAATTTGAAGCCCTGTGGATCGGCCCATATGTGATTATAGACAAAAAAGAGGAGGATTCCTATTTGCTTCAAAACTCAACAGGAGAGGTCCAAGAATTGCCGGTGCATGGGCAATTCTTAAAAAGCTTCTTTTCTTGAACATTCTGTATCACATGTACAGTAGATTAGGATCCATTTCCATTGTAAATACCATCATAAATCTGCGCTAACCAGAGATTCTGAATTCTTGAAGACATATTCAATATGCCTCCATCCTCAGTCAGAGCCACTGTTGAACACTATATTTGAAAATATAAAATATAAAAAAAAATGTATATTCCCATAGGCGTGAAGACTAAAAGATGTTTCGGCCAGCAAACTGTATCGAGCACTTCAAAAGATGTTTCATTGAAAGAATATTTTCATCGAAAAGAGGTACGTAAAGTGCCATACAAAAGTATTTCGACAAAAAGTTACCTTCGATGAATACAAAGAACTGCTCATCAATACCCCAAGTTTCATCGAAAAGGTAAAAGCAAAAAGCAAAAAGGGGCAAAAAGTGATTTCGAAGGGATATCATTACCGAAGAAACTCATAAAGCATTCATCGAAATGCAAGTTTTCATTGATGAACATGATGTCGAACAAAGGCAAAGTTGTTTCATCGATAAAGAGGGATATCGATAAAAAGAGGGATATCGATGAACATACATAGGCCTCCACCGAAGAAAGAAACTCATCGAAGGAATGATTTCGATGGAAATTGCAAGTGACTTATCGAAAAAGGGGTCTATCGATGAAAGAATGATTTTGATGAGTCTTAAAAGCGGCTTCTCGACATGAGCTATTCACCGAAACAATAGTATCGAAGAAAATGAGCTTTCGATGGAAGATTTAAACACTCGGCCGAAGACAAGGGTTTCATCGATAGCTTGAAATATGAGCACTTTGAGCGAGCTGTACTTCCCGCGAAAGAGTTAAAGGCCCAATTGAAGAGTGTCACATCTGCAATTAAGTTTAAACACTTGAGTAGCCATTGTAGATGCAGAACATTAACTGTGCACAAGTTGCCCATACGATTACAGTTGAACTGAGTGAATTTTCGTAAGAACCAGATCGATGCTAAAAGACTGAGAATTGCGAAGAACTTGTGGAGACTTGCGAACGATAACCAGAAGAGCTAAGCATTCCTCCAAGTAAGTGTTGTCTCTCGTATTTGTTGTAATTATGGAACCTTCGTCTTCTTCTTCTAAAAAGAGTAGGAAAGGAAAAGAGCTGAACCCTGAAGAGAAGCCCAAGAGACAAAAGAAAGAAGGGAGAGCTCTGACTCAGGATTTGTTAGACCAGTGTCCCTCATCTAGTGTAAGGTCCAAAAAGATCAAAAGTGAGGAAGAAGGATTAGAGGATAGATTCAAAAATCTAGGAGACATTTGGACTGAAATCAGAGGACATGAGTTGTTTTTGTTTAGCTACAAAAGAAGGGATGCTCCTGAACCCATAAGTAATCTATGGAAGAAGAACTTAGGCAAATTGGTAGGCCCAAATGTGTTTGTAGATGTAGAATTGATGAAAGCTCTGGTAGATTGCTACAATCCAAGAACCAAAACCATATGTGATTACAGAGGGAATACATTAGTAGTAATTAACAAACAGACTATTGATATGGTGTTTGATTTGGACTGGGAGGTGGAGGAGAGTATCGATATGAAGAAACTTTCACAAGAATTCTTTAGTTTGGAAAATATCTATAGAACTTGGAGACTACCTATTCACAGGCCAAAAGTGGGTGGGTCATTTGTTCCGTTCAGCAAAGATGACAAGGTGTCGTTTGATGTCAACCATTTTCATCCTTATTTTAAATATACCTACTATGCTGCAGCTCAAGTATTAGGCCTAGAGGCTCATCCGCTCATGGATATTGGGGTTATGGTTCTGTGTGCTGATTTACAGTCAAAAGACCCTAGGTCATTTGATTTTGCCACTTATATTGCAGATGCTTTAAATCATGGATTGGAAAAGTTGAAAGGGGACCTTGTGAATGTTCATTTTTCATTGTATTCCTTGTTAATGCATATCATTCTTTATTGTGGACAAGAGATTAATTTCTGGTCAGATGATTTCTGCATTCGATCCTATGATAAAAATGGTTTGAAGAAGCCAGTTCAGTTATGGGTATCTGCATGGGACCAGAGGTTCATGAACAACCAGTACTGGCACTTTCAAGAATACTTTGTGAAACCTCTTAGTGCAGCTTTTGGGCAACACAGGGATTACACTTTGTCTCCCGAAATCAAAAGATTCCTCAGACCAAAGGACTTCTCTCCAGAATCATAGATCGATCATAATTGGGGTGATTGGTATTGCCATAACAACCACACAGAAATCAGGGTATTTGGATATGAAGGAAAACCCCACATGCTCCCAATTACGGTGCCAAACAGGGTGGCTAGCTTGGAGATTATAAGACAATTGTCTATTGCTAGTGCTAAACACTTAACTGATTTCGGTAAACAATCTATTGTTCCAGGTTTATTGGTTTTCTCTGATTTCATTGTCAAAAGTTCAAAAAGTTATCATTTGCTTCAGAATAAATTAGACTATTATGGTATGACTCTGGGTGAGCCTAGGGAAAACTTCGATCCTGAAGGATATATAAGAGCTGCCAGAGCATCACAAAAACTCAGAGCTGGAATACATGTGGCCAAAATGCCAGATGACCTGATTAAGAACCTTGAAAGAGAGGAGGCCAAAGCCTTGAGAGAAAAGAGTGAGTTAGTTTGGGAGGCCTACAAATGGAAAAGGGCAAGGGGAATGATAGATGGAGATTTAATTGGAAATCTCCAAGACCCTCTGGAAGTGGCTAAAAGGCTGCTTCAACATGAAGCAGAAATCATGCATAGGGTTCCTTCGCAATTCCTTCATTTCATTAATACTGAGAAGGATAGTCAGCCCCTAGCCCACATGTCACCAAAATCGACTACAAGTAGTATCCCTGCTGATTCTCCTAGAGAAGATTATCCTCCTGGTTTCGAAGCAGAAATGAACATGGACACTGGTGAAATTAACATCAAGGATGTTGTTGATATAAGAATGACTGAGCATGAGGATTTCATTGCTGATGATGGATTCGCCTCTTCCAGGGAATTCCTCTCATTTTTGTACCAATACAAAGGAGCTCATGTAAAACGAAGCATGGCTGGAAGACCAGAGGAGGAACAGATGAAGAGATTACAGGATGAGATTGATGTCCTCATGAAAGACATGACTCCTGAGAAAGGGAAGAAATTATTAAAAGAGGCCGGTGTAATCATTTTCTCCGGTTGGTATATAAATTCAGCACTTTTATTTGATGGCTTCCTGAAGAAGCAAGATTTGAATCAACAGGTGATGCCTCAGGAGATAGACAAATTGTTCTTAGGCTCTGGATATGATCCAGACAAGAAAGCTCTCCTACAATGGGCATTATATCCAAAGGGGAAGAGGCCTATCATTGTGGACATTGAAGAAATCTTTGGGCACCTCATGGTTCATCAGGTTGGAAAAACTGACCCTAGGGTCACTGCAAAACTCAACTTGGATGTTGCCAGATTGAACCTCGACCGGACAGAGTTTTTGGTCAGAGAGAACGTCACATATAAGGGCTTATATGAAAAATCTAAAGAGGAGAATCAAAAGTTGCAAGCAAAAGTATTGCAACTAGAGACAGGGACTCCTATCAGCGAATACACCTCATACCCCGCGGGACGTAGCTTGGACGATGTCTCTGATGCTCTGTACTGGAAGTATCAAGCAGAGAAAGCCAATAAACGCGCAGAAGGTATCCAACAAAGGATGGACAAACTGGTCAATGACATCATAGGACATCGGTTTAACACCATGCTCTTACAAGTTGAACCATATTGGAAAGTATACGATGGAACGATAAAAGCATTAACAGAGCATGAGAGGTTAAAAGCACGACTACATGAAGTACTAAACAATGTCGATGCCATGACACTAGAGGAAAAGGCCGAGGGGACTGCGTATATGGAAAATCATGTCAAACTTGAAGATACGTTGAGAAGAGACCTAAAGGAATTGGATGATGAGAAACCCGTTGGAATGCCTTCCGTTTACGAAGAAGGAGAAGTGATATCCCTGGAGGATTTGCGAAAAGAGCTCGCCAGCGTCAAGGATTGGGCCTTGTCAGAGATAGATCGAAGTAAGGATATGGCCCCTTTTGGCAACCAGATAATATTCAAGTATCTGTCGTTGGGAGATGAATTGAAGAAACAAACTCCTTGAATCAAAACCTTCAAAGACGATGATTACATCCATCATTTGGGGCTCCTAAGTCTCTTTTTGCTTAAGTTTAGAAATATTCAAATTAACGATTAGCATTGTGAAAAGTCATGTCTCTTCGTGAAAAGCCTTCATCCTCATATATATGTGAGAATGATTTTTGTAATGTAAGGGAATAGTATTTTTTAGATAAGATGAAGATAGCGATAGATGACAGCCTGTAAGTCTTCTGTATACAAACTATAATGGAATACAAATTTTGATCGACTATTTCTCTGCATATGTGTTGTGGATCATTTCATTTTCTTTTGGCAATCGTCTGTGATATTGTCTGATAAGATAAGGTTATTCATGTTCTTAAGATCAGATCTATGTTTTATATTATAATGTTGCAACAAAAGTTTTGCTTGCGGATTGTGATTGTTCCTTGCAAAGCTTAATTGACCGGTCCCTTAAGGGTAGGGTTAAATTCACTCAATCAGCATATGATATAAGCATTCATTTGGTTCCAAAAGAAATAATAACTGACAGGTTCATAAAGGGATGAATTAAAAAACTGTCTCATAGGTTCGCACCATAAGTCCTAAAGAAAAGTGTAATGACTATGTAACCCAAACAGCGAAGAAGGCACTGGCTAAGTTACAAGTTGCACCCATCATTTCATTCATAATTGATTATTTTAATAAGCAATAGGAGTAATTAAGAAACATAAAGCAAACAAACAACAATCTTGAACTCATCTGCTATATCTCCATTCAAGGAACTCATGCCATTTCAAGATCAGGATATATTAGATTAGGATGATAAATCTGCTATAAAAAGCACTGGTAATTGGAGACATTCAGTGAATAGGTATACCCGCCTAGGTCCTGCAGAGCCTAAAGTGAGAGAGTTAACAACCAAACAGGTTCACTCTATATGTTGGCCAAGTCAATTGGAGGGTTTGATCATAGGAGTTGGCATTTCCTTAGAACCTATCCAATCTATTGATTTGAGACCCAACAAAAGGATCACTTGAAGGTTTTTCACAATATCACTCAAAAAAGGGTCAAAAAGTATTTTTTTAGAGTTTCCACTACTTTTTGACCCATAATCATGCCCAAAAACACTAGTTTCAGGTTTGTGAATCAGAATTTGTAAACTCTATTTAAAACCTTCATTTTGTTATGTTAAGGGTTGGATATCTTAAGAAAATATTATATAAAGTTTATATTGCAATTTTGGTGCAGTTTCCTATTGAATTTGATCAATTTGAATACAAATAAAAGTCATATCCAAATATTTTTGTTGTTTTTATTGTATGTCCAAACAAATTCTTAAATGGTAGTGTTTATTACATAGTGATTCAGCTTGTGAAAATAACCAGATTGGATTATATTTTTATGTGCTTCATGAGTAACCTATCTCATTGTATTTGTGCATGAGCAATGGTTGTATGATATGATGAGTTCTAAAAAATTAATTGTTTAAGTCAGTTTCCTTTGTTGATTACACCATATTTATATGAATTGTGAGATCCTAATTCATGTTCATATGGTTATGTTTAATCTTATCTAACCAACAAATGTAACAAATTAAAGTGTGATTAGCATTGTCTTATTCGCTATTTTCATTTCATTTATTTCATGCCTTGTACAACTCAAGATATAATTTGTTGTTTATTTCCTAATCATTAATAGAATAAGATATTAGAATACATTACTTCATTTCCACATTTGATTCTTTACAGGTGTACATCCAAAAATACCAAAAATAAGCTATCAAATTGTGAGAAATATCTAAAGTCAAACTTTCCAGATCCACCTTAGAAGTGTCAAAACACTAGCAAACCCCTTGTTAAACAATCACATTATTCCCAGTTGACCTATCCTGCATGGCTAATACCTAGCCTTCAGTAACCTTGGAATGAGAATTGTCACTTTTCAAGAGAAGAGATTAATTTTCAATCTCCTATCATTGTCTATGCTAACACTACAGTCAATAGTTTTGATGTATGGTAATGTTTTATGGTTGTATTTTGAGTGCCCATGAGTCTATATTTTGAGGGGTGTGTTGATATATGGTGACTGATCATGCAAGTATTGTACACTCCTTATGTATCCGCGTCGAGGCTCGGGACTGATCCGAGCCCCGAATGAGGCTTTATGGGTGGCAACCCTCGAGAAAGTAGGGGTTCAAGGCGCAGCCCTAGAGGAAAAAATGTTAAGTTATTTTTTGTAGAAAAACCAACATTGAAAAAAAAAACCTTAAAAATAACCGACTTTGAGTGTTGCCCTAAAAATTGCTTGTTATAGGTGTCTAGAATGTAAAAGGCATTGTAATGGTGTTGCACTGATTTACTGGATAATAAGAAAAGATTGGACGGTTGTGTTCTGTGGATGAAGCCCATCTTGGGTGAACCATGTTAAATCTTTGTGTTATTTGTGTTAGTATTTTTCTTCATCTTTTGTGTTTGTATCTACATATAATTGTTAATTTGTATTTGAGTTGGATTTGCCTAAACCCTAACAAGGTGGAGTTGGAGACAATAGGAGTTGTTCAAATTTTGTTTTGCACGGGTTATGTTGTTGGATTGAATACAAGAGTGGAGTTTGAGAGTTGTATTGTAATTTCATGTTGCTAATAGTACAAATCTTTCATCTCTTGTTGGTGGAGTTTTTTTCCTGAAAGGGTTTCTCCATGTAATTAAGTGTTGTGTTTAATATTATGTGGTGTTATCTTTTGATGTTATATTTGATTTCTTTCATAAGATAAACATTGTCAAATCTGATTTATAGTAAATTTGAAGCTATATATATTGATGTTCACCTCTTTTTTTCCAACAAAAGATAATGCACAGTAGTAGATTATGGAGTGATGTTTCAAGCAATTATGTTTTGTTGTAGAATGGAGATAGAGAGGCACAAGGTAACAAGGGAGATTTAAAATAAAGAAAGGAGGTTTTTTGATGAAGAAAAAATGCTACATAGAAGTTTGGAGAAATAAGCCAATGATTGCATAGTGAGAGGAAAGTAAAGTCATACATACTGTGTACATTCAAAAAATAAATCAAAGAAACTGGATTTGCAATTTTTTTAGCAATGACATTACTATTTGCAATTCGTGATTGTTTGCTAGAATGGATAGATGGACATAGATGAAGTTTACATCTTGATATTTTTTTTGTGAGATGATAGTGTGATTATTTTAATGTTATGAAATTTTGATCTTTCAAATACAATAGAGTTTAATTTGATTTTAAATTTGCTACAAACAAAGATGGAAATCTATAATAAGTTGTGTGAACTCTCAATTTTAATAAGATAAAGTATGAATTTAGTGAATAAAATATGAGATGGTGTAATGTTTCATAATTTGATTTTTTGTTGAATTGAAATCTCAGTTGTTTTGGTTTACGAAAGAGTTTTTGTTGAGTAAGGCTGTGAGATTGGGCTTATCCTTGTTCTCTGTATCCATCACATTATCATTGTTTCCACCTTTTTTCTATTATACTTGCAAACTTTGTACCTCTATCACTGAACTCACAGATTTAATCTATTATAATCTAATTGACTCAAGCTATCCTAAAAATTCTTAAAACTTATCAATAAAAAAATTACATGGATTGAAGACTAATTTTTTGAACTAAAAAAAATATAATGTACCTATTACATTCTACCTAGTTTTTTAATATAAGATAGATTATTCCTTTCATAAAGTAATGTAACATATTTAACTTTATTCATCAAAAAAAATTATCAAAAAAACTCTTTCTACAAAACTAATTTATGTTCCACATATTTTCTAACATGTTCTTTTCAATCTACTTTTTCCAACTCATTCAAAATATTTAATATTCAATTTGGGTTGATGTTTGAAAGGGAAAATAAGGTTTCTTAGACTATTTATGTAAATAAACATAAAACTAATTATTAAATCATATAAGAATTAAATATAGGATGCAATGGAGCATACCATAATGGGTTAGGATAATATCATGTTCTTGTTTATTCAGTAAACCTCACGAGTATTGAGGTTAACATATACCCTCTTAACTTTTTTGAAAACCGTCTATGATTTCATTTCTAGGAGCACTTTCGTGCATAGGATAGGGGAAACTCTAGTTGTGCTTTTTCTGTTGTAACATGTATGATCAAGGTCTATGTTCAAGGAGGATGTTGAGGACTGAGATAGGGCGGGGTCGTTCATATATATATTTTTTGGTGATGCAAAACAACAAAGAGATTCATGGAGGGAAAAATGTGCAGGGAAATGGTAGGGTTTCCTCTATAGGTGTTAGCATTGGCGGCTTAGGTGGAAATGATGATGCAGTTGTTGATGGCGATGACCCAGATGAGGATGTCTCTATTGAGGGGGCGCCTGAGGTTTTTTCTACTATGGATCTAATAGTTGGCTCCACTTGTTTTTATGGGCTTTCTGAGGATTTGGAGGCCCTATGGAAGTATTCTTACAACAAGGAGGTTGTTAGTTCTGAGGAAGATGAAGACCTCTTCTTGTCTCCTTTTGATGGAGAAGATCCAGATGATGAGGATGTGTTCCTCATGAATATGTGTTTGAAGGCTCGTTCAAAAGCTAATGCGATGGTTGAGGTTTCAGTGATGGAGACCATGGATGGTGACCATATTTTTGGTCTGAGAAGAGGGTTTCTTTCCCCTTCTCCTGGTCCATTGCCTTGTTGAATCATAAAGTTAATTTAATCTTCTGAATACCCTTAATCTTATCATTCCCACCAAAATACCCTAGAGAAAATAACTAAACTAACTAACAAATAGAGATTAAAAAAAAAACATCTACTAATGCAACATAATAAACTTTCATTACTCAAGAACATAGATTAACATCTACATAAATGATTAAGACATCATGAATATAACCATAACCATATATAACGCAAGCGGAATTATTATCATCTCAATTCATTCATTCAATCATTTATTCCATAGGGTACTTCAACGTTACTACTTAATGACAACATTACCTACTATTATATTCCCAAATAACCTCAATCTCTAAGTTCATTTTAAAGAACCAAACCAAATGTTCCTAATTCCCTTATCTTTCTTTATCCATTTATCACAACATAAATCTAAATAACCATCTTCTACAATAGAGCTATATCATTCCTTAAGAATCACTTTACATCTCATCAAGATTCCACTCACATATATGCTCAAGAATTGTAACAACAAGTATTTACCTTCTTCCAAATAAGATTATATGTATACAAGACTAACTCATGAACTCATATACAACAAGAATACATATAAATTAATCATTCATTTTTTGATCCAATATAGAATCCAAATCTCTCTCTCTTACACATTGAATATTTACTACAACATTTTCCCATACAATGATTACAACATCTCATATCTTTATAAGCCACAATCTCAACTATTACTTCATGTCCTAATGCATAAGAATACAAGACATAAGAGTACATAATCTCTTCTACATTTAAAATGTCATCACGATACAATATACTATCTCAATACACATAAATCAGCTCCACAACTATCTGCATAAAAAGAATCATAGAATCCACATCCACACTCGCTAGCATCCAATGAAGATCATCCCAATGGAAGAAGGCATCAAACCACCTGACTATGAGGAACCAAAAGGAACCACTCCTCGTGCTAGGAGATGACATGGGGTTCCAACTCACACTCAAGACCTAGGCTGACACCTAACAACCAAGGGGCTCAACATGACACCCACAAGATAACAACCAAGAGCAATAATCAAATCACATCACAAGGCTAATTATGAATCAATAAACTCCTAGAGGCGTAACACAATATGGGCATAAGGATCATGGACACGTGTACAGAAAGAGTGTCATCGTATTCTATCCTCACAAAGAAGGGGACATGCCACACCTTGATTGACATGTGGAGCCATCTCAACCTTGGAGTCAATCAAGGGAGTTTGGATTACCATCACAACAGTCTTCCCAATCTCATCATGAGTCTCTCCTTAAGGGCTATGAGTGGGGCATAACAACTATTCATTATCTTTATTATGTGAATCCTAATTACCCAATCCCACTAATCAATTTTTATGGTTATTTCTTGAAAATTAAGAATAAACTCTTCTTGTGGTCCCATGATAGATCTAAACCCTAAGAATCCTCTCTAGGAACCTCTTAGAAGCCTATTTCTAATGACCCCGGTCCTACACATGCAAAAGAACACTTTCCATATCCATGGACCAAGACCTTAGGGTAAAACATAATCCACAATGAATTCACAACAACATCATGAAGGCTCATCAAGAAAAGAATCCAAAATCACAACATCACTGTTACAAAATTGAAGCACATATGAACCATAAAGCCAACATATAAAGCAACATCCTTCACCAACCAAAGCATAACAATAAACAAGAGTAAGATATGCATTCCCCTTACTCAAACATAACCAATACATCCTCAATAGTGAGGCACAATCCTCTCACTTGATTTCACATAAATCATCCCTCAACAACAAGGCATTCCCCCTCTTGTTGGAGCTAATCAAACATATATGCACAATCCTTAATGGTAAGGCACAAACCATCTTACCGAATCTCAAACAAGCATGAAATGATCAAGATAATTACATAAACACTTCTGAGAAACTCAAAGCAATCATAAAAAGACTCTGGTAAGTGCCCAAAATCCAGAAAAGCAACCACATAGGACAAAAATC
Source organism: Cryptomeria japonica (assembly GCF_030272615.1). Classification (NCBI taxonomy): domain Eukaryota; kingdom Viridiplantae; phylum Streptophyta; class Pinopsida; order Cupressales; family Cupressaceae; genus Cryptomeria; species Cryptomeria japonica. Next base: position 623,833,225 of record NC_081410.1, read on the forward strand.
AGAAAACAAGGCATTTCAGTGCATACAAAGACTAGTTTAGTGCATATGAAGTATATATTAGTGCATATGATGTCCAAAATTGCGCATATGAGATAGAGTGCAAAAATGAAGAAAAACGGATAAATCAAGTGACGAAACTGCTCAGTTTTGCACATAGGCTCATAAAAAAGACCAATAATGCTCCCAGAAGGTGCGGAAGGACAACATAAGGATATGAAAATGCAAAAAAATAACAATGAGACCATACATAAAGAATTTTATAACAATCTCCTGCTCCTCCTCACACAAATATGCACAAAAATATACCGAACTTACACAATAACATATGAAGATGCAATAAGGTACAAAGAGATTCAAAACATCAATACAATGGCATTTAGAAGCCCAAACAAGACTACAAGAAAAGGAATAATAGATTCATAAAGAAAATATGTAGAATATGCATTCCCGGTAACACACCATTTCCCAGATTTGCCATTAATTCACACATATATTCTTATATACATAAATCATTCTTCCCAAACCGAAATTAAAATATTTAAACGCTATAATCTCCCTTACAATAAATCTTTCAACAAGACCAATGAAAACAATCTTTTCAAATTGAAAAGCAGAGAGAGTTGCAGCTCCAACTTGGAAAAAATTGAAGTAAAGGTAAAGGAACTCGAAAAAGAGCAAGTCTAATCCAACAAACCCAAACAAACAATCTCTTAAATACAATCATGAAATCTTCAATGATCAAGCTTCAATCAAATCCAAAACTCCAAATGCAAGCAAATTTCTCTCGAATGGTAATCCCACAACATTCTCAGAAAACTCATAAATAAATTTGCAATCAAAACTATAGGAAAATATCGACCAATCAAAATATTCCTATAAACCATATATTATACCTACCATGCATAAATTTGAGGTAAGTATTATTTAATGATATTATTTACTTACCCCCAAATCTCAACCAATAAAATAATAGAGTAGGTATAACCATAATATTTAATTACTCAATTAGTAACAAGAGAATGTAATAATATAATAACCAATAATAATAATATATCAAAGCCCAATAAAATAAATCAAAGGCAATAAAAATAAATCAAAGGCAATAAAAATAAATGCTCCAATTAAATATAAAACCTCAAATAATACAAATAAACAAACAACCAATTAACAATATCCTCACAATCACAACTCCCAAGAGGGCCAATCATAACAAGGGGTAGGTACATACATAAATAAACAATAGACAAATAAGCAAAATGGATAATAAATAAGTAGATGTACGGACAAGCACAAATGCTTCAACCAATAATTAAACAATAAATAAATAATAACCCAATAAATCAAAAGCTCAATAATAAATATCCAAATAAACATTAAGCCATAAAATAAACATTAATGAATACTAATCTCCCAATAATATTTATCACACATTAATATTAAATATTAATGCCATCCATTAATTTATTTTAATAATAAAGAAACTATATGAACCAGTTAATTATTAATTGATAAATAATCACAAACTCACAAGGCGACCCAACACTAGGGTCGAACAACACACTACAAAGCACCACATAATGATCTAAACCATGACACAAGATACTAACACAACGATAGTTCACGCTAAGACACATAAACTAACAAGGATGACAACTTAAGCCTAGAGTGTGTAGAGGGAACTCATGCCATCTATAATGCCCCTCCCTCGATCAGACTCTGTTTAACCTAGTTTGACTTTGGTTGACTTCTCATATTGTTTATGTGAGTGGGTGATACTCTCTAATATAATGACTTTTATCATGATTCTAGGATATGTTGTTGGTTATGCATTTTATCTCTATGGATGCTTAGATGTTAGGTTATATGATTAAGTACTAACCTTGGACTAGCTTATCGACTTTATGTATATATATTTTGTGTTCGTTTTCTTGTATGGGTTCGAGTTTGTATGGGTGTGAGGGGATGATCTTTCGTCACCCACTTCGGAGGGACACCAAATGTCATGACTCTCCTCCATCGGTGTGCCTGTATATGTTGGAGAAATATATGTGTGTTTTCTTGGTGATGCAACTGTAGGTACCGAGCACTGACTCCACCTAAATCTTCAGGTCTGAGCGTGATCTACAACCCAATGGTAAAGTGGAAGATTGGAGTATCAGTCAAACCCTAGGCATAATCATCGTTCCTATGGAATGAGTCTTTTGTCAGGTATCCTTGTGGTCGTTGTTAGCCCTTGTTCATTGTTACCAGTCATGTTAGTGTCGATCTTGTTGGCATTTTGAGTTGTTAGTCTCATTCCCTTACCCTTGTGTTAGTAATGTGTTTTAGCGAGAAAGTAAAAATATTAATATTTTAAAGGTAATTAAATATTAATGATTAATTAATTAATATAATTGAAAGATTGTGCATTAACATATTTATTTAATTACCTTAGTCAAGTGTTTTAATCTAATCTATTGTTCAGAAAATAATTTATTGTAAGGGAAATTAAATATTAATTACGGATTTTATGGTGTTAATGGAAAATTAATTTTAAAAGGAGTAATTAATAATTAATTGTTTTCTAATTTAAAAATTTGCATGCATGGGAGTTACAAAAAGAAAATAAATAAATAATTAATGAATTTTATGAGGAGAATCTTGCATGCTTTTGGGGGGGGATTATTTTTGGAGGGGGGAGAAATGTGTTTTGTTCTCTCTCCTGAAGCTTACTGTATGTTGGAATTTCTAGAGATGTCTTTGGAAATGGATTGGGAAAATCAATGGAAATATATCCTGGATTTTGCTAAGGGATTAGTGTAAGGGTTTGATTTATTTTGTCGAAGCTTCTGGATTTGTGTGCCTGGCTCATTGTTTTCAGCAGCCATGGATTTTTGCTTCAACTTCTATGCTTGTTATCCAAATTTTGTAAAGAGGTAGGGTTCCCGTTTTGCATGTAGAATCTTTTGTTAGTTTAGTTTATTGTTTATTTGAAAAGAGAAAATTTTAAATGGTTTGTCTGGTAAGGGGTTTTGGGTTATTTGAAATTTATCTTTGATCTTGTTTTGTAAATTTTATTTGATCTTGGTTTAAAGGAATTCAGAAAATTTGGGGGTTAGAACATATTTTGGGTGAATCTCTACATTTAGAATTTTGGGACTCGAAAAGTTTAATTTTATTCTTCCTGTAGCAATTAATTGTGAATCTCGGTCTGGTTGTTTGATATATGAAGAAGTTGAGAAATACATCTTCAGAAATCCCAAGAACACCTGCAAGCAAAATACCTGTCACAAGAGAAGAATGGAGGCAAAAAGCAATAATGGCTCTAAAGAAGAAGATTATCATTCAAAGAGGCAATTAATTAAAAAGATACAATATCAATCCTTATAAAAGGAGATTATGCAACCCTAATGAATATGCGACCCTAAAGTTGCCCTAAAGGGATAATGTGTATTTAATAATTAGAATAATTATTAAATACCTACAATATTATTAAATGCCTAAGTTTAGCTTAAGTATAGAGTATAATAGATTAATAATTAAATAAATTATTATTATCTAATACAAGATAACTCTAACACCCCCCCTTAAGATGAACTTAGGGAGTAGCTAAGAAACTAAATACATGAAGCAAAAAAACTACATAATGAAGGCAAATTTGGGTCCCGACAACAAAGCCTGATGAGGTACCCAATCACAACCAAATCTCTATAAATCGGAGAAATAGAGAAAACCACGTGAGAAAAAACTCTACTCCAAAAAAAGATGAAGACTAGTGAAGAACTGAAGAAGCCTCCAAACTAGAGAATGTCCCAAAAAATAGTAACAAAGGATGATCATGAAGAACACCATTGAAGCATGAAGAAGCTGCAAACAATGTCAAAGAGTAACTGCTAATCTGAAGAACCTCCATTGAAATAGAACATGACAAGGTAGAGAATACTATAATCTGCATGAGTTCTCTCAAATGACACTACTCGAATAAAATGGCAAACAAAGGCAAACAACTGAACTCGAAGATACAGATGGCATAAAACACAAAATCCTGAACAGATCAATCGGACCAAGGAAGCATTAGAACCAACAAGAGAAACCCCCCTATAATGTGGACAAGGGTGAGGGACAGGTACACTGAAAAGGATGGCCAACAAGAACCGCATGATGAAGAACCAGGAACATAGAAGGTGCAAAGAAAGTACATAGTGTCGTGGAAGGAACACTCACTTGACACACATCATGAGGCTAAAGGCGTGGAAGAAAAACTCACGTGACAAAGGTAGATGGAAAACAAATGCAAACATCAACCCCCCCATGGCACTTTATAATGTAGTGCATGTACAATAAGGCACAAGATGTGCAAGATCCCAAGTATACAATGCATAGTGGCACTTTATCTTAGTGCGTTTGCATAGATAAAATGTCTACAATGATCAGAAGAGATAGAAATCTGCAAATACAAAAAGAACAACCAAAGATGACACGTCCTACTCAAAGAAAGAGATCCCAGGACCTGAAACATCCAAGATATTCACCAGAGTGCTAAAAAGAAAAAAATTGAATAAAATGTACCTGGAGCATAATATAGACAGAAAAATCATATGACTAGAATGTGCACAATACAAGATTTCCAACGATATAAAGTTTTCAAAAAATGGAGTTTGGATGCTCAAGTTATGTCTCCCGAAGTGCAAAAAGGAACCTCTGGTTTTGACAAACAAAAACACCATCAAAAAAGCAAAATAAAAAATTCAAACCTCCAAATCTGGATAGAGCTCGGAAAGAGATTTCCAACGATATAAGGTTTGTCGAAAAATGCCTCTTTGTGGCCAAGATATGGCCAAAAGACTGAAGGTGCTCCGGATGGGCCCAGAAGGGGCCTGAAGACTAGCTACACAGTGCTAATGTCAGCAGATTGCTTCCATAAATTTGACAGTCGTATGGTCGTCACGGGCAAAGAACAGTATGCTTGTAAAAACCTCACCGGAACAAAAATCTGGTGGTTGGAAAAGTCTCCCTGTCAGAAAAAATGGTTGCCAGAAAAATACCAAGTCGCCAAAAAGTTGCAGGGGGGCGGAAAACAGGCGGTGGTCAGCGGTGCTAAGGCGGCGATGGTCCAGGGGCGAGAGGCCAGAAGGCACGGGGGCCTAGAAAAAATTGCCAAAGGGCAGTGACAGAAGGCGGACGACTGGCGGGCGGAGCCTGTAGAATACAGGGCAAGTTCCATGGCCTGTGCAGGTCGTACGGACCTGCAGAGGCCATACGGCCCTATAGAGGCAACCGCCCACCCTCTTGTTATTTGCTTTTTTTAAAAAAAACCAAAACCTTTTTTGTTTAAAGTTTTTTCACAAAATATTTTGGAAATCTAGCCGGGGTAAGCCGTTAATCTGCCTGAAAATATTTTTTTTCAATTTTCCTCGAAAAGCGTGCCCTAGAAGGGCCAAAATAAAAAACAATTCTCAGAGCCAAAGTTGTCCAAATTAGACAAATTTTATATGAAAAATGGGGGGTTTTGGGTGTTCTGAGCTCAACGATGATGTCTGTTTGAGTCCAAAATGCCCAGAAACAAAGAAGCACCCCAAATCCAAAATAAAACTTTGAAAAAACCTAAAACCCTGGCCTCCAAAAAATCTTCTGAAAAATCAGGAACAAGCAGTAGTAGATATAGGCTCTAATACCATGAAGAAGTTGAGAAATACAACTTCAGAGATCCCAAGAACACCTGCAAGCAAAATACTTGTCACAAGAGAAGAATGGAGGCAAAAAGCAATAATGGCTCTGAAGAAGAAGATTATCATTCAGAGAGGGAATTAATTAAAAGATACAATATCAATCCTCATAAAAGGATATTATGAAACCCTAATGAATGTGCAACCCTAAATTTTCCCTAAAGGGATAATGTGTATTTAATAATTACAATAATTATTAAATACCTACAATATTATTAAATGCCTAAGTTTAGCTTAAGCGTAGAGTATAACAGACTAATAATTAAATAAATAATTATTAGCTAAGACAAGATAACTCTAACAATATATATATATATATATATATATATATATATGAAATTATTATTTCTTTTTTTTATCTCTTCTCTGTTTGTTTTTTTTTTTAAATTCATTTCTGCATATTTAGTATTTTTTTTAGGTCTGTGTCTATGTATTTTGGGGTGTCGTGGGCACCCACGATGGTGGGATCTCCACCACCACTGTGGGAGTCCACGGTGGTAATCCCTTCCCCCTTCTCGACATTGATTATATTGTCTGCTAAAGTTTATTAAAACAATTTGTTTAATTAATTTTATAAGGTTTGTAAAATACGTTATTATTTATTGTACGATTATTTATTTTCTCATATCAATTCAATATTTTATTAATGTAAATACATTTGTTTATATTTATTGATGTTGGTCAAATAATTGGATTAATAAATATATATTCATAATTTGGAAGATGTAGTTTACTATGACAAGATGGTTTAATTGATTAAAATAGTTATATTTAGGGTAAATATAGTTAGGTTAAATTGATAAAGATGGATATCAAGGATTAAATTAGATATAACTGGATTAGAGTTATTAGATATCGATTATGGAGTATTTTGTGAAGTGTATATATGTATTTTGTTAAACATAGGTTGATTTGGAAAATTAGATATATTTGGAGGAAAGCAAATATTTTTAAATTAATACTTAATTATGCCACTTCATATAATTTAATTAATCATGTGGATGACCTCTGTTTAGGAATATATATATGATTTCAGATGAACTTGGCTAATTTGCAACTAATTTGTTGTTAAAAAAATATAATGATAGTAATAGAGGGAATGGAATTATGTATTCTTAAATGTTTCGGATATTGAAATGTCAGTATCAAAGTGCAAACTATTAGGAATAAAATGAGTTTCAATGGTTTTGAATTTGGGTTATTGAAATTAATGTTAATTTGAATTAATTGATTTATAGAAGTTATTATGGTCTCCTTGGTTTTATATTATGAATGGATTCTCTTTTTTAGCATCATGTGCACTGGGTTTGCATTTGGCTCTTGTATACCTTAGTTTGATACTCGAATGTGTTGTTTCCAGAGGCTAAGGACATTGTTGAGATCCTTCTTTGTATATGGTTTCTCATCGTCATAAAATGTGATGTGGTTGGTGTCCTGCATGACATCTATGCTAGTCATTCATTCTTCTTGCTTGAGCCTACTTGTGTGTATTCTTGTTCTAGCAAGTTGAAGTCAACCTTGCTATGGTAAAGGGGTCTAGACTCTTGGTGTTTTGGGTGTCATAGACCTTGTGTTGTATTTTGAATTCCTAGGTGCAAGTTAAGGGGGAGTGGCTTTCATTGGGGGTCGGGACCCAAAGTGGTCGACAGGGTAACTCAATGAGAGTTTTGTGATCAAGTGAAAACACTAATTAATGAATCTTGGGTGGGTAGTTAGTTCACATTAATAAAGATTAATTGTTGCCTCTTTTACTCACAAATGCTTGTTTAGGTTTGGGGTAAGTAAAGAAGGCCTAGAATGGCATCCACCAATCTTGTCCCTTTGAAAGGTTGGTGTGGTCCACTACTGTTTGTATGGGGGTTGGGGGTCGGGAGAGGTCACCAAGGTAACCTGGGATGGGGTTCGGGACCTAGTGAAGACCTACTAGGGCTACTTATGACAACCTAGTGATGACACTCTTCCCTATTGCATACCCAATGGTAACTTATGTCTTTTATCCTCTTGTGGGTTGCTTGAGCCTCTGGAATGTGGTTGATTTGTTTATGAGTCTCTTGTGGTTATATCCTTATGAGTCTCTCATGTGTCAGTAGTCTTGTGATCCTCTTGTGAGTACAGTCTTGTTCGTTCTCTTGTGAGTCATGATGGTACCCTTGTTTGATTGTCTCCATTTTGTGGGTTTGACTGATACCTCCTAGCATGAGGGGTCAACCTTATGGTACCACATGGTTGGGTGGAGTGCTATCGCACCCATTGGGTTTTGGTTCTCCCTGCATCCTATTTGTGATGGTTCGTGAGGAGATTAAGACCTTCATTATGTACTAGATTTATGTATTCACTCCATTGTTTGTACTCTTGGAAATTATAACCTTATAGATACCATGTATTGTAACTGATGATCTTATGTATATTCTCTTGGCAATTTATTATGTATCATGATCCATGTATTAGACAGTGTTATCTTGTTATGGAAGTTACATTTGTGTCAGTTGTATGGTTACGTTGTTATGAGTAACATCGTTGTGGGGCCTTGAGGACTCTTGTTAGATTATATATGTCCATTTTATCTTTATCTTGTAACATTATTTTATTTATTTTCTTATGTGTGGTTTAATTTATTTATTAAAAAAAAAAAATTATTCGCATTTTCCATTATTTTATCTATTTAAGTCCTTTGGGCCTCATAGCGAGGCGTTACATCATCTCCAACAACTTTTCATTGGGATAAAGACATGCTCAAACCTGTGAAACCAGGTGGAGTCGATGTCTAATACCTGCAATCCTGCAACCACCACTAACCATGATGCACCATATACAAATATATCATAAATGAACAGACAAGTGATAGAGAATCGCAACACCATATCATGCTCGCAATGAGTGGTATGACATTGTCCCTATCACGAAGACACTAGAAGACAATCACAATCATCATAACATCAACTCAATCGTCATCATAATCATGGAATAGGGTTAGCATAATCAAGACGTCATCATAACCTCATAAGCAATATAATCAATACATGAATAATGAGTGCATCTAGATCACTACACACAAGTCTGATCGACATATTAGTCTAGGACATAACTTTATCCACATAAATCATATTATGAATCCACTAATGTTAAAGAGACTATTAGAGTACAATTTTAAAAGTGTTTATCACATCCTCTCATAAAAGATGAGTCAGGTTGTTAATTTTTTTTTCTCCTATTGAGTTGGAGGAAAATGTTGATGAAATGAATATTGAGGAGACTACATCATATGATAGGGGTTTAGAGAATGTTTAGACTCCTATTGAGAAGGTGGGAAATGGTATTGATGTCTTCTGAGGAGGATATTCCTTTGCAGAGTTTGAATTTTGTCACAAGCTTTGTTGTTTCAGAAGTTTCTACTTTAGTTATTGATTTTGAGCCTATAGTTGTTGCTCCTATCCCATCCCCTATAATCTTTCTTGATGAGGCTCCAGTTGGTTGTTCTACATGGGGCAACAATCCTATGGATATGGAGGATGCTTGAGTCTACTTTGATGTTTGTGGCTCCCTTCTTGTTGATTCAATTGCTCAGCTCAAAAGTTCTTTTGTTGAGAGGTTCTAGGAATCAACCCAATATCAATTTACTTTTAGAAGATGGATCCATCGAATTTGGAAATTTCTAGCGGGGTAAAGGTTTCTACTATGTTGAATAGTTTTTTTCCTTTTTTCCTTTTCTTGCAAAGTGGATTGTTCAAGGATTCTTTATGAAGGCCCTTGGTTTTTGAGTTCAAATGGTCTTAGTATTTAAAATTAGTCTCTTGGTTTCAACCTATGGAAAGAAAAATTGTTGTTTCATGTTTGGGTTCAGTTGCCTGCTTTGCCATTAGAATTTTGGGATGAAAATGTTTTCAAGACAATTGCCAATTCTTTGGCAAGAATAGTGCTATGGATAAGATTACAAAGTTTAATAACTAATAAGGGCTTATTATTTACTCGATTTTGTATGCTTGTGGAGAAAAATCAAGCTCTCCCTACCCAAATCACCCTATCCTCTAAATTTGGGGATTGGGTGCAGTTGTTTGAGTATGAAGACTCCACGGTTATTTGTCATGCATGCAATGGGGTGGGTCATGGCTACAACTCTTGCTTAAAAAATAAGAACCATGCTTTGTTTGGAAAAAGGAGACAAATAAGGATGAGACTTTCCTTGTTCTTCAGGAGGTCCAAAATACGAATTCTAACAAATGGAGCTCTCTTTTGGATTTTTCAAGGATAGATAATGCTTTGGAGCCTAATGAAGGATGTGCTAGTGATTTTATGTCTCCTGCTTATCTCAAAAAAATGCAATTTGGGGAGAAGGATCCTTCCACTACGCTCAATCAAAGAGCTTTGGACCAATTTTTAAACCACCCTGATTTCAAGCTAGTTCATGTTTTCTTTAGTGTTGATTTGCATCTTGTTGTTTTGTTGTTGTTCTACTATTCTATAGCTATTTTGTTTTAGCTATTTGTTGTTTTGTTGGGCTTAATGCTTCATCTTTCTCTTTGTACAAGGGATTAGGGCCCTTTCAAAATCCCTACTTATGTAATAAAAAAAACAATGGATTAGATTAGACTAGACTAGACTAGACTAGACTAGACTAGACAACAAGCATACTCACATCAATAATTAAAATAACTGAGGAGAGATAATACTTACCCTATTGTAACTAGTTAATTTTTTGTTCCATTGACAATCATATAATGCATAAGGTCTCATGATTAAAGAAGCAATAATAGTGATTTCGACTTAGACTTCTACAACAAAACTTCAATAATTTAATTAATTAAATTTAACCAATTTATTAACTTAAAGTTTTTCAAGAACATGTACTACAAAACCCAACTACTTTATGACTAAATCAAAAACTATAAAAAAAAATTGATAAACAACTGAAAACAATGTAACTAAGAAATTACTTAGAATTTATTGATAAAAACTTGCTATGTATACATTGTTTGTTAGTTTAAAGAAATAAATGATTGTTTAACTTCCCTAGCTATAACTGCTTTGTATTAGTATATGTAAACAATGATTATATATATAAAGGGGAACTGTCATGGAAGATGGACAACTCTTCTAGTATATTTGACATTTTGGCTTATGTAAATTATAATTATATTAAGAAATAACAACGACGATATGCACAAACATCATGATCTGATTTGACTCGGTTCATGCTTTCTTTATTTTGAATTTTCATTTGGATTTTACAGAATTCTGCCGTTAAAATTTGGGACCATGAACTGTATGTTGTACTACTGAGTACTACAATAACACTAGCCTCCCTCATTACGGTACTGCCTCAACTGTACTACCCAAATTGACCATTACCAAATGCATTATATTATTGGAGGTCCAATGCTTGATCTCGCACATCACTTCCACATTTGGGTTGCCAAATCATTATTGAGTGCAGCATTGACGATCTCAATGTATTAATTTTGTTATCTTTTCTCGTAATTTCATCCATACATTTTCAATTGTCAATACTGCAATCAATCATTCTTTGGCAAATCTAATGGCTGAGATCGAACAGGTCCGTAGAATACAAAATCATTTACCAAAGGTGTAGAACCTGCTCTGGTTTTCAGAAGCCGCCAGATCTGTGAGATATAAAAGCAATCGAATTCATTCACAGACAATCATCGGAGGTGGAGTTATATTGGTTTGATTTTGCATTTTTTTTTCAAATTTAGGGTTTTATTCATCTGAAACCTGTATAACATGAGTTCTTTAAAAGTTAGAATGTCTGCATTGCTCAGTAATTTAGAGACTTACACGAGCAGAATCTTTAAATAAGGCACAATATTTTGTTAAAAAAATTAGGCAGATGTCGCAGTCAGTGGATACAGAGGGTAAGGCTGGGGTTTTATTTATGGAGTTTTTAGTTTGAAAGTTTTTAGGAATATTTTAAAGTTTGTGATCTCTTGAATTTAAAAGTGCAGTTCAGTTTAAAAGTTTAAGTTCTGAAATTTTGGAAAACTGGTGGAATAAATTGTAAATACAGAAATAAAAATAAGTAAATTATTTTCTCTTCAATTATTATTTAGTAAATTATTTTCTCTTCAATTATTATTTTTGGGCTAGATGATCTAAGAGTGCTGGGAAATGATTTCTAACTTCACAAGTGAGAGGAAAAAAATATTAACTGGTAGAGCAATTTCTAATTTTACACCAATCTAAAATTTCAGATGATTACAAGTATTAGAATTTTATTTTAAACTGATAGAACAATTTCTAGCCCACCTCAATTTCATCAAATCTACAGTCTTATAAAATAGAAACTGTTATTATTTACAGTTTTATAAAATAAGAACTGTTATTATCCCCCCCAAAAAAATCGGTTAATCTTACACCATATTTTTCTTTTTTCATAAGATCCTGCTCTTTGTAAATAGATCTGAAACCCCATAGAACTAAGTTAGTAGGCTAGGCTAAAGTAGAACTTTAATCGTTAAACTTATAAATGTATTTGAATCTTCCAGATCTCTCACCCAATCATTAAATGCCTGCGCAAATTATTTTTAAAAACACTATTAAATGAGGCGGAAGAGATCAGGGGTGGAGATTCGTTACAGGGGAATGAGGAGGCAGCCAAGGGAAAATACACGGCAGAGATACTGCAGAAACACTACAGATTATACAGGTATTTATTTACTTGGAACTTATTTACAAAAGGGCATTAAAGAGATGTCATCTCATGGAATGCAATGACTGCAGGATATGCTCACAATGGAATTGTTGAAAAGACTTCAGAGACTTTCAAGCAAATGAAATTGGCAGCAGGTGTAAAGCCAAATTTCACTATGTAATGCCTATTTCATTTATGGAAGTCTTGGAACAGGGTATGGATATCAATCGAAGTGTAGAGGAAAGGAGGATTTTTGTCAAGTTTCACAGTCTAGCAATTGATTTGGTAACATGTATCCACAATGTGGAAGCATGGAGATGGCCTCTAATGTGAACTGTTTGATAGAATACCTCAAAGAGATGGCCTCTAATGTGAACTGTTTGACAGAATGCCTCACAGAGATGTGATATCATGTGAACTGTTTGACAGAATGCCTCAAAGAGACGTCATCTCATGGAATGCCATGATCGCAGGATGTGCACAAAATAGAATTGCCTTGAAAACAAAATGGAACTGTTAGAAACTTTGAAGCAAATGCAATTAGCAGATGCAAAGCTAAATTCCACAACCTTTTCCAGCATCCTCCATGCCTGTTATTCTGCCTACTTGTTTCTATAATATAGAAGAAAAATAAATTAAATTATTATACCTTGTTCTTTATCTATATCTAATTACTGCTTGAATATAAGGTTTGTATTTGTAAAGTCATGAATGAAATGAAAGGAGGGCTCTAGAAAACTCTAGCTGATACTGCCTCTCACATGTATTGATATGTTGGATATATGAAGAAAATTATTTAATAATTAATTAAATTATTAAATATAATTAAAGAGTTTTGTTTAATAAAGTATTGTAAATCATTTGGTTGAGTACAATTGGTGAGGGTGGTGGTATGTTGTTATATTATCTAGATACCAAAATTTAAATTCATAAATTTCACCAAACAAACTTTATTTTATTAAAAAACCAATAGTCTTTTAAACTACATTAAATACCATACAACTTATCTTCTCACATTAGGATGAGAATTTTAATGAAAGTCCCTTTAATTGATGATCCAAAGTTATATATCCTTGATTGTTGAGGATTTTCATTCTACCAATTAAGACCCCCTTTAAGAGCATTAAATTTGCAATTTCAGCATTCTTAAAAAACATAATACTATGGAGTTAATACAACAACAATTACATTTATCACACATAATTGTAATAATTGTATTTTATTTATCACTATTTTTTTTTCATTTTTCAAGTCAATTGGAGGATGCCAATTCTATAGTTTTTCCAACCAGCAACATGGTGACAATTCTACACCACCACTTGGGTACTCACATTAGAATGTGGTAAGCTCCTAAAATTGAGATTATGCCTAGACCTAGACCTAAACTTTAAGGTTTCATTCATTATAACTCTATTTACCTATCCTTTTGGGGAATTAAAAGTTACATAGTTCATACATTAAGGATAGAGAATTCATCCTCCCCTCTTGTGTGAGATCATTAGTCTCACTTTTAAATAACAACTATGAATTAAGATTTTGCATTTCCTTTAATCCAATAATCATGGAATGATAACAACACAATACAATCAAGGGTTAGTTGCATACCAATCAATAGTGTATGAACATGCACAAAACCACATAGGGACCATATCTTTCCAACTCACATGCACATAGTGATTGACTCAAGCATACATCATCTAATCACAATGTGGTTAGCTCTCACTTATATAGCAAAAACAAGTAGATAATCAGTTTGTATACTCTCATACATAGGTAGTTTAGCTCCAACATATGCAACCTATACACAAGGTGACTAGCTTATACCCACATTACAAGTAAACATAGTGACTAACCTAGACATCCAATATATATACTTAATAACTTGACAACCTCACTAGTACACATAATGACTAGCAAGAAAAAAGGGAGCAACTGCAACCTTATAAAAAATTCCCTTCTCTTGGTTTATTAACACAAAATTGTAAGTACATTTGGTCAAAGAAATAAATGTCAATATATCATGCATGACTTCTCTTAATAACTAATAATATGGAGCAACTAAATCATGTACTTTTACTCAATAGATTTGACCATCCCTTGTCAAGTAATTATCAGTCATAAGAGATTACATGAACTTCAAATAGGGGCATGTTTCATGATATGACACCCTTACTATATGCATGACTAAGGAGTTATATGAACCTTAGGAAGTTGAGTATAGTAATTAAATTGTTAAATTGAAAAGAAACTAAGAAAAAATGAAGAATTATGCTACAATGATGCTATAGATCTATGGGTATAGGTTATTACTAAAAATTCAATAAGTTTTTTGTTAATTGACACTAATCATCGGTTGCTACATGAATGATTAAATAAATAATTGATAGTTTAATGCAAAATATTACGAAACTAATTACTAACTTGTAATACTAAAGTGACAGTGTACCTCAAGTGGGCCCTTGCTTGTGGTAGTTGCACTCTCTTAGACAAATCAACTATCTATTAATTGACTCCTCATTCACAATCAATTCAATGCAATTTAATAGAAGACTTGTTTTCTTCTATTCCTTGTTTGAAAGAAAAATACAAATGCTTGAAAAACACGTCACATTCTATCTACATAGTTTTCAATATACAAACTAACTAACTCTAAATATTTTGGACTCATAATTACACATGTTGACTCATTATTTTATTTTTATTTTTAAGGTAAGTGTTATCTTTATGGGGATAGCTCCTTATATTACTCCAAAAAGTAGTACATATAATATCCATACTGATTACAATACTAGCCAAATAGAACAACTGCTACTTAAGCCCAAGATCCAACTATATTAACTACATTATACCTATCCAGACCCACCATATGCAATACCGTTATCGAAAGTTATCCATTACTCATTCCTCAGAAAGTGCAACACTTGCGAAATCAATTCACCCAAATTGAAAAGAGTATCTGACGACGCCTTTGTCAGCCACTAGTCCTCTGCCTCCTTAAGTTGCCTAAATATTGTCAGATCACCATTCGAAACCCCATCTCTGAAAGTCAACCAGGCATCCTTAACAAAATTCCTATTCCTCCGCTTCTCCTCCCTCTGATCCCTATCCTCTCTCTCCTCCTCACTGTCAATCATTTCATGTGCATCAAGGTCCTTCTCATCCTCGGTCTTATCCTCTTCCGCTTTTGTCTTCTCTTCTGAGTCTGAGGATAGGTACTTAGAAGGATTAAGATAGATCTTAAGTATGTTTTCCTTAACTCCGTCCTGCATCTCACACAGGGCCTCTGCCACTGCATCCCCATAATCGTCATTCACAAAGTCTCTCACAATCTCTATGCACCTCTCCTTTGATTCCAGGTCATCCACAATCTGTGCTAATACAGCTTCGTAAATGAAGTCGTCGCACCAATGCCTTTCCAAATTCAAAGAAATGTCCATCATTTCCAGAACCGCCTCATAGATCTCATCCTCTGCATTAAACAACGTAATGCACTTATGCTCAATAGTTTCTGCACAATTCCTGCACACAATCCCTATGAATGGAGTCATCCTATGCCAACAATACTTTATATCTTCAAGGATGAACCACTCAATGAAACCCCAATCCTCATATAGAAACCCATCGCTTCTAGAATCTAGTAAAACGACCTCGACAAACCAAACATATCCAATCATAAGTACAGGCAATCTTGAAAAAATCTTATTTTAGATCTTTTATCCCTGCTAATACTGCTCTTGTTGCCTTCTCTGAATTGTCTTTTCCTTCTACAATTAATTGCCTAAATCTCCAAATGCTACTCTTACTCTTCCCCGTGACTTGGGCACATCGTTGGCAGTACTCGAAGAGCTTCGAGTCCTTGTCTGCAGTGCATGTCTAAATTTTTGAAATGCCATTATGCTTAAATTTCCTTGTGAAAAGAAGTGAGGCGCGGTCACCTCATATGTCACATACTAAGTCTACCCCTATCCTATACCTTGTCGAGGATACCTCAAAACGTCCTTTTTGATGGCATCCAATAGTTCTAGTGAAGCTTCATCTAGCCTGATCGTGCAATATTGATTTTCCCCTACTGCTCACAAATTTACCAGGAGGTCTACCACTCTATTTCCCTCTCTATATGTGTGAACAATTTCGAAAATCCCAATCCGTTCCAACAAACTATTGATACAAGGAAGCCATTTATTTAATTTCCAGTAATGAAAGGAAGATAGTGTCACACCATTGATGATAACTTGGTAATCTCCTTCTATGATAACCTTGGAGATGTTCCCCTTAACACACATGTTCAAACCTGCTTCCAAAGCTCTGATTTTTGCTTCATTGTTTGAACTCTCACCTAAATTACCATACACTCCATTAATCATTCTACCATTCTCATCTCTTAGTACAACCTTGAAACCAGCCTTGCCTGGATTACCTTTGCTGACCCCATCAAAATTGAGCTTCATCCAATCCTTTAGCGTCGCAATCCATTTAATCAAACTTCTATCTACTTGTTTCTTAGAAGGTACAACAAGCCCTATCTCTTTCAAAGACCACTTTGTCTCCATGCTCCTATCCCAATTTTTATATCTATAATTATTTCTCATGACTCTCTTACCATATACAACTTCCTCTATGGCAACCTTAATTTTTGAAATAAGTTGCTCGGTAGATAGATCTACTTCCTTAAAGATTCTCCTATTTATCTCCTTCCAAATATGCCACACTACCAAAGTCGTTCCTACCAACCAATTATCACCCCATTTAGATTTGTCCATTTGAGGTCATGACAGTAAAAAAGATTTCATTCCTGACAGTATGCAAGTTCACCATATCAAGCAACCAATCCCAACACTTGTTGGCAAAGAAACATCTATACAACAAGTGGTTCATAGTCTCTTCCTCTTCTTTACATAATACACATCGGCTAGGACCAACGATGCCAATAATATTCAGTCTATTCCCGATGATTACCCTATCATGAAGGGAAATCCAAAGAAAGGCTCTAGCTTTAGGAAGAATTATATTTCTCCAACACAACTTATGCGGCCAAATGGTGTCCCTCAATATTTTTCTTTGTATTTCATAACCAAGTTTAACACTGTAATCCCCTGATTTGACAGCACACCAGAAAAGAGTATCTTCCTCCTCAGACACCAATATCGTCCTACTCCTTAGAATTTCAGCCAATTTGGTACATAGTTCCTTACTCCCAATCTCTATATTCTTCCACCTAGCCTTATCCCCCCTAAATCCTCCTACTTCAAAATATTGATCCACTCTGTCTCCCATATCATTTGCCACATCACTCACCCAGTTTTGATCATCAAACATTTCCCTGATAGGCTTCTCACCATCCCACGAGTCATCCCAAAATTTTGCCTTCCACCCATTCCTGACTTGCCAAGGTAGATGTTTGGTGATAATATATCTACTCTCCCACAAGAAATTCCACATAGTTGGTCCCTTGGCTATGTTTGCTACAGAAAAAATTCTCTTTGACTCCTCCAAATCGAAATATTTGCTCCTAAACACTCTAGACCAAAATTTCTCAAGATTTTTGTACATCTTCCAGGCTAGTTTTGCACCTAATGCAAGGTTCTGAACATCCATTTTCCTCAAGCCTGCCCCTCCTTCTTCTTTACTTAGATAGGCGGTCTCCCAATTGATCAATGGGATTTTTTAGCCTCCTTTTCCCCTTCCCAAATGAATTTCTTGAGCATCCTGTCTAGCTTCTTGCTAGCCGCCCAGGCATCCTGAAACATGACATGTTGTAGATGGGTATGGCCAATAAAACCGATCTAATCATGGTTAACCTCACTGCTTGAGATATCCATCTATTTTTCCACTGCTTTGATTTTCCTTTACACTTGTTAATCATGTCCTCCCAGATTTGGTTTTGTCTACTGCCATAGTTGATATTGATTCCCAAGTATTTGAGAGGAAACAATCCAATTTGATATTCCAATAGGCAAGCTATTTTAATGTGGGTTTGTCTATTAGTGTTCAAGAAGAACACCTGTGATTTCTCCTTATTCATAATCTACCCCGAAGCCTTTGAATACTCCTCCAATGCAGATTTGATCATTGAGGCTTCCTCAAATAGCAATGTATCCTCCGCAAACTAAGAGTGAGTGATGGGCTCCACTAGGGGATGGATAGAGATCCCTTTCCACCTGCCCGATCTGCATAATCTTCTGATCCTACTACCTAACACTTTCGCCATCAAAACAAATAGAGACGGGGATAAGGGGTCTCCTTGTCTCAATCCGTTAGTAGCATCAAAGAAGCCACGTACTGATCCATTGACTAGAATGGAGAAACATACAGAAGAAATACAAAATTTGATAGACTCTATCCATTTACTATCAAAACCCGTACAGACAAGAACTTGTAATAGAAAATTCCAAATGACCTTATCATATACTTTCGCTACATCAAGCTTGATCACCATACCTTTAATCTTTTCTTTGTACATGGAATGAAACACTTCTGAGACCAATATGATACTATCTGCAATCTCTCTACCTAGTATAAAACCATTTTGATTATCTGCAACAAGTTTAGGTAGAATCTTTTTGAGCCTGGATGCCATAGCTTTGGAGATGATCTTGTATATCGTGTTACAAAGTGAGATGGGGCAGAAACCCATCATTGATTCATAATCCTACTTCTTTGGAATAAGTACAATCATGGTATGATTCAATTCCCTCACAAACCTTTTTTTCTTTCTGAATTGTTCAAATACTGCCCAGATATCATTGCCCATGAAATCCCGACTGAATTGAAATACTTCGATCGTATAGCCATTAGGACCAGGAGCTCTGAGTGGATGCAAGGCAAATGTTGCCTCTTTTATATCTCCAATAGAAAAAGGAGCCATAAGCATCTTATTATCTTTAGGGGAGACCAATGATTCTATATTCTTAGTGATGAATGAAATGTGATCTGTCCTTAGAGGGTCATCACCCAAAATCTTCATAAAGTGATCCAGGGAAGCCTGCTCAATTTCCTTCCTGGAAGAACACCAAATGCCTTTCTCATCTTTGATGGAAATAATTTTATTGAAAGTTCTTCTAACCTTGGCAAAGGCATGGAGAGATTTGGTATTAGAGTCACCTTCCATAATCCATATTTCTCTAGATTTGTCTCTTCGATATAGTTCTTCTCTCTTCAAGATTTCCATATATTCTGCTTTCAATATGCTTTCTAGTTTAAATTCCTCATTAGACATATCGACTAACATCAATTTTTCATGGATGCTTTCCAATTCTTCATCTATTCTCAATTTTTCTGCAAATATATTTTTGAAGAATTCATTATTCCAAATTTTATTTTTTTGTTTCAAAAACTTTAATTTTTTTGCAAAACGAAAGCTAGGAGAACTTGCAAACTTGTTTCCTTCTTCCCACCACCTTTTTGATTACTTTTAAAATTAGGATCTCTCCACCACATGCTTAGGAATCTGAAGTAACTTCTACGAGTTGTCTTGTCTTGGTCTAGATTTAACAAAACAAGAAGATGATCCAAGCCAGTTTGTGGTATAATGGTTGTGGAGACCAAGAATTGCCCATTAATCTAAAAATCACTCACAAAGAACCTATCCAATCTTTCAGAGATCTTGGATAAATAGATCCTCCTTTGTCCAAGTAAACAACCCATTCTCTGGGACCACATCAAACACTTTGATAGAGATGATAAAATCTCTGAAGTCCATCATGACTTTGGAACTTTTCCTGAGACCACCCAATTTATCATCTATATCTAGTATAGCATTAAAATCTCCGGCCACTATAACTGTGTCTAGGTTAAGCCTGTTGAAATCGTCAAGGATCTCTCCCCAAACTCTCGCCTTCTCCCTCGTTTTAATAGGAATATATACATTGATCAAGGGAAAATCCTCTTGCCTACCCATACTGGAAACCCGAACTATCATCCAATTAGAATTGGAGGCAATAGGAGAAATTGATATAGACAATGGATTCCAAAGAATTCCTAGACCCCTTGATGTCCCATTAACCGCTTGAAAAAAACTACTCCACTCAAAACAAAATTTTGAGAAATCTTGGGCCTTAACGTTAGATAGCTTGGTCTCTTGAATCAAAACTATATCAATTGCCAATTTGTCAATCGCTCTCTTGACCAAGCATTTTTTGTCAGGGGCAGCAAGACCCCTGACATTCCACGTAAGAATCTTCATCTTCTCCCAAGGGAGGGGTTACCTCCCTTGGACATCTTCAGAAAATCTAGAACACTAACAATACCTTTTTTATGAGGCTTTGTCTTCCTTGACTTGCCTCTTGCTCCTACGACCCTTGCAACCCTTGGGTTTATCCAACAAGGCATTCGTTGATTGACTAATGCATCTAGGATCCACATTGTCCAGTTCATCTCCTCTAATTTCCCCTTCTTCAAAAAATAGCTCGAATTCATTCTCTGACTTCTGAGACAGTGCCTCCGTCTCCCTAGGATTGTTCTCAATGGCCTTGTCCACGACTATCTGGGGCAACTCTAAAGAATTGGATACTTGTTCCCTAGCAATTTGTTTATTTTGTTTTTGGGTAGGAACCAGAGGCCCAATATCGCTCCCCGATTGATGATCATCATAAGTTAAACATAGAAGGTTCTGGGCGGTTGGATTATTCTTAACCACCCAATTTTTCTTGGGACTCCTAACCAAATTACTCCTCACCCTTCTAACAAACATTTTGCATTTTGTGGTAAAATGAAAATTGCTCCCACATCTTTGACAAGGATTAATTTCCTTCTCGATCTCAATTTGTTGTCTCCATTTGCCTTCTGAAGTAAGAAGAGTGATATGGGGTGGAATTATTTTCACCGCTGCAATCCTCAATCTGGTGTACGAATATAAATCCTCCTCTATTATCTTTTCATCAATATCTAACAGAGTGCCCAAAGACCGCCCAATCTTTTTGAGACTGCTATCTCCCTAGTATTACATTGGCAAGTTGTATAGTCTGATCCTAATCGGGCTATCATATACAGCCAAAGGAAGGGGATCAAAATTAGATTGCCAGGGTTGAATGTATAATGGATTGTCTTCCATGAACCAATTTTCTTGGTGCATAATTTTGTTTCTTTCCGAGCCTTCTGCAAATACAATCATGAAGAAGCCTCTGGGTAAAAACTTCACCACCAAACCCATACCCCAATGTTTAGCAATCCACTATTTGATACAAGATCTTGATTTCTTTAGACCCACAATTCTGCAGATGACCACATTCTCCTCCCATAACGCTCGATCTTCCTCCATTTCACTAGAAAGATTAGCTTCAAGATCTTCTTCCTGTACACCGATCCCCACAGTTTCCTTGCCAACATCCATGAAATTGCCATTGGAGTGCAACTATTTTTGTAGAGGGTTTCTTGCACTCTCCATCTACAATAGTTATATTTCCATGTTGACTCAGTATTGTTAAATAGAATATGATTGTTTTTCAAGAGGAAATGAAAAGAAAACTTAGAAATAAAATCCTAGTGTAATTCTCCTAACTTAATGAAGAAACTAATCTTATAGGCATCTATTTTAAAACTTAATGGTAGAATGCAACAAAAGGGTTATTAACATTATCCGATATCAAATATTCATTTAGTAATCGAAGAAGCTTAACTTGAATGTTCTAGTTCCTTTATATGTGTCTACCTCAACTACATATGTTTATTCTTATTGTTGTGGACTCATAATCCTTTGGCTATAAGTACCAACTCCTATGGTTACAAACCGATAATAGTCTATCTTTTTTATTGTATGGCAAATTAGTTCCTTTCACAAAATACTTTTTTCATTATAATTAACATAATTCATTATAATATATCATCACAATTTTATCAATAATCACATGCATATGTAGGCATGTATGAAACTATTAGCAATTAAGTTTAGTACTTCAAATTTAAAAGAGAGATTTGGAAATATCAATGAATGTCATGGAAATGTCTTGAAGGTATGAACAAGACATGAAATAAAAATAAGAAAGTAAAAAATTTAAGGCTCATCACTCCTTCTAGCTCAATTCTTGCTTTCACTAGCACTTGAAAATCATCAACGCTAGCACTTGGAATCATTGAGAGATGTCACAAATTTATGCTACTCCCAGTAAAATTATTTTTAGCCTTCTATCTTGGCCACTTAGAATTTTCATGTGCTTCATTATAAGGCTTTCCTCCTTGCTAGTGTGGAATAAGATACCAAAGCAATGGGAGCTAAAACATTAAAGGTATCTAGAAGACCTCCCATATTTCCAGGTGCTAATCAATTGTACTTATGAACTATTTTGATTGCTACATAATAATTATGAAGAAAATGTGGCTCCTTTCCAACTCATTGGTCAATTGATTCCATGTAGTTTTAGTAAATCCTAATGCTTCCCTTCTTCCAGTTATAATTTCAATGCCTTGTTGCCAACATTTTTCTTTGCATTTCAAGTCTTTTGAGGAGTGTGAACCATTAATCTAATATCTTGTCTAGATTTGTAGATTTTGGTCTATAGTTATAGCAAGTTGTCTTCCCCATTTCCTTTTATTATTGTCTTTGTTGCCTCCTACTTCTCTCATTATATATAAATGATGCTAGTGCTCTTATTTGAAAATCCCCTATATAAAGTAGTGGATTTCACTCTATTTTATATGATAGAGCATAATTATATAGATAAATCTCACATAATTGATTCTGCAATTTTAGAGTCAAGTTTTGGAAAACAACAAAGAATGTTCTAGGATTGGCCATAGAAAATGAAAAATAACAATATATTTGCATATATTGAAAACTTAAAAACTACTCTAAAAATTGTACATAGGCTCTTTTAGGTGGTCTATAGTAAACTACTTGAGGATCGATAGTGACTAATTGTTCCACTTTTCTTTTCATTTTTTTTTCCATGTCTTTTTAATTTAAAATAATATTCAAAATTATGCTTCATTTGTTCCTTTCCTCATTCCACTTCTTTTCTTGTAATTTTTATTTCTTCACCTACTTCCACAATCCTAATGTAATGGCTATCCATGACAAATTAGGGAAGGTTGGTTGCAAATATATCCCCTAAACCAATCTAACTCCCTTCCCTATTTTTATGGTTGTCATGTGAGCTAATTGCTCCAATCCACTCTCTTGCTACAGGTGTGACTGCAATTATCCTTCTAGCTATTTTATTTTTTACAAAGCCTCTTGAAATGCACTTAATGAGTCTTCATGATTACTAGAATCCAAAGAGGACATGGGTGGACTTGGACAAGTCCGATTTATAAATAAATCCTCTTGCTCAAAACTAGTGTGTCTATCAAAAAATATTTTGGCTTCTTGAAAGCTATGTGTGTGGTTTGTCTTTTCATTTGAGGTGATGTGCTCACCTAAGAGATTTTGAAGGAGATTTTTGTTTCATTTTTTACTTGATAGATGATAAGGTTAGCTTCCTTTTCTTTGTTGCAGATGCATTTGTAAAATTGCAGGTCTAGAAGAAACATCAAGTGAAGGCATTGCAATTTGAAAAGAAATACTAGGTAAATGCAAGAGTTCAAAAGGATTACCCCAGACAATGGGTGTTATTTATTTAGAGGTTTATGAATGTGGTTATGATGGTCAAATCTTGAACTATGACTCTAGATGGGAAACCCTCATTGGAAAAGGTTGGAGATTTGGAAGGAACTGCATGCTCAAAAGAGGTTGTTCTTAGTGAATTTGTGTGCATTGGAGAGGAAGTAATTTTTTGTCTTTCTTATGTTGGTATTTCCAACTAATTGTTTGGTTGTCTCTATAAAGTAGCTATATTTAATATTCAAGATTCTCATATCAGTGGCCAACAAATAGGACATAAAATATTTTTCTCCCCTACACTTTAGGTTTTGTTAGACCTAGGAGGCTATGATGAATAATGATGAACTACTAAGGTCCTAACCGGTACTGAGAGGGGGGGGTGAATCAGTACACAAAAAAAATTCTTCAACACTTTGTCATATCAAAACACAAATGACCGGTTGTCTTCACCGTTGAACTTAACCATAGCTATACTGGTTAAATATAGATACTTCAGACAGCTAAACCGGTTAAACAAAAGTACTTCAGACAACATTCAACAGATCTCAAATCTTGATAACTACTTCACCGATATAATAATGCATGAGTTGTATCAATAATACCACAACCATTTAACACAGCATGCGTATCTAACTTAATCAGAATCACACAATCATCACATGAAAAAGTCACAACCCATAACACACATATTTTTTCATGTGGAAACCCAAAAGGGAAAAACCACGGTGGGGATGAATACCCACAAGCTTGTTTGTGAACTCTTTTGAAGTCCGCTATGTTAGGAGCCTAGTCCGGTTAAAGACTTTACAATAAAGGTTTTGTTAGGAACCGATCCTGTTAGGGATCACCCGGTTAAGGGATGGCTATATACCCTGTTAAAGGTTGAAACCTTGTGAAGAGTTACCTCGCTAGAGGATTTAAATAACTCAATGAACTTGAACCACCTAGTTAGAGGATTTACAACAAAGCCCGTTAAAGCTACCCGGACAAGGGATTTACCTTCTATTGAAATGGCTAGAAGACAACAGGTAAAACACTATGATCTGATAACAACACTACTTGCTAAGGTAGATCCTTTTCAGTTCCTCTCTTTTGCAATCACACTCTGCAGATTCTTCACTCTGGTTTGTAAAGTATCAAATATCCAACATGCAAACATAAACATAACTTTTGCCGACCACTGCAATAACAAAACTCGTCGACCTTATAGACAACAACTAGGTTGGTAGCATAAACCCTAAACCCTAAACATTTTAGGTTTATAATTACAAGCGGTCCAATCCTGACCATTAAATACATTACATAGAATGAAACGATCTAAAACAGATCTCAAGTCATTTTGTATCGTCCAATCTTCACCACATCTGGAAAACAGTAACCCATCACGCGCTCTTCACACACCGCTCAGAACATTGCTCATTCCTAAGGTAAGCATTCAATGCATTCAGTCTTCACGTGTAAGAACCACAAAGAAATCCTTCATGTGCACATAGCTGGCATGACACCTCGATCCTTATCCTTATCATTCACAAAATATCATCGATTGCACCACACAAGCCACACCGGAAACCCTAGAGCTGAACAGAGACTACCAACCGGTAGTCACACTTAGTGAACCCCGACACCAGTCCAATCCATCCCGATTGACCATAACTGCTTCCAATCTTCATACCGATGCACCTACTTGAGCACTTATTGACATCAATGACAACATACATTGTCACCGCTTCATCATATGCCAATAATCTCCCCCTGCATTGATGGCAATACTCAGTGTATCATTGTTCAGTAATAGCACCATGCTCAATAACATACCGGTTCAACTTAAATGATCACCACCACCACCATCTAGACTGGTCAGTGTGCACACTGCCATATATCTTCTCCCCCATATATCTTCATCATCAGATATCTTCTCCCCCTTTGACAACAATGCCAAAGTGGACGCACAAGCTTCCAAGCTCCACTATGTTGCTCCCCCTATTGAGTAGCATCCTTCAACACATCAATCCTATAAGATTTGACATGATAGTACCTGACTGATGTGGAGCACACAACTTTAATTTACTTCATGAAGGGGCAGAGCCCCTAATTCACCTCTCAAATAGGTAAATGTAGTCTTCGGTAAGGGCTTAGTGAATATGTCTGCTAGCTGCTCCTTACTGAAAACATGTTCTAATACAACCTCTTTATTCTGAACCTTTTCTCTCAAGAAATGATACTTGAGCTCAATGTGCTTGGTCCTAGCATGCAATACTGGATTTTTGGAAATATTTATTGCACTAGTATTATCACAGAAAATACTCACCGGTTCAGATATAGTCACTTTCAAGCCATTCAGTACATGCTTTATTCAGATTGTCTCGGTGCAGTTCATAAATGTTGTCACATACTTTGCTTTAGTTGTAGACTGGGAAATACAACTTTGCTCCTTGCTCATCCATGAGACTAGTCTTCCACCAAGGAAGAACACTCCACCAGTTGTGCTCTTTCGGTTGTCCACATTACTTGCCTAATCTGCATCAGTAAACATTTTGAGATCAAAGTCACCATTGTATGGATACCACAATCCATAATCAACTATCCCTTTCAGGTATCTAAGAATCCTCTTTACCGCTACCAAGTGGGATTCTCTTAGACTCTTCTAAAAATGGGCCACTATGCCCACTGCATGAGCAATATCTAGTCTGTTATGCACCACATAGTGCAACCTACCGATCATTGACCGATACTCCTTCTCATCCACAAACGTTGTATCATCCTCCTTTGTTAATTTGCAGTTGGTCACCATCAGTGTTCCAACCAGTTTTCTCTCCTCCATGCCAAAGGTCTTCAATACCTCTTTGATATACTTGGACTGCGTAATGAAGATACCCTCTTTCATCTACTGAATCTGCAAACCAATGAAAAACTTTATCTCTCCAATTAGAGACATCTCAAACTCCTTCTTCATCTCATCTGCAAATGCATGACTCATATCATCATCTCCACCGAAGATTATATCATCTACAAATAATTCACATATCAGAATCTGACCACTTTTAGATTTCAGGTAGATGTTGTTGTCCTCACTTGTTCTCAAAAATCCTATTTTCACAAGATGAGAGTGTAACCATTCGTACCATGCCCTTGATGCTTGTTTCAATCCATACAGCGCCTTGTGTAATCGGCACACCATGTCACTATCTTCTGACAAAGCAAACCCATCTGGTTGCTCAATATACACTTCTTCCTCCAGGATTCCATTCAAGAAGGCAGACTTCACATCCATCTGGTATACCTTAAATCCCTTGAATGCTGCAAATGTAAGTAGCATTCGGACACCTTCCAGTCTAGCCACTGGGGCAAAGGTTTCTCCATAGTCTTCTCCTTCTTCCTGAGCATATCCCTCTCATACAAGTCTTGCCTTGTTCCTTACCAATGTGCCTTCTTCATTCATCTTATTCTTGAAGACCCATTTGGTACCAATAACATTCTAGTGTTCTGGTCTGGGTACCAAGGACCATGTTGCATTCTTCTCTATCTAGTCCAACTCCTCCTCCATTGCCTTTATACATTCTTCATCGGTAAGTGCCTCTCTAGTGGTCTCAGGCTCAAATTCTCAAATCATGCAAGAATTTTATTTCACCTTTCTCCTTGTAAGTATTCCTGCATCTTTGTCTCCTATGATCTGCTTTGGATCATGATACAGTCTTACATACCTAGGAATGACCGTATTAGGTTCCACTTGCTTTTCCTCTTCTTTTTCCGCTTCATCTTCTTCTTCACCCGCTAAAACTTCTACCGGTACATAAACACTGAGGTCTTTGCAGTGTTTGTCACTCGTTTCTTTCTTAACCTGTTCCCAGAAGGATAAACCCGATTCATCTTCTATTTTCTTGTTGTCGTTTTCCTCAGCCTTCTCAGGGGATTCATCAACCCTGACATTGATACTCTCAACAATCTTCTGAGTCGTGTTGTTGTAGCACTTGAGAGCTTTGCTTTTAGTGGAATATCCCAGAAATATTTCTTCATCACACTTAGCATCAAACTTACTTAGGTGCTCACCTCTCCTGATATAGCATTTACTCCCAAACACTTTGAAATAACTCACATTGGGAGTTCTCCCCTTTTAGTACTCATAGGGGGTTTTGTCTTTACCTTTCTTAATGAGTACCCGGTTCATGGTATAGACTGCAGTGCTCACCGCTTCTCTCGAAAATGTGTGAGCGACATTTCCTTGGGTAAACATAGTTCTGGCCGCTTCAACCACAGTCTTGTTGTTTCTCTCTACTATGTCATTCTTTTGTGGTGTCCTTGGGGTAGACAATTGCCTCTTAATACCATTCTCCTCGCAGTACTTATTGAATTCATCAGAAGTGAATTCACCTCCCTGATCGCTCCTTAGGCATTTTATCCTTCTACCACTCTCCTTCTCCACCAATGATCTAAAGGCTTTGAACTTTCCAAATGCCTCAGATTTGTCTTTCAAGAATGTGACCCACATCATTCCTGAGCAATCATCGGTAAGAATCATGAAGTATCGATCTCCCTAAATGCTTCTAGTTTTCATCGGACCCCACAGATCGGTGTGCACTAGATCAAGTAAGTTCTCTGCTGAGAAAGACTTACCTTTGAATGTTGAGGAAGACATCTTCCCAAGTTGGCATTCTCTGCACAAGACATTCTCCAGTTTGTTCAACAAAGGCAATCCTCTTAGTGCCTTGATCTTACTAGCCTTTACAATATTGTCAAAATTCATATGACAAAGTCTCCTATGCCATATCCAACTGTCATCAAATTTTTCCATCAGGCACTAACTAATCTTGGTATTCAGCTGAAATAGGTTTCATCTGGTCTGCTTGCCAGTGGCAATAAGCTCACCACTCTTTCCAATTATTCTACAGACTCCACCTTTGAATTCCAGTATGAATCCTTTGTCGTTTAGTTGAGCAACACTCAAAATATTATGCTTAAGGCCTTCCACCCAGTAGACATCATCCACACTGCTCTTTCCATTTAGTGAGATGGATCCTTTTCCTTTCACCATGCAAGGTGCATCATTTCCAAACCGAACAACACCACCATCATATTCTTCAAGAGACAGAAACTTTCTCTAGTCACCGGTCATGTGGTGAGAACACCCGTTATCAATGATCCACTTGTTAGAGTTGTCAATATGTGAAACAAGGGCTTTCTATTTAGACAACTCTTCCTTGACAGCCACAAACACTATTTCCTCATTCTCTTCATCCTCAGATTCCTCATCGGTAACACCTTCATCCACGGCAACAAGACAATTTCTCCTACCGGCTCCTTTATACTTCCTAAACCTCTCTGGTTTATCCTTATTGTCATTGTTAGGATAGTTAACAACTATATGTCCTATCTTATTGCAAGAAAAACACTTCAGAGGAAGCTTAACTCTATATTTTCCGGTGCCTTTTGGAAGTCTCTTCGCAAGAAGAGCTTCAAACTCCATCAGAATCTCCTCATCGTCCATATTTTTGGTTGGCCTGGATTCATAACTGGTATTGACCTCTTTTCCTTTCCTGGTCGATGCAGAGGAAGAAGACACTGTAAAGGCTGACTCAGTCTTCTGAACACTACCATCATAGCTATTCAATTCATATGCAGACAACTTTGCAATAATAGAGTCTAAAGATACCTTGGTTTTTTTGATAGACCTTAGCTCTTGAATAGTGGCATCCCTGATTGCATATACTGGTAAAAGTGATCTCAGAACTTTACTAACAATAGTGGCATCATCAATTGTTCCACCAATGCTCTTGATCTCAGCAACCACTGTCTTGATTCTTATGCCATACTTCTGAATGGTCTCTCCTTCAACCATCCTCATATCTTCAAACTTTCCTCTAAGGCTTTCTTCCTTCACCTGCTTGACATGTTCATCGCCATCATAAATGGATTCCAGTTTGTCCCATACTTATTTCGGACTCTCCTTATCTTGTACATCAATGAACTCTATATCAGACAAGCTGCTAATAAGGGCTTCCATGACATGCCCATTTTCTTGTATCTCTCTTTTTTGATCATCGGTTAGAGTGCCAGTGGAGATTACATAAGCATTCTCAACATAGCTCCAGTATTGTGCACACAAACTATGATATATATCTTCATCTTGTCCTTCCATATTGTAAAGTTGTCCTTGTTGAACTTAGGAACTTCCCTCTTCATCATTACAACAAGATCTTTTGCCTCAAGCAGTTAAGCTTATATCACCAAGGACCTGGATGTGCTCTGATACCAATTGATGAATAATGATGAACTACTAAGGTCCTAACTGGTACTGAGAGGGGGGGTGAATCAGTACACAAAAAAACTTCTTCAACACTTTGTCGTATCGAAACACGGCTGAACTTAACCATAGCTATACCGGTTAAATAGAGATACTTCAGACAACTAAACTGGTTAAACAAAAGTACTTCAGACAACATTCAACAGATCTCAAATCTTGATAACTACTTCACCGATATAATCATGCATGATTTGTATCAATAATACCACAACCATTTAACATGGCATGCATATCTAACTTAATCAGAATCATACAATCATCACATGAAAAACTCACAACCCATAACACACAGATTTTTTCACGTGGAAACCCAAATGGGAAAAACCACGGTGGGGATGAATACCCACAAGCTTGTTTGTGAACTCTTTTTAAGTCCGCCCTATTAGGAGCCTAGTCCGATTAAAGACTTTACAATAAAGGTTCTGTTAGGAACCGATCCTATTAGGGATCACCCGGTTAAGGGATGGCTATATACCCTGTTAAAGGTTGAAACCTTGTTAAGAGTTACCTCACTAGAGGATTTAAATAACTCAATGAACTCGAGCCACCTGGTTAGAGGATTTACAACAAAGCCTGTTAAAACCACTCGATCAAGGGATTTACCTTTTGTTGAAATGGTTAGAAGACAACAGGTAAAACACTCCAATCTGATAACAACACTACTTGCTAAGGCAGATCCTTTTCAGTTCCTCTCTTCTGCAATCACACTCTGCAGATTCCTCACTCTGGTTTGGCAAGTATCAAATCTCAAACACGCGGACATAAACACAACTTTTGCCAACCACTGCAATAACAAAACTCATCGACCTTATAAACAACAACTAGGTCGGTAGCATAAACCCTAAACCCTAAACATTTTATGTTTACAATTGCAAGTGGTCCAATCCTGACCGTTAAATACATTACATAGAAAGAAACGATCTAAAACAGATCTCAAGTCATTTTGCATCGTCCAATCTTCACCGCATCTGGAAAACAGTAACCCATTGTAGACACCTAAAATTGTCCAGTCTAATTAAATAAATATTTTATTTATTTAATTATCTAAGCTTAATTCTTCTATTAATTAAATAAATCTTTATTTATTTAATTAATTCATTTATCCTCTTCTAGCCTTATTTCTCATTTTAATAAATACATTTATTTATTTAAATTATCCTTTTCCTAAATTAAATAAATATCTTATTTATTTAATTGATCTCACTCCTTCTATTAATTAAATAAATCTTTATTTATTTAATTAATTCATTAACCTTCTCTACCCATGACACATGTCATTCATCTTTTAATTCATACACTACCTACCCCTTTCATTATTTTATTATTTCTTTTACCTACCCTCTAATCATAGCCAACCTCCTTTTACACCTCTCAATCTTATCCCTCCATTTCTTATAGTGTCTTCTATATAAGGAGATGCTTCCTTCATTATCAAACCCTAATCAATCATGCTAGCTACTTGATCAATTGACTACATTACGATCCTACTTGCAACCACATTCCGTTCTTTGTTGAGCACTTGTGCACATAAAATCTGAGAGCAAATATATCAAGCAAGATCAATGGAGATAGGAAGAATGGAGATCCAAACCCTATTGGACATGTGATGGTATAATCTTTATGATTTCATTTGATTTGCATTGTCTTAGGTAATCTTCATATGTTATGGTGGATCTTTGTTGTTGTTAGGCTAGGGTTTTGTGGTTGAATTCATTTAGCCTTTCAATATCGTTATTATTGTTATCCATTTTCACCATATACATTTTGGCATGCCCGGTGGGACTCTTGTCCCTTTTTGCATTTAACAACCTTGTTGCAGATTTTGTGTTTTGAAGTTGCAGATCTGACGTTTTTGACAACATTTTGATATTCCCGCGTCTGCGTACTTTCGGATCGCGTTTTTGATTTTCTGGCACGTCTACGACATCTGGAATCGCGTCTGTGTTATCGGCAATATTTTATTTTGCAGGTTCTGGAAATCGTGTTTGTGTTCCCCAGTCGAGTCTGCATTGTTTTTAGGTGCGTCTGTGTTCAGAAGTCGCGTCTGGGTTCTAGAGCCGTCTCTGTGTCTCATAGAACCGCGTCTGCGTCACAAAGTCATGTCTGTGTCGAGGGTAATCGCATCTATGTGCACCAGTTTCAAATTTTGAGTTATTAATTTAGTTTTGGGTTTTTGCATTTAGGGTTTCAGATCTGGTTTATTTCGAGCTAACATTTTTCAGATCTAGCTAACGAAATTGGTGCAGCTTGTCTGGAAAGAAAAATTGTTTGGTTGAAGGCCCCTATTTTTACAAAGTCTTTTGGATCTAAAATTTACCTAACTTGTGTGCTTGCAGGAAGGGGTGATTATTTGAAACAATCCAAACTACTAACAACTCTTTGGTGCAGGTCCTTGGCAAGGGTTTTTTTAGGATTTTTATTGTGTGCCTTGTTTTCATAGATTAGCAAACACTTCAATTGGTGCACTAAAATTGAATCATTTTCTTTTGTGTCTTGAGCAATAGGCTCTTTTTGTTTAATCTTTAGAGGGTCTGTCTTCCCATGTGGTCATTAGGACTACTAGTGAGAAGAGAACGACCCAAGTGGTAGTGAGGAAAACCCACCTCTTCCGAACCACTATAAACAACTATATTCATGGTGAAAACTATGGATAACGTGTGCTGATTAGTTCATACCGACACTATGTCTCCCCATAAACCTGTTTGATCAAATTTATTTGATCAGTTGTAGGGTGTAACCCCTACCGGTTGGGAGCCTTCTGTATTTATAGAGCTGAAAGTGCCGCATGTATGGCCACACGAGCAGATGCCCTTACTAGCACCTTTTTGTTTTAGAAGCCCAAATCCTTCTAGTTGTTGGGGCAGGAGGTCGGACCTCTGGTAGCGGCCCACACACATACAGTTCTTAGTAGAGATACAAAGTTCGCCACAGGGAGTTTTCGTGGGGACTGATGCTTGGCTGACCCAAGAAGTGAGTGCCGAGGGTGGAGCCAGTGAGGTCAAGCATCTAAGTATCCGCTCTGAATAGCGTAGCCTCGAGGGTAAAACCCCATGTGGGATCAACAACTATTGTCTTGGCCAAACATAAGAATTGTGCTTGACTTATTTTAAACATTCAAAACATTCAAGACCAAACAACAAAACATTGTGTCTTTTGTGTCTTCAAGTGTATGCCAAATATTTTTACATCAAACAACACACTTTTCTTGGAGTCATTTTGAGTCTAGACACTTGCAAACATTGGGTCTTCATCAAAACTGTGTCCTCTTGTCACGAAAAACAGTCAAACAGTCAGATTTGGTCACAACAAAACGACTTCACATATTGGAAAAAAATTAAACAAATTTTGCCGAAACGCGTCTGTGTCTGACATAATAGCGTCTGTGTTGTATAACCACGTCTATGAAGGGCAGAAACGCATCTATGTTCCCATAATCAACATTGCAATTTCCACAAAAATCTCATAAATGCATCTATGTTGAACAGAACCACGTCTGTGTCAGGAAATCGCGTCTGTGAAGTATACAGGCGCGTCTGTGATCAGAATTGAAAAAAAAAAAATTGTTACAGTCCAGCAAACAAACACAGTCAGTTTCGGAATTCTTGAGCTTCCTAGGTCTTTTCTCCAGGTTTCATCTAGCATTCAACCTGTCTTTGGGTCTCATAGTCCATCATTGCTTTACATCTTGCATTAAATTTACATTTGTCTAAACTTGAGTCAAAAGGTCACTTGCTTGTCCTCATCATACTTTGTCAACACACTACATACAACAACATTTTGCTAAGTGGTCCCTCATCAAGGTTTCTCACCTTTGGGTCTCATTTGGTCTTACTTAGAGTCAAGGTCAACTTACCTCATCAAGAGAAACTATCCTCTCTTTGGAAGTCACACCTACTCTACTACATACATACTTGGTCTTACACTTTGGACATTGCAAGTACACCTCAGATTCATTTACATTCCATCCAACTCTTGGTCTTCCATACTTTTTCCATTTTCATCTAGTCTCACACATCTCAGTCAATACCTAGTTCATGGTTGAAACCTATCTTCAAAAATCTAGGAGAGAAACTAAAGAGGCTCAAGAGTCCGCAAACATGCGTGTTTATGAGTATGACAATGATGTCTTTTTCAATACTAATCATAGCACATTACCTGACATGGATGCTTATAGAAACATTCCAAATGTTGAGAACATGGACACTACAAACAACAATGATACCAACAATGAAAATATGGACAACTTTTCCGTACATTCAGCAGATGTGGAAGAATCCATTATGGACCCCCGCTTCAGTCGACTGATTGAGGAAATAATGAGGAGGGATAGACAATACTTCTTACAAATGATGGCACAAAGTGGAGCCAAGATACCTCATGATTTTGACATGTCTCAAATAATGGAAAATTGACCTTTGCAACAAACTCACTCCAACATGGATCAAAGAAGACCTAATAGTGGAGGCAATAGAGGACCACATATGGTGCCTGAATCACCATCATCTTTGTTTCAAAAACTAGAGGTCCCACATACACATGGTCAAGCATATGATACTCACCTTCGCAGACCATTATGGAAGTTTTATGCAAAAAGATATGCTCAATCACATACCAATGCTAAGGATCAACCACCAAAGCAATTGGATATTCAAAGGCATGCTCAAAATTTGGACACAAGGAAACCCTGTGTCAAATTTGGGGGCAACACATTAGAACATGACATGCCTGTAGAGTATGGTATACATGCACAAAATAGATATGGTGTTCCTCAACATGAATCTATACCAAGTGGTCCATATACATAGCATCACTATAGACCTCCTACATATGAACATGTGTATGATCAATATCATCCATATATGCAACATGCTCCTCCTCCAATTGGTGCCTCAAGCATTGGGTATGGTCCAAGAAGTCGATCTCCACCTAAGAGCAATTTGGAGCAACAAATCAAGGACTTGCAAAAGAAAATGGAGGACATAAATACACCAAAGCCAACATACATAATGAGAGACATATGTCCTTATCTATTTCACAAAAGTATTCCAATGCCTCCATTTCCTACACACTTTGTGACGCCTAAGTTTGATAAGTATAGAGGAAAAGGGGATCCTAAGGCACACATAAGACAGTTTTTCACAGCTTGCATTGAGGTAGCTTCAGAAGAGACATATTTGAAGAGATTATTCCCACAAAGCTTAGGTGATCAAGCTATGGAATGGTTCTCCCAGCTTCCACCTGATATTAAGTCATGGGGTGACCTAGCAGAGGCATTTATCCAACATTTCTCCTCCAATATAGAGACAGACATATCAGTCACTACTTTGTGCAACACTAAGCAAAAAGAGGGAGAGTCTTTTGCATTATTTTTACAAAGATGGAGAAATCTAGCCAGCAGATGCTCTTGTGAAATTCCACAAAAACAAATGGTAGAAATGTTCACCCAAAATGTTAACAAAGAGATTGGCTATGATCTAAGGAAAGCTTGTTTGTCCACCTTCAAGGACGTCATTGAAAAAGGCTTAGCAACAAAAAAGGTCCTCATTGAACAGGGAGTTATTAAGATATTCAAGGAAAACAAAGATGACTTTAAAGGAAAAGAGAAGCCAAGATTTTGGAATAAAAACAAGAACACAATCAATGATGGTGTTGTTGACGCCAACACAGTGCGACCCAAATTCATCTTTTCAGGATCAAGTTCTACAAACAATCAAGTGAATACTCAAACAACTTCTAGATCACAAAGGAAGTACACCCCATTGGGAGAACCACTTGAGTCAGTCTTCAAGAAGCTAGTGGCAAACAAGGTAATCACAGTTCCAGATTTTCCTCCATATGAACCAAAAGTTAAGCAAAATTGGTGGAATGATGATGAGTATTGTGAATTTCATAAGAGTAAG
Source organism: Cryptomeria japonica (assembly GCF_030272615.1). Classification (NCBI taxonomy): domain Eukaryota; kingdom Viridiplantae; phylum Streptophyta; class Pinopsida; order Cupressales; family Cupressaceae; genus Cryptomeria; species Cryptomeria japonica. Next base: position 623,869,307 of record NC_081410.1, read on the forward strand.
GGTCATAAGATAGGAAATTTTCATCGACTGAAGAACATCATACAAGATCTCATTGATAGTGGTGACATTGAGATTGAGGGACATTCCTCCAATCAAGAACATGAGATGTTTAAGGAACCATTCCCAAAACATGACAAGGGAAAAGCTAAAGCCACAAAGGATCAAACCAACTATACCAGAGCATCTTATAACTATGATTCAACCATCAATCACATCTTGATGGACAATTATGTCTCTACCATTATCATCAAGGACAAAGCCCCTGAGAATTCTACCCAAAGACCCAAGATTGTCCTAAAAGGCATTGGATCTTCTTCTGAACCTACCTCTGAATGTAATGTCACAACCCGTCGAGGTAAAATCACTTTGCAAGGTGCTCCAACTAAAAACACCGCGTCTTCATCAACCAAAACTGAGTATGACCTTGTAGAAGAATTAGGGAAGACACCCATGCTCATTTCCATCCTTGAGCTCTTACGCATATCCCCCGCACATAAAGCTACTCTTGACAAAATCTTGAGAGACACTACCATTCCTACTGATCTGAACGTGGACCAGTTTTAAGCCATGGTGGGATACCTTTCCATTCCACACTCCCTTACATTCACAGAAGTCGATGATGCCTCTGTAAGTCAGCCACATAATGCACCTTTACACATTGAAGCCTTCATACACAAACATAGAATCAAACGAGTCCTGATAGATGGAGGATCAAGTCTAAACATTTGTACATTGAGCACTATTAAACAATTGGGATATTCTGACAAATCTGTGAATTCTACAAACAAAATTACCATCAAGGCATATGATGATGAAGAGTGTTCATCCAAAGGCACAGTCACCTTACCTCTCAGAGTTGGGCCAGTTACGAAGGATGTGATTTGTCAAGTCCTAGACCTGGATCTCACATACAACATACTCTTGGGACGCCCATGGATTCATGAGATGAGCGCAGTCCCCTCTTTATATCATCGATGCATCAAGTTTCCACATAATGGAGTTGAAGTGACTGTCAAAGCTGACCCAAATCCATTCATATATTGCAACAATATGTGACATAGATCAGAAATAACAATTCCAGCCAATAAAGAGGCTATTCCTTCATCAACATATGTGGATATTGAATCCTTGAAAGCTTCTACATCAAAACAAGCAGAGATCAAAGAAAAGTTCAAGGTTAAAGACCTGGGATGTGGTGAGTACATCTTTCATGTTGATCAACTCCCAATATCTCCTAAGGTATTTAGTCAATAGGAACAATCTACAAGCAACTTCCAATACCAAGGAATTGGGTGTGAACCACCTAGTGTTGTGGCTACTAAGTCTGAATGCAAATCTCCTCCAGTGGTGCAAGCAACTCTTGATATCAATAGTCCTAAGAGTGGTTCCAACAAAGAATCTATTGAGCATATTGCTAGCCCTCTTGAGAACTCACATAGCTTTACCATTCCATCCACTCATTCCATTTCCACTCCACTTCCAGACTTGGATCAACAAGAATTACAAAAGCCCTTACTTATTGGGGATCATATATCAAGATTTGAAAAGAAAAATCTAAAAGTCAAAAATAAAGAAAAGTCCTTTAGTCCATATCAAAATCAAAAGCTATTGGACTCTGCAAAAATCAAAGTCAAGGATAAAACTCCTATGAAGCAAAAATAGCAAGACTTGATCTCCCCTAATATCAAAATAACTGGGGGCAAAAGTTCTAAAATTTTAAATCAAAAAGCATACTTGTTGATCCTAAGTCTCCATCATGCTATCCTACTTTCACTTCTTTTCACAATCATAAGCCTTCATCACTCATCCACTTGTTCCACACATCCATTCCCTTCTGGTGATACATCGTGGACCTTTAATGGAGCTTCCTCAAGGGACTTTGTTATCAGAGATGCCAAAACTTCTTTACGTGACATGCATATGGGCCTATGTAGTCTACACACTAGTAATTCTATCTCAGTTCCTTTATCAAGGAAGACAGTCACTCGAGAAACATATCATTCAGTCAAGGAACAATGCAGCGACAATCATAAAGTCAAGCCTCGTACATTTGAGGTAGGTGACTTGGTCCTCAAAGAAAATCCTGAAAATCAACAAGACAGAGAGAAGAAAGGCAAGTTTGAATCAAACTGGCTTGGTCCTTACATCATTACAGCAGCATATGTATCCGGGGCATATCAGCTCTCAACTACAGAAGGTGAACCTTTGGAGGATCCTATCAATAGCATGCACCTTCGAAGGTTCTACACATAGCTCTTTGGAATATCCTAATTCAAAAATACAAAAAAATAAAAAATTCAAAAAAATACAAAAAAATCAAAAATTTAAAAAATACAAAAAAAAATCAAAAAATTCAAAAATACAAAAAAAAATTGTTACTTGGTGAAAACCTGGCAAACAAGCACCTAGTGACACAAAAAACATTGAAAAAATCAAAAAAAGTAAAGAGAAATAATTTCGTCCAACGGTGAAAACAACTTCGGTGGCGCCCTGGGCAAGTACCATAGTGAAAACTGGGTCACCAGTGCCATGCGTAGAGACATTGCTCCTCCCTCCTTCAGGATTCACTTTCATCCTTTCACTTTGCACACACTCACAACCTATTCGTTCATAATAAACTTACCCATTCCCATCATGGCTTGTTATTGATCTACCTAAGATTGGTTAGCCATTCATAATAAACCTCTCTTTTCACCTCCCTTTCCATCCATAATAAATTAGATCCTATCTGTGGCTAAGGCAAATCCTACGTCTAGTGATGGGTGTGGAACTGAGAACATCACATGTTTCGAGGAGTATAGTTTCTTTCAGCTTCCTTCAGTCTATCCGCGCACAATCCGCAATAAAGCAACATTTGCATCACAGATCCGCAATAAAGTTTTGCTTTCTCCATAATAAAGTATCAGTTTCATGGATTCAGTCAGTTTCAAATGAGACACAGCAGCAACAATGGGCTTTAACAAATCAAATCTTTCAACAAACTCAGGCAACATATGGTTCAGTGCTATCTATCATTTTTGTGAAAGTAAACATTGTGACCACAATCAAATAAGACTTATACAAGTGACAAGAGACACTAAACTTGAGGACTACAGTGGATGTTGGTGTCGAGTCTTGGTTTTCTTTTGATTTTATCTTTTGGTGACATGTCTTTTAGCTTTTCTAGGATGTCTCTGACTAGAGATTCTATCTCTAGGATGTATTTGACTAGAAAGGTGAGGATGGGGTATCATCACCTATTTGTATTTGTTGTCTATGGATTGTCTCTTAGTAATTCTATGACTTGTCCAAGGATATGAGGACATCGTGAGTCTAGTGTGAACTGGGGCATTCCTTGTCTGTGACTATCTTATCTCCATGCAAACAGGTACAATGACTTTCTGGGTCAAACATATGCCTCGATTGTCATAACCTACTTGCCATAATAAAGCTCAATGATGATAATGCACAAGAAGCTCTTTCACTTTCATATCTTCTGTCTTCCATCCCCCTTTCTTGATTGACCTCCATCGTCCTTCTTGAGTTTGTGTATCCCGCTATCACATGACTGAGTATAATGACACACCAAAAACATTTGCATTTCATGTAGTTGCACCTGCATTACCACATATAAGCATTCCATACATACACATAGATATCACAATTGTATCACATCCTACACACAACACCTGTTAGCACAATTTACATTTGCATTATCATATTCATCTGCATTACATATATTCACATTTACATTTGCATACACATATAAAACATAAAAGAACAAAAATATTGCATTGCATCAAATACATATTTGCATCCATATCATAACCATCACATAAGAACATCTCATCACATAGGTACACATGCATATAGCTGCTGCAAAGATGAATCATTTCATATATATATAAAGTGTCATGATACAATGATGTCAAAATCATATGGCTACAATCACCCGAAGGTGTCTACATCATCATACAAAAATGGTACAATACTAATACATAGGGAGCCCTCTAAGGCTATGATGAACTCCCTCCCTTGGAGCCACCTGGCCTCGACGGAATTTGAGCCCCCGAAGGACCCACCCCAGGATCATCCCTCCTGTCCCCTCTATCTGGTGGTGGTGGAGGACCCATAACCCCACCACTAGACACCTGTCTCCTCCGGCTCCCTCCCGTAGTTGTCATTGTCTGCGATGGTCTATGGAAGCTCCTCGCCCGTTGATCCGCTAGCACTGCACCATAATAGAGATCCCGCCAGTAGGCAATCTCCTCCCCTGCCCGCAGGACGTAGGCATATCCAGCCCTTGTGTCCTCTGCCGCCTACCTCCCAGCCCTCAGTGTTGTCTCAGCCTCTGTATAGCGCCGAATGGCCTAGTCCCGCTCCCGCTCAGTATCTCTAAGCCGCCTCCTGAGTCTATCCCTCTCCCTCTCCAGGTCCTGGATCTCATCTGCCTATCCTTGGCAGATCTCCCTCAGCTCAGTCAGCTCATCCTCCTCTGCCTCAGCCCCCTATGGCTTTGCCTGTGGCTCCCTCTGTATGGGTGCCTTCCCCTATGCCTGTGCCTGTACTGGTACATGTCCCTATATTTGTCTCTGTACCTATCCCTGTACCTACACCTGTCTAGGACCCTGTGCTGCTGGCACCTGTAGCGATAATCCATCGCGACCTCTCACCACCCGAGCCTACCTATCCTCTCCACCCTCCCTCTGCGGTGCAACCCTCCTCTCTCCAACTACCCCCCTCCTCCTCCGTCGACCTCTGCCCCCATCATCTCCATCATCATCACCATCCCCACCACCATCTCCATCTAGTAGCTCCCCTGGATCCGTTAGGCATGGAATGGATGCTCTGCCTAGTATGCTGTGTACTCAGCATCCATGTCGGAAACCTCGATCTCTGGCCACATGTCGTAGGGTAGGGGCATCATCTCTACTAGCTATGTAACAGCCTGATCATATGATAATAGGGGCCCAAACTGCGCCTAATCCCTGATAGTCCGTGCATACATGCCTGAACCCCGTGGCATCCACTGGATCCTGCTGAACTGCCTGCCCACCCTGTCCACTAGCTGCCTCTCCAGTACATAGGGCATCCGCTCAATTAGATACCTGCTCCAGAAGGTGTAGGGAAGCTCTACCGCATCATCCTCCCACTGCTCACATCCCAGGTATGGCCTCCATATGACCATATCAATGTCATCAATCACTCGCCGCCAGTGCTCTAACCTGCCAATCCGTGGCTGTGAAGTGATCATGTCGTACAAGTGTACGAAACTGTGTCTATGACCTCTGCCCTTGAAATGTATCGGTCTCGTCACTGGCAAATGCTCATAGGCCCACACCTATAACAATGTGACCCCACAGCCCAATCCCACTGATCCATGGTACACAAACTGATGCAGCTCGTAATAGAGGTGTGCTAACACACACGGTCCCCATGCATATCTGGTGTGTTGTGTCACCAGTGTCTCTAATGCACCTCCCCAGCCCACAGCTAACCCTCATGTCGCTCTATCAGGACACACGAACCCACTGATCGCTCCTCCTATCACTGTTGGCAATGCTAATCCTGTAGCAGTCATGGTGTCCCAAGCCACATGTCCTACCCTCATCTCCAGTCCTGGGTCCCGGAACACTCATCTCAGGGCCTTCCTGTCTCCATCTCGATCATAGGGAATTAGCTCCCCATCGATCGGTATCCTCGGGATCCTGTATACATCCTCCAGGGTGACTGTCATCTCCCCCATCAACAAATGAAAAGTGCAAGTCTCAGAGTACCACCTCTCTGCCAGTGCAGTCGGCAATCCCATGTTCACCCGAAACTCAGGCACATACAGAATATGTCTCAGACCCATAGCCTCAATAGTCGCTCGGTCCTCGAATGTCAGCTCCGGTCACAACCTCTGAGTCGATGGGAATCTCTCCCGTGACTCCAGCATAGGCAAATACTCCTGCAGTCAAGCAAATCAATCATGTCAGTCATAGTGGCATTCACTGTTCATCACAAAATGCTACTTTTTATCTAAGTGCATAAGGTATTCTATCCTAGTGACACTCACTGTTCATCACAAAGTGTTGCTACTATCCTAGTGGTACTCCCTATTCATCATAAAGTACTACGTGTTTTGCACTCCCTGTTCATCACAAAGTGCTCCTCACATTTGCACTCACTGTTCATCACAAAGTGCTGCTCATATTTTAGTACTCCCTGTTCATCACAAAGTACTCTATCTTGGTACTCACTGTTCATCACAAAGTGCCTTGATCTATTCTAGTCTTCCCTAGAGGACCTGTTTGAGTGTATCCTCTCAGCAGCTTATCCAATCGACGGTGTATGTTCATCACAGAACTACCGATTTGACCTAGAAGACACAAATTCACATTTTTTGACACAAACGCGCTTGAAGACTGCATAAACGCGCCTATTTTTCATAGACGCACTTGAAACACACAGACGTGCCTATGCTCTGCACAGACGCACCTGGGCGACACAGACGTGCCTTCTTGGCATAGACGCACCTGGCACCAACACAGACGTGCCTAGCGAGCATAGACACGTCTGGCACCAATGCAGACGCGCCTACACATTTTTGACATTTTTTGGACCCTATTCTAAGCGCATTTATTAATCTACCTAGCATGCATTAATGACAACAATAAATGCAACAAAGTACGAGGAGGTTTTGTGGTACTTACCGGCTCTCCTGCCTCTGCTGGCCTCTAGAATCGACAAACGCGGTCGAATTTGTGAACAAAGGCCATCGCTGCTGACTGCTGCTGCTCTATTCCCTCTCTACACTCTGATCTCTTAGATGTGTGGATGACAATGTGGATGTATTTCCCTCATGGTCTATCTTATAGACTACCCTAGCCCTCGTTTCCCGAGTCAATCTTCATTATCCTGTGACTCTGTCACTTTATCCGGTCAGTCCATTCTAGCCTTTCTTTCTTATTGAGAGATTTTCTGCGATCTTTTTAGACATTTTTTTCATCCAATCTCTCGAGGGGGCATATCATTCCCATCTTGGGGCAACTTTGTATTAGTTCATCTTATCTTCTTTGAAACGACGCGACAAGCCACATTGTCTCAAAGAGGGGCAAAATGTAGACACCTAAAATTGTCTAGTCTAATTAAATAAATATTTTATTTATTTAATTATCTAAGCTTAATTCTTCTATTAATTAAATAAATCTTTATTTATTTATTTAATTAATTCATTTGTCCTCTTCTAGCCTTATTTCTCATTTAAATAAATACATTTATTTATTTAAATTATCCTTTTCCTAAATTAAATAAATATCTTATTTATTTAATTGATCTCACTCCTTCTATTAATTAAATAAATCTTTATTTATTTAATTAATTCATTAACCTTCTCTACCCATGACACATGTCATTCATCTCTTAATTCATACACTACCTACCCCTTTCATTATTTTATTATTTCTTTTACCTACCCTCTAATCATAGCCAACCTCCTTTTACACCTCTCAATCTTATCCCTCCATTTCTTATAGTGTCTTCTATATAAGGAGATGCTTCCTTCATTATCAAACCGTAATCAATCATGCTAGCTACTTGATCAATTGACTACATTACGATCCTACTTGCAACCACATTCCGTTCTTTGTTGAGCTCTTGTGCACATAAAATCTGAGAGCAAATATATCAAGCAAGATCAATGGAGATAGGAAGAATGGAGATCCAAACCCTATTGGACATGTGATGGTATAATCTTTATGATTTCATTTGATTTGCATTGTCTTAGGTAATCTTCATATGTTATGGTGGATCTTTGTTGTTGTTAGGCTAGGGTTTTGTAGTTGAATTCATTTAGCCTTTCAATATCATTATTATTGTTATCCATTTTCACCATATACATTTTGGCATACGCTCTTCACACACCGCTTAGAACATCGCTCAATCCCAAGGTAGGCATTCAATGCATTCAGTCTTCATGCGCAAGAACCACAAAGAAATCCTTCATGTGCACACCGCTGACATGGCACCTCGATCCTTATCCTTATAATTCTTAAAACATCATCGGTTACACCGCACAAGCCACACTAGAAACCCTAGAGCTGAACAGAGACTACCAATTGGTAGTCACACTTAGTGAACCCGAACACCAGTCCACTCCATCTCGGTTGACCATAACCGCTTCCAATATTCATACCGGTGCACCTGCTTGAGCACTTATTGACATCAATGACAACATGCATTGTCACCACTTCATCATATGCCAACAGGCTAGCCCTTATTGCAATGTCTAAAATGATAACCTTATATATGGACATATTGACTAAAGAAAAAATATTCTCACAAATTTCACCAAGTTTTGTATGACTATTAGAAGATTAGCTAGATCCTTAGTAATTCTTCATTACAACACCTTAAGAATATGGATACACTTAGATAACTAATAAGAAAAAGTATTGAATTAATTTTGTATTTTAGGATCTTGAATGTAAGTTTTGGAACAAGGATAATCTTGATAGGTGCTTATTGTAGGACTATAGAGCCAAATTATTTCATGAAGGACTATAGAGCTAAATTATTTCATGAAAATGCCTATTTATGACATACAAACTTCACATTCAAAAGATTTAAGGTATCAACATCTTGCAATGACACATCCAAGATAGGGTATTTAACTCCAGCTCTTCTTAATAATCCCTCAACGCAATGCACTGTTAATCCTAGAGGATCCAGTTGATACTGAGAGGGGGGTGAATCAGTATTAACAAAAACTAAAACTTTCAACACCAAAACAAACTTATCTCGGATCTGAAAACATTCAACACTTAAACCAATTCTTCATAACAAATTTCCTTATCAGCTCTAGATAATCATTTCCTCTTATGCAAGCTTATTAATCAGATTAGCCATCAATTCAATATCATATCAATAAACACTATTATCAACTTATTTACTGATCAAAATGCTTCATCAATCATATAATCATCAATACCGATAACCACTTTAAAATCTCTGATAAACAAACATAAACTGTCTTAACCGGTTATCAGAAATAAAATATTAACATCACAAGAGAAGCATTCCACACTTGAACACCATGATTTTCATGTAGAAACCCAAATAGGGAAAAAACCATGGTGGGAATTGGTACCCACAAATATTTTGCACTCTTTCAAAATGCACCCTGTTAGGAGCCAAGCCCGGTTAGAAGATTACAATGATGCCTTGTTAGGAGAAGAGCCTGTTAGGAGTCACCCGATTAAGGGATTTACCTCATCCTTGTTAGAAGCTTTGATCTATTAGGATCAACCTCGCAAGAGGATTTAGAACTCATATATTGAGTCACCCTGTTAGGGGATTTTACAATATGAGGCTTGTTAGGACCTACCCGGCTAAGGGATTTTAGTTGTTGTAATTGTTAGAGAACAATAGTGAATGATCTGTGTATAGCACTCAACTGCTTGCTTGATGAGATCTAATTAAGTTCTGAGTTTGCATCACTCTGGCAAATCTTCTCACACACACTAGTTCAGCTTCTCTCACTTCTCAAAATCATCGACACTTCAAAACATCAACCTTACTGACATAAATAAGTTTTACAACCAGGTCGACATCAAAACCCTAAGACTTACTACATAGATCATCACAAATCTTTACAACTCATTACAAACCATCATATGGATCATTACAGTCAATTGCAAATCAATAATAGTCATTGAATGATCATAAATCGTTGCAGCAAGTCGATCTAGTACAAAGTCAAACCCTTAGCACATTTCGCTAAGCACTTTGCACATTCCCAAGAAATTCGTTCTCCAAATGCGCCAAAACATCTTTCAAACATATCACGTAGCTTGTGTCAGGTCCTTAAAACATTCTTAAACCCTGACAAAACTTCATCAGTAATTCAAAACATGCCTTCCAATAACCATCATAGGATGTGGTTCTGATTACATAGTCAAATCCATCATAAAAGCTTATGTATCAAACCACAAGTCACCAAATATCACCAATCACCTGATTCCATCAAAACTTATCTGCTTCACCAGTTTAGGTCCTAATTCACAGTCTTGCCAGTAAACTTTGTCAAACTATCAAACTCTTACTCCGGTAGACCAAATCACTTAGCCAACAAGTCAATCACCGAAAACCAACTGTAAACATCATTAAACATTAGTTGGCCCTGGTTTCCATCAATGAACACAAATAACTGATCATGTCATCTTTCTACGACCAGTGTAGTCATCCATCATCATCTCAACTTCATCATTTATGCCAAACATGACAACATGCACAACCCTTTGTATCTTATTCAAAGCATATTTAATCCATTACATGAACAGAAGAAACAAATAAGATATGCCATATAGCAAATATATGTAGATAAACTTAAAAACTCTTGGTTTATTTTCAAAGATACAATTATAGAGAACACACAAATTAAGTGTTGTTCATATTACTTCGATCTGAATTAAAAAATGTGATACGAAGATTTCCACTTACATGAAAAAAATTTGTACAACTAAGTAGAGCAATAATTTCTCATTTGGTTATCTTCAAGGTCCCAAAATTTTGAACTACATCCTCTCCTTCTTAGAATATTACAAGTTCCATACATAGAAAAGAAAAAACATATTGGCCTAACAACCTAATGACAAATTTTTGTTACATTATTTACTTTTCAATAAATGAAATTTTCTTCCAGACTTGTGCCCTATATAAGATTCATATTTGAAAAATAAAATAATGGACCACATGTCGCTAATGAAGATAGCCAATCTTGATGCTTGAGCCACTTGTAGGAGCTAAAAAAATTTCACCACTTCAAAACTGTCAAAATTAGGTTATCTATTGATCTGAATTAAAACCGTTATGGATTGATGACCAATTAAAATGCACATATTTATTAATTATATATTTTTCTTCCTAGACACATACATCTTCTCAAAAGGCCATTGGAGATCTTTAATTCTCGATACATTTTCATTGTGTGTTTCATATTTTGCATCCAAAATTACCCTAGTTTCTTTCTTGAAACTATCAAAAATCACCTCTATGACAAATAACTCATCCAATGTGGTGTTTGAGCATATTCAAATTCAATTATTTATCAACACATAGAAAGGATACAAGATTAGGTTCTATCATACAAAAATCACCTTTCAAATAATCTAGGGTTTTGGCTTAACCCTATTTATCCTTGATATCTAGCATAAACTTCTTTTCAACTACTTCAAATGATCCATCTTGTCCTTGAAATATTTATCAAGCCTCAACATGTAGGAAATTTTTGGCGTGAATGAGGCTTTATCCTAACTAGTTCATAGTTAGAACCTATTCACATAGTTAAGTTTACATATGATAGATTAGTTTCCATATGTAACTATTCATTTAATATTGTTCATGTTAGTTATCCTAGGTGTCATTCTAGATATATATGTCATAGATCATTATTTTAGTTTCATAATGCATCATGCATTTAATATTTGTAACAGGTAATTATATTTCTACCTCATCACCTTGCCTTTATAAGAAAGGCTCATATGTACATTATATCATATCAATTTCATCTCAATCACATTATTTAATATCTCAATATCATGTTCAAACATTCTATTTTTTGTTGGAATCTTTCTTGGTTGATCCTTTGAAGTATGCACGGTTTCATATGGGCTCTTGATTATTCCAACATGGTATCAAAGCTTTGGCCAAATAAAATCCATCTTGTATCATAGAATTGAGCTTTTGGATAGAGATCCATTGTAGGTGGAAAACAATCGTCTTCCCCAGACTTAGTTTGCTAGAAAAAAATGGCTTGATCCAACCCTTTTGCAAAAATTAGTTGATATTTATTATAGAGTTATAGCCTATCTAGCTATACTTAGCAAAAAAATGTGTCCTATTTGGGCTAATTTCACCATAGTCAGGTCATTTTATGGCTTATTCTCAATGTTAATATAGGCTTATTTTGGTGTTTACAAGTCCACAAATCCCTAGTCCTGGTACAAGGTATGATTTGGGTGTTTGAAATTTTTATCCAGAATTTCTATTTCACCTCATTATAAGGCTGACATTCATACTAGAAGGCATCAATTTACTCCTTGTATTGGGTTCGAGCATTCTCACGAGAGCTAGTTTATGGCCAACATTAAACCAAACACACTAATCAACATATTAAATCTAGAGAATTTTAGTCAACTCTAAATGTTTAACAAAGTATATAAGTCAAACCTTAGTGTGTGTGATTTAAGTCATTCCCCAATTTACTGTTATGTCAAGGCGTATTGAAATTTGATCCAAGTTTGAAGCATTTAGATTTTTATAGAGGCTTATCGCATTTGGTTGAGGCAATAAAAACTATTTTTGGCTTACTACATATATGTTTAGTTCACTTTACTTGTTATTGGGTTCACATTGACAATGTTATTTCTATAAACTCACATAGTCATCATGTTGTGTATCTTTTTTTGGTTCAAGGTCTATCTACATGTTGTGTGTTGGCAACACTGTTTGTTTCTGGTGGGTGTATTCGATCTGTGGATGAGTGTTTGATATATTTGACTGAGAGTTCTTTATTTGGGCCGTCATGTATTACATTTGCTTGGCTGCATGTTTTTATTTTTACTTTGCATCAATATTGTTAGGCAACTACTTTCACTAGTCTGTGAGTAGTGTCTCATTATCTATACACTATAATTAAAGGTGTACCATCAACTACATTTTATTGTCAATTGTATTTTGTAATATCAACGGTGATACAAAGTCTAGCTGCTCATAGTTTTATAAGTGTACTACTTTGCTTGTTGGTGGTTGTTTCATTTCTAAGGGCCTTCGTCTCCTTGCTTTTCTTTGGTGGTTAGATTACCATATTATCAGGTCTGAATTCTTCTTTTCGATTGTGTAATATTCATTTCACACTATCCCTTTGTCATTGTGGAACAATTCTAAATGTTTAACATTTTTAAGTGTAGAATGCAAAGCTTAGTGTGTGTGATTTAAGTAGTCCGGGAACGAACCATTACCTGGCCTATCCATCCCTATTGAACTTAGTGAACCTTTTTTGGGGGGGAGGGGGTTCAAAGTTCTTTGTGATCATGCTACGGCCAATTTTCTATTGGTTGGAGTTTTATCATGGTATTTATTCATTGGGGTCTACTTTACTTTTATTGGTTGAACACTGACATTGAATTATGATTGCATGATTGTTTTGGTGGTTCTTTATTATTGGAGGTGCTATTTATTTCTTTTTCTTAAAGCATATATGATTCCATGGTGTGTCTATTAATTAGTGCCCAATATCATAGTGTCGTCTTAATTCAACATTGGCAAAGTCAATTTTTTTTTGGTGGCAACATTTGGTGGTTGTGTCATGTTTTGGAGTGACAATCTTAATTATCAGTGGCAAGGCTCCCAAGCCCTCAACACATATGTCACATTGTCTCCCTATCTAAACCATTTGTTTTGTTTTGGAGCACCCAAGTGGTCATATTAATGATCAAAACCCTATTTGGCCTAGGGCTCAATCCAACCCCTTCTTTTTTCTCATTAGGCTCCATATAGGCAATTGTTTCCCATAGAGCATATCTTGGACATACGAAGTCATATTTTTGAGTTCCATATATCATTGGAAAGTTGGTTCCACCTAATCTCCAGTGATAAAATTCAATCTACCTAATTTTGTCATTTATAAGCATTTTTTGTAACTTGAACTTGAAGTCAACCCTTCTATTTGGACTCTTGAAACTTTTTTCTATGATCTCCGATTTTCATCATTCTTGTGGTATTGGAAAGGCATTGAGGAGCTCTACCTTTTATTCCATGTACTTTTTCCAGATTTAGTCCCATCCACTATCTATTGAGTTTTTTGTACTTTTGGTATTTACTTGATAACTTGGACATCATGATATTTTGAAAAGTACAATCTATGAGGGCACCTAATTTTCTAGCTGCACATCATATTTGGAGGATCTATAGTCATGTGTTGGTTTTATCTTTGAGATTTTGAAGAATTGTCATAGTATATAATGGGTTTTTCATTTCATTCTTCTTTGATCATCTTGAAGAGGGGAAAATACAAACAATGGCAAGATGGCATTTTCACTCATCTTAGATGGCTTTATTTGTTGCCTCACTTGTACAATATTATTCCCCTACCTAGCACTCCTAGTGAGATTTTTTTAGTATTGCAAATGGGATCACATCTTAGGAGTTATTATTGTGCATGTATATGATGATATTTTGGAGTCTATTGTTTATTTTGAGTGTCCTCATGCTCTTTGGAAAAACATTTGAGAGTTATTTGGAGATCATAATATTCAAACATTCCCAGATGATCCTATTTCATATTGCAATGTGTCTTTTCTACCTTCAAATAGAATACCCTATGATTGTGATACTTTTAGGTAATTTGATACTTTGAAGTATTTTGAGACTTTAGATAAGGTTGAGCTTTCTTTAGAGGTCCCTAATTCTTCTTTAGAGATATTTAATCCACCTTCACTTCTATTGACTTCTAATCTAGAGTCATTTGAGACTTTTAACAATATTGATCAATAGGATCTTCATTATCTTTTAGATTTAAAGGACATATTCAGTATTTCATATTTGTTGTTGCAGGATGGATTCATATCCAATGTCTCCAACTTGGTTTTTCATTATTCTACTTTATGTTTAGAGGATAAATTTGAGGGATTATCTCACTTCCTTGATGACAACCACTATGTTCCTATTGTCACATCGTATTCATCTTTGGATTTTGTTCTACATGAGTTTTTGCATAGTTCTAGTTTGTCACTTTCAAGTTTGATTGGGCATGCATTTGATTGGATTGTGGCATCATCATATCACTTGGACAAGGGGACACCTGAATAGTGTTTAGAGACCATCTTCATTTTTCATTCTTCTATCTTTTTCAACATATACTACATGGGAGGAATACCTACATCTATACATGGTTTTGTTTCTTCCTAAGGTGAAACAAGTGGTTTATAAGAATTGGATCATATTTTACCTTCAAACACACCAGTCTTGTAGGAAATTATTCATTATGGGGTGTTGGAAATCCGAGTTATGTTGTCATAGATGCCAAAATTAGTGGTATAGATAGAGTTTGGTCTAGATATGATCTTGCACTATTGCAAGTTTCTTTATTTGGTGTTGTTGAGTTTTTGGTGTCGCTGATGGTAGAAGTTTGTTGTTGCTATATTCTAATGGTGAGTGTGTCTATCATACTAGTTTGAAAAATACTTGGTGGCTTCTAAATTTGTAAAATATTGTGTTGTGGTTTGATGGCAATATTTATTTGGTTTGTGTAATATTTCAATTCAATTCTCTAGTGGCGTTTCTATTCGTCAGTGAGTTATGTTGTTATGTGCTTTGTATATGAACAATTGTGATGTATTTCAATGTGTTCATCGGATTATATTGATTGGATCGTACCTTTTCATTTGGATATGCATTGGAGGCTGAGTTGGAACATTGTTATGGGTCTCATCATGGTGTGTGGAGATCCACATAAGGTATTTTACATTATAGAAGATATTTTTTTGGCTAATCGTTGTTGAGTTTTATTGCTTATCTACATGTTACATTTGGTGCCCTTGGAGGATGTGTTAGCATGTGCAGTTCATTGGATTCAACCCAGAAGGATGTATTGTGATGGATTTGGGTCTCCTCTTTCTGCTAGAGTGAAGCACTTTGGGTATTTTTGGTTCAGGTGGCTAATTTTGTGCTATATTGTTTACTCTTTTTGTGGCAAATTGTCAACTAGGTTTTTGATGATATAATTTGTATTTAAGAAGTGTGGATGTTTGAGTTATGCAAGGGATAGAGCATGAATTGATGTGAAATGAATATGAATGATGTGCAAGCAGATTTGATACCATGAATGTGCAAAAGTAGAGCTTTGAAGGTGATTTATTTAGTGTGACAATATTATGAGATAGTGGTGGATGTTAGATGTGTTTGCCATGATATTGGTCACTTGACACAGAGGTTCAAGGACAATTTCATTTCAAGAGATTCATATCATATCAATTCTACAATTCTTTTTGTTGTTGAAAGGCAATGGGTCTCTTGGCAACTTTGTGTATCTTTCCCTAAAGAAGTGTGGCTCAGTTCTACAAATCCATGTATCTTGCCCTAAGGTACTACACCTTATTCTTGCAATACCATTGGGTGCATGATTCTCCTTAGAAATGAGCCTAAAACATTGTACTCAATTTTATCTATATTATAACCATGATTCCCACCAGTGTTTCTTGTTGTTGGGTTTTTCATGTAAATCTAGTGTTCTTGTATTGATGGTTGATGATTTTTAATATTGGTGTAGAATGGCTAAATATTGTTTATAATTTAATTGGTCTATTTAATAATATCGTGACTAATTCACCCCTCCTCTCTCATTCCTATAGTGGGTTCAATGTGGGGGTCTACATAGACTCTCTCTTTCCCTTCTATGAGGGGGATATCAGGGTATGTGCACCAAGTTGTGGTACCAAAAGGGGGTCTTAAGATGCTACTTTTTTTCTTCTGAAATCAGCAAAGTCTGAACTTCAACGACAAATTTAACATAGTTACACTCCAAATTTGAAGATGAAATAATAACAAGAGTCGGAGTGCTTTGAGTCTACTTTCTAAACTACTATGTTTTTTATTAAATAGTGGAGATTAAGGGCTTCAAAAAGGGGGGCCACAAAAAGTGGTCCTGTATTTATGGAAAAAACATAACATAGCATATGATGTAGCCCCCCTAAAATGTTTTTTTTTTTAATTTTTAAAATTGCTTTTGTGAGACATTAGCTAACACCTTGTAGTTTATGCCTGATTTTTCTGCTAATTTTTGAATGAGTATATGATTTTTTTACTAATTTTTTAAGAGGACAGATCCTGAAAAAAAGAGAAATTTTAGCGTGCTCACCCCTAAAATCATTGAAAATTAATCAAAAATCAACTCTTTTTTAAAAATTTGTGTACAATGGAGTCTAGTTTCTAAAAATGTAAGTTTCTTCAAAATCCGATGAATGTGTAAAAAACTATACCCAAAATAGTTCATGTTGGTTTTTGACCAAAAATGGATACACTAACAAAAGAAATTAAAGATGAAAGCCTTAACGAAACCAAAATGTGAAAGTAATTACATGCTTGGATAGCTAAGAGAGAGCTTAAGGTTGCTATGGTGTTTTTTTAGTTTCATTGAAACACGTGTAAACCTGATGGAGAGCAAGACCAAAAATATGTAAAAAAATTTAATCTTCTGATAAAAACACGTCTCGGGCCTGAAATGGTCGTCCAACCCTTTGTGTTAGATGCCCAAGTACAACTCAAACCAAAGGGTTGGAGGTTTCCAATGCAAAACATTTGGCACGTGCCAAATATGGTTCTTGCCAAATGCCAAAAATTGACTTTTAAGATTTGGTGTGCGGCAAATTTGACACTTGCCAAATATGAAAAGTCATTTTTTTTGCATTTGGCGAGTGCCAAATGTTCTGCATTTTCCAATTTGAAGGTTTTGTGAATCTACAAATTTCCAATTTGGGAACAATTTATACCCACCCCCGAAGGAGAATATATGCATGAAGTCACATTTCAATGTCTTTTTCCTTTCTTATATTTTAAGTTATATTTCATGTATATATTGGCAGGATGTTTGAGAGTGGTTTCAGCTCTATAGGAGTCATAATGTAGATTCTAGTTTTTAGATGATCATATAAAATTTCAGACACTCAAATTTCAGTAATCAACATGTCAAAATTTTAGTAATCAACATGATCCTATTAGCATTCTTTAGCTTTGTATCTCACTCTCTTTATCTTCCCCAAACTTTAGACCTATCTCTCTCCCTCTCTTGTCTCTCTCACTTCTATCTCCCCTCTCTAGGTATATCCCACCCTCTCTACTTTTCATTCCTTCCTTACCCCAATTTCTATCCTTGACTCCCTCCCTCTCTCTTATTCTCTCTCACTCTCTCACTATTTCTCTCCCCTCTCTATCCATTCTCTTAGTCACTACCTATCCCTTTTATCCTCTCTCTTCCCATATCTAGGTCTCTCCCTCTCTCCCTATTCACCTCACTACCTCTCCCCTGTTGGCATATGCACATTCCAATGAGACATTGAAGGTGATTGAAGGTTTTGTCATTGATGGCAACCTTACAATCCTATGGCACCAACAAGGCATTAAACTACACCGGCACTAGCAAGATCAGACTCTTCACCGGCACTCAGACCAAGAAGCATACTGGCACAGAGGCCAACAGGATTTTTGATATATTATATTTTGTTTATTATTGTAAAAAATGTGTAAGCCGACTTGGCAAGTTGTAAAATGACTATTATATATAAGGCAGATCATTGTAGACATTTTGTAGAGAGAAGAAAAATACTTTAGGCAGACCTATTATGCAAAATATAGGTTAAAGGGTTTATGTAAGAAGCAGAGCAGAAACCGGTATTGAATCTAGCATTATAGATGTTATTGTAAAGCAGTACAAGACATTGGATTTGTATAATCCACATTGTAAGTCAGTGAGACTTCCCATTGAGCAATGAGCTCTAGGCACTTGGCCTTCCTACATGTGCAGGCCCCTCTTGTAAGTAATATTCCCTTATTGGCCAGTAAGTGAATATTGTGGGTCACAAATCCCACCAAGGTTTTTCCCACACCGAGTTTCCTCACTAAAATATTGTGTTATGGTGTGTTTCTTATGTGGTTACTTTCATTTATGTTTATTGCATTATTTATTGCATACCGGTACACTGTTATAATATGCTCTACATGTTTTAAGTTAAGAAATTCTAAATACCGGTCAGATACTGATTCACCCCCCCCTCTCAGTATCTATGGGAATTCTAACATCCCCCACTATATTATTACCCACCTCTCTCTCCTCCTCTAGGTTTCTCACCTATCTAATTGTCCACCCTCTAGTTCTCTCCCTCCCTCTCCACCTTTCTCTCCCT
Organism: Cryptomeria japonica; assembly: GCF_030272615.1. Taxonomy (NCBI): domain Eukaryota; kingdom Viridiplantae; phylum Streptophyta; class Pinopsida; order Cupressales; family Cupressaceae; genus Cryptomeria; species Cryptomeria japonica. Next base: position 623,888,224 of record NC_081410.1, read on the forward strand.
TCCCCCTATCCCTATACATTTATGAAATATCTCCCTCTCTTCTCTCTATCTCTCTCTCCAAACCTATCTATCTCCTCATTCACTACATCTCTCACTCCCTCCATGTCTACCTCTCCATCCATCCCCTCTTACTCATCTCTTTGTTCTTCTATCTCTTCTCTTCTCTCTCCCTCCACTCTCTAGGTCTCTCCCTTCCTTTCTTCTCCTCTCCCTCTCTATCTCCCTCCCCCACTCTCTCATCTTCTCTCTTCCTCTCTTTTTCTCTATCTCCATTGTCTAGGTCACCAACACTAAATCTCACCCTCCCCCCTCTCTAGGTTTCCCTCCCTTCCTCTCCACCTATCTACCTCTACATATACGCTGAAACTATTTACCATCAATCATGTACCCATGTGTTAGGGGTCATATGGTGTCCTAAGGAGCCACATATGTTAGAAGAGCATATGACCCCTTAGGATACCATATGGCCCATTAGGACATCATATGGTGTCATTATGGGTTATATGGGGTCCTAAGGGGCCACACGTGTGTTAGAACACCATATGATCCCTTAGGACACCATATAACCCATTAGGACATTATATGGTCCTAAGGGGTCATATGGTGTCCTAAGCAGTGATATGGTGTCATTAGGGGTCATTTGGAGTCATAAAGGGCCACACATGTGTTAGAACACCATATGACCCATTAAAACATCCTATGGTCCTAAGGGGTCATTATTGGCAATAACAATGAAGAAAAACTGAGAGGAGGGGGTCAATTAGTTTTCACCGAATTATCAAACTTAACCTCAAACACAAATCTGATTAACTGCAGCAACAATAAAGATAATCAAATAGATACCACAACACACAACACCAAGATTTTGACGTGGAAAACCTAGTTAAGAGAAAACCCATAGTGGGAACCTACCCATAATAAGATGATACTCTGCAGTAGTATGCATAAATATTACAATGAGGAATGCACATGCATTCAGGCTCACTGCCTAGAGCTCACTACTCAAAATATATAATAACCCAGAAGGCTCCAACACCCAGGGAAGGTTCACTACCTTACAAGGAAGTCTCACTGACTTACAAATTAATTCGACAACAATCCAGAATCAAATGAACTGAAAGAATAGCATCAACAAATGCCTGATTATAGTTTCGGTTAAGCACATATGACTTCTCTGCACCACAATTTCAATCTCTTCTCAATCTCAATGCTAAAAGATGTATTCTCTTTTATGCACCTTTACCACTCTCTAATAATGCAAACACTACAACTGATATACAAATTACATGAATATGACACCTATTTAAACAATTCATCAACCTTGACAACAAGGTCAGCTCAACCCTCAACACCTAATTAGAAAATTATATTACACGATACAAAGATTGACCACCAGACCAATATAATGATATACATGACATAACATTGACCTAAATCAAAAATTTTCATCACCACCAAAAAATCTCGCCAAGATTAACCGCAACATGCTACACCACCAAGAAAATTGCATAACACGAAAAACATCACCGGATCAATAAAATCATCAACTTACACAAGGATCAATGCGGACCACCAAAACAAATAGAACATGATTGGGAAACACCAACAAGCACATTAGAACCATCCATAATAGCTAAACCAACACCACTTATCAAATCTTCATCGATCAACACCTGAAACTCAAGAACACTCAACAACGGGAACTCGGACTAGAAAGGTAACTTGCGGAGCACCAAATCATGAACCATCTGAAATGAAGATACACATGAAAATCCTAAAAATTATCCCAAAATCACAACTCAAGATCTGATCACACTTGAATATACCAGAGGAAATACCAAACTCTGCAAAGCATTGATCAAAAAAGCTAAACTGCAAACCAGATCATATGATATGATCAATTAAGCTTATGGATCATTGAAACCAATACAAAAAGATATAATGATACTAGGAATACTCCAAATAATGAACCATGATCCCAATAAACCAATTTGCAACCACCGAAGCAATGAAACATAGGAATATGTTGACATCAATGACAATAACATATACTAGCACCAACAATGTCCAATAGTCATATGATGTCATTAGGGGTCATATGGGGTCCTAAGGGGCCACACATGTGTTAGAACACCATATGACCCCTTAGGACACCATATAATCCATTAGGACATCATATGGTGTCAATAGGGGTCATATGGGATCCTACGGGTCCACACATGTGTTAGAACACCATATGACCCCTTAGGACACCATATGAACCATTAGGACATCATATAGTCCTAAGGGGTCATATGGTATCCTAAGGGATGATATGGTGTCATTAGGGGTAATTTGGGGTCATAAGGGGCCACACATGTGTTAGAACACCATATGACCCCTTAGGACACCATATGACCCATTAAGACACCATATGGATCATATGGTCGTATGGGGTCATATGGTGTCCTAAGGGGTCATATGGTGTCGTTATGGGTCATATGGGGTCCTAAGGGGTCACAAATATGTTACAACACCATATGACCCCTTAGGACACCACATGACCCATTACAACTGATGGTATGATGAATGAATAAGGATTTGTTCAACTACTGAGAGGGGGGGTGAATCAGTAGATAGAAAACTGAATAGACTTTCACCAATCTCTAAATCAACCTCTCAAGTCAAACTCTAAATTGACTGGTTTAAACACTAATCTTTCAAATGCAATATTACTGACAAGTAAACTGGTTGACTGTTATAACAAACTAACAGTAAAACATCTTTAAACTCTCAAAACCTTTTAACCAAATCATTCAAATACTTTACTGACAGTAGTTAAAACATATTTCAGATTGTTGTTGGTTATCATATCATATCAAAGTGGATTTAGTAGTTAAACAATTTAACCATAGTAAACATAACCACAAAAGCATTCACCACTTGACACAATATTTTTGGCGTGGAAACCCAAATGGGAAAAACCACAATGGGGATTAATACCCACAAGTATTCTAAACTCTTATGAAGATCGCCCTGTTAGGAGCCAAGCCTGTTAAAGCTTTTACAAAAGTCTTGTTAAGAACAAATCCTGTTAGGGACCACCCAGTTAAGGGATTGACTATAATGCCCTATTAGAAGAAATACCCTGTTAGGAGTAACCTCGATAGAGGATTTGAAATCCAAGCTAATGGACCACCTAGTTAGAGGATTTGAATAACACTAAGCTTGTTAGAGCTTACCCAGTTAGGGGATTTGATTGTTGTAATTGTTAGAAAACAACAGGGGTTTGCTGATCTGTTTGAATAGCACTACACTTGCTTGTTCAAATCCTTTTCATGCTCCTATCTGCATTTACACATATCGTAGATACATTATCAGGTTTGACAACCACTCTCTTTTCCTCTCAATCACAAATTGCCAACTCTACAACAAAACAACTCATTGACCTTATAAACAAATCAACAGGTCGATAACAAAACACAAACCTAACTATCTCATAGAGATTACAAATAAATCAGTTCAAGTATGACCATTGGATTGCATAGAAAATTACATAGAAATCACCGCACATCATTCAAGATATCCTCAATCGCTCCTTGATCACCACTCCATCGAGCTTTGTAACTCATCACACGGTTTCCATTACATGCAATGAACTATCTCATTCCCAAGACAAAAACCATTATCTCTACGCACCATGAATCATTTAAAACATTTCTCATACAACATGCATACGTGTCATAATCTTTATCGTTCATCATTTGATCATAAACCACTACAACCGATTCACCAAGCTCTATCGGTTAGGGTTTGGTCTCATCTACAGGTAGGGTTACCGATTCATCTCTCCATTTCATAAGTAATATCAGTTGCCTCCACAAACTCACCTACCAGTTGTAGTTCCATTTACTAGCTCTTCCTACCGATTGCAAAACAACATTATTACAACATCATTGCCGGTTAATTGACATCAATGACAACATTTCATTAATGCAATATTCATGCAAATGTCAACAATCTACCCCTTTGGCATTGATGGTAATACAAGTATCAATACCCTTGATTGTGATGATGTGTATCAGGGATAACTTTAAGAAACCACCCCCCAGGCAACTATGTAAAATCCTGGCGAATCAGACATTATTTTTGGGGGGGAATTTTCATATTGATAGCGAAATTGTTTTTCAAAATAGGAAAAAAAATTATTTTGTATTGGCGATTTTTTTCTAGGGTACGAAAATTCCATAAATTTCTGGCGAAGAATACCTTGTTCTATGGGGAAAATATAAATTGTAGGAGGTGAATATTTTTTGTTAAAAGGGACAAATATATAATTGTATGGTCGAAAAAATTTACTCTGAAAGAAAAATTATTTAAATGTATTGGTGATTTTTATCCACGACTTGAAAATTATTTAATTTGTTTTGGCAAATATTTTGTTATTTATGGAAAAATATATAATTTATTGGCGATTTCATGAATTCATTGCCATTAATAGACAAGGCACATCACATCACATCAATACATCACATTGAGTCCAGACTCTGCATGATGTATCAATAAGCGCGGCCTCTTTGACATGTGAAGGGTGACACATACCTAAAATCCATCAATGATTTTAAACCGTTCGATGATCGTAGATCAATGGCTAAATTTTTATTTCGGCCCAATTTTCTAAAGAGAACATAGCTCACCAGAAAGTGCCCGGAATGGAATTGGATTCAATAGACACATATCAAATGTGACGATCGATAATTTCAGTCATTTAATATATATCTATTCACTAACTACAATCCACTTTGTCCCTACGACTTCCAATGTGGTACTTGCCAACTTGGTACTGGTTTATAGTTGTTTCTAATTTCGCACACCAGTGCATTTATGGGAGATATTTGCAGAGATACGAAAGATTTAAAAAAATTTATAGGAATTAATACGGTTAGAGAAGTAATTATTACAATCAAGAGCTTCAACTATTTATATACGATCTCTGCTTCTTTCATCTTCAATTAGCCTTTTCCATTTGGTAGATAAATCGTCAGAGCTCACAGTATTTAAATTATGCCTTTGGTTTAGGTTTATACGCTTAGGTTGTTTAATTTGTTAATCTGATTTATCAAGATGGACACTCCCATCCACTTGAGAAGCATTTATGCAGAGGACCAGAGGGTCTTTCTGGGCTCCATTAGAGACCCAACCCTCCAATCAGTCTACAAGGAGGTTGGGTCATTCACCAATGAGGGTGTGCGGATGGTGTTGGGCAAAGACTTTCTACGAAATGAAAATAGATACCTTGTTAACACAGACATTACATCCCAGTTCTTGGCGTCTCTTCTGGACCTCAGAGGAGACAAGGTGGATATGTTGATGTTGTTGAGGAAGGTGTTTAAGGAAGACTTCCTTGGAGACGACATTACTGTTGTCGTCCTTGCAGAAGTAGAGGTGGGGATCCCTTGGGTGAGTGAATTATCCAAGCTTCTCCTCCCTGACCAAATAGTGCTAGTGGTCAGGCAACCATTTCTTCTGAACCTGAATGCGGAGTAGTTGACGCGTCATGGGAAATGGGTGCAGATTGGCAGGGACTTTCTCTAGAAATGGTTGCTCCTAGACGAATTTCCAAACTAAATGTGGCTTGAAGAATTCTCTCAGCTTATGTTGTCTAAAGAATTCTACATGGAAGGAGGGCTAGATTCTTAGGATAAACCATCCACTACCTGTCTCCTAGCCTCGACCACGTAGTAGTTTTTTTTTTCCTATGTCTTTGAAACCTCACAGGCTCAGTGGCTCACTCATTTTGGCTTTAAAGTTTTTGAGGGACTCAAGTCTTAGACATGTAAAAATTGTAAATTTCCAAAGCATAAATATTAATGATAATTTTTCAAATTTCAGTTTGTTTCAGTTTGCCTCTTAGAGTCTTATGGATATAAAACTATTTTCTATTTCATTTTTATTAATGAAAGTTTTTCAAATGCTTTTTGTCTATGAGCTACGTTATTTCAATATTTTGTTAAACAATGGAAATAAATTTAATATAGTGATCTTTTTTATGTAATGCTTCTTCCTCTATATTTAATATATATTAAAAAAAAAATCAATTCATTCCATTAATTATTTGTCCATTGATTATGGTTGATTATAATTTTATAAATATATAAAAAAATGATGTTTATGTCGCGAAAAACAAGTGAATTAAAACTAAAAGTCCAACTTACTTGTTGTTGAAGTTTTGAACTAGTGCATGTGTGGGTTGGTATTGAGTACATGCTATGATTTATAGTTAAGATTTTGTCGTAATGAAGAAATTTGAGACATTATGAAGGGTAGATGGGATCGTTTTCATGGAAGAGAACCAAGGGCAAGGATGTCCCAACTTCACACAAAATTGATCTAATGTAGGATTTAGGAATGATAGCAAAAATGACATCTAAGCACTTAGTACCAACCTTAACATGAAGAGTAATAGAACCTATAGTAGGACAAGAGAAACCATCAAAGATCTTAACCACTAAATCAAATTTATCATATCAATATGTTACTTCATGCAATTGTAAAGTATAAAGATATTCTTAAGTTATTACATTCACCATACATGTTGGATCAATCATCAATGAGAACCCCTCGAGAGAGTATGTATTTGATCTTTGCAGGTGATATATAGACTTATAGTGGGCCATCAGGTGTTTCAATAGTCTCACTAGGATCAAAGGTAATGCATATTGCATAGGTCCTTAGGAGGTGTAGGTTTATCAATAAGATTCACCACATTATTAGACTCAAGGCCAAGGTCATTAGAAGAAAATTCAAGATTCTAGACTCAATTAGAAAACAAGATTAGACTCAATTAGATCAACGACTTAGGTGGATTTTTCATAGAGGCTATTAACTTTGTTGTAAATACAATCATATAATTTTTTTATAGTTTTTATTTGTTTATTAAATTAATTTGAACTAAATTAAATTAAAATTATATTAAATTAAATTTTATATTAAACTAAATTTATGTTGAACTTTTAGATATATTTTTAGTCTTTATTTATTTATTAAATTAAATTAAATTAAAATTTATATTACACTAAATGTATGTTGAACTTTTATATATATTTTTTAACTATTTTTAAAATTATATATCGTAAACATATTTTTAAAGAATTTTGTTAAACTTTAAATTAATATTTTAGATTTAATATTGAATGTTTTCTTTTTTATATTAAACTTTTACCTTTCAAATTGTATATCAAAATTTATATTTTTATTTAGTTATTTTTTTAATTCTAGAAACTGAGTTTCGTGTTCTATACTATTTTTGAATTTCATATTTTTACAAATAATATTAACATTATAATTAATAGTTATCTCAAACTATTGCACATATTTAAATGTCTCTTATTATGGGACCCACAACATCTGACAATAGGTACCATCGTCTATTGGATGAGAAAAGATCAACGACTTAGGGTGGATTTCGACCCGAATGTGGGAAGTGAACACATTTGTGAGAACTTCACCCAAAATTGAACGTTTTACATTTAATGTCTTTAGAATTTAGACTAAAGTAATGAATATTTTGTCCTTCGACAGCGAATAGATATTAATAATAATTAATAAAATTACAACATGATTCTAGATATTTTGCCCTTTAGGTATTACTTTTGTACTTTTCAGAGTTTTCAAAATAAGTGACTCATAAATCATAATTGTATTTCATTTCATGGACAAACCAGTAAATCGAGGGAGATTCAGGAATACAAGTTGCAACAAAGATTGTTTACGCCAATCTAGTGAAATAGAAATTTTGGGTAAAATCTAGAACACATCCCGCCTTTTTTGTTTTTTTTAATCTCGTGGTCCAATTTGAGGGTTAGCATTTTCAGGTTTGTATCTAGCATTATTTTGAATTATTAACAATAACAACAATGGGGAAAATGGGAAGCGGTAGTTCAACAAGAAGCCAAGTGAAAAAAAAAAGTGTACCTAACCGAACTGGTTAAAACACTAGGTTTCATTGATGAATACCATGATATTTATGACCCTGCTATCCATGGTGAAAAGTATATCATAGATATTAGATATGCATTGTCTAGTAAGGCGATAGATCCATCCAAGGCAAAATTTACTATTTTCAACTCAATGTTAAAACAAAGAACAAATAAAATCACATCGTGGGATGCTAGATTTGGAAGCATGGTGTTACCTGAACTATTCCCTTGCCCTGATTTTGTCATGCTTTGTGCCAAAAATTATGATGAAGATAAAAAAGCAATTATCAATAAAAATACAAAAGAGGAAATTCTATCCATAAACGTGGGAGAATTTGCTCGTTTGTTGAACCTAGGGTTTGAAGCACAAAACTCAAACGCCCAAATTGACCTAGGAAAGTTGGAAGAGAATTATGAGTCTCGATCCAAGTCGTAGAGATTCATTTATCAAAGCTCTAATAAAGTGTGGTACTCTGTTGGATCAAAATCATAAGCCTCCTTATGATTCTAATATTTTTCTTCCAGGGGTTGGGGATACTATTTCATTGCTATTGTTTTGCCTGGGATTGGAAAATGATAGGGAATTGGGTGCAAGCCTTCTTGAAATGATTTATAATATCCATTGTGTAGGTCAGCCAGTAAGATATAATTTTATTGAGCACATTGTTCAATCCATGCAAAAACAATTACTAATGATCAAAAAAGGTTCCTGTAAGACATTTAGGTTCTCATCCTACTTGTGCTATCTCCTTCTATCCAAGTATCATGCAATATTCGAGACCAACAATCTTCAAATTGTGAACTATAAGATTGATGAGAAGACTCAGAACATAACAGAGTGTCCAATATATGAATGGACACCAAAGATAAGGATGCATGATAATAGAAAGAACTACAAACATTTTGTAGACTTCTTTTTGGCACCAATGTATAATGAAATTACAAGCACTCCAATGCCTAGATTGCCTGTGTCTTTTAGATATTGCATTCAACTCAGAAGTCAAATAGAATTGGTTGACTAGTTCTTCATGGAAGAATTCACTGTGTTAAGGTTTTACGGATCAGCAGTAAAACCATACAGACTTCCACTATATGTGACAGAGAGGGTATTTGCATTGGAATATGTACGACAGTTGGAGAGCACAGATAGGCACTTCCATGGTCAACAAAAGAAGAGCATATTTCCTTCCTTGCCTTTCTCATGTGGAGGGTTCACATTTGAGATAAAAGCATTCAATGTGGCACATGATTTTTTGACAGTTTTTAGCTTTGGTGATGAGGGTCTCTGGCAGTATGATCCAATCGGTGTAGTTCAAGAAAGGCTTAAGAAAAATGGGAACTCTTCAGCATTATGTCAACATGAAAGTAAACCATTGCTAGAAAAGCTTAGAAACATGGACTCCTGGGATGAGGTATAAAAAGAGATGGAGAAAATTGCAGCTGACTATAACATTTCAACATAAGAAATGTCATCACAAATTATGGCATTGCACACATAGAGGACAATAGAGGAGGGACATGGCATCCAATATAGGAGGTCCTATAATTTTTACCAAAAATCTTCTAATCCATCTAACAAATCTATTCCCAAATCAATTTTGCAAGAATGTAAAGAGACTTATTGGACTCAAACCAAAATAAATGATTTTTTGATTATGAGGAAGAATCTCAGTGAACCAAAAACCAGTGTAGAATTTGAGGCCATCGACGAGGATGAAGAGTTTAGCAAATTGTGGAATATGGAGCATCCCACAACAACATATGATAGGAGTGAAGATGATGATGAGTATGAGGTTGAGCCCACTCCAACAACTACTACAGTCCCTAAAATATTAGGTGGAGTCAATGAGTCCATGAAAGAAAAATATAGCAAAGGGGCAAACATTTCGGAAAAAATGGGTTTTGAAGGTGATGGTCTAGGTCCCAGAGGAGAAGGCTTTTGGTATCCACTTGAGGTACAACTTCCATCAGATTCAAAATCAAAAGGTCCTGTTAAACCAGTCATTGGACTTGATTCTTCAGATTCATCATGGAAAGGTACTACTCATTACTCTCAAGGTCCACCTACATTTGTTTCAGGTTCAAATCCACAACCACCACCACATCATGGTATTCCCATTGGTGGTTAATCAAGTGCCACTGCCACTGGTGGGGAATCTGGGGATAGTATTCCTATTATTTTTCAGTCAAGTGTTGTTGTGATTGGTGGGGTTGGCATGGGTACTATTACTGATACTAGTTGTCTTGGTGTTGGACAAGGGCTACAACAAAATATCTCTCACAAGAGGCCACTAGTGGTAGATACTCATACTATTCAGAATCCTATATCAAGTGCCACTGACACTACAAATTAATCATTTGCAGCTTCAGATCAAACACCTCAAAAGATTATGAAAACTACACATCAAACTGTTAGTGGGACAGGATTAGGAAAGGTTGTTGGTAATCCTAGTAATGCATTAGTTAAAACCATAGGCATAAGTGGAACTGGAGCCTCTGTTATTCCTATGTCACCTTTCAAACATTCAATTGCTTCATCAAGCCCAGATTTTCAATTTCATGATTACTATGAAAATTTTGAACACACAACAAATGCAAATAAAGAAAAAAAGAGAGAATTTCATAGGGTTTCCCTAACTGAAGTTTTACATGAACAACCTGCAAGGAACAGGGTATTTCCAACATATGACCCACAAAAAAATATGATGGATTTCATGGTTGTTGTGCCCCCAACTAAAGATAAAAATCCACCACGTAGTTAGATAGATCCCTCTGAATTTCAAGTTAGCACCCTCCAAATGGATTTTTCCAAAGTACATAATGTGGACAGAATTAGTGTGTCAAAAAGGACTAACGAAGTGGTCTACACTTCACCGCTAAAGGTGGAGAGAGAGAAAAATAAACTGGAGTAACAAATAAAAAAGTTATAGGCAAACCTGGCAAACGAAAAATCAAAGAGGAAAGCAGCAGATAACAAGTGCAATGATTTACAGAAAAGGATAAAAAATTCGGGCTCTGCAGTAGAAATTGCAGAGCAGGAGAAGATGGATGCAGAATTCAAGGACCTAAGAGAAAAACTGGCTAAAAGCAGTAAAAAAATTGATGAGGAAAGAGCCAGTTTTCAAAAATTATACAAAAGTTATGAGTCTGTTGCTGCCAAAATAAGAAAAATATAGGACCTATTGGATCATGAGAAGGAAAAAGAAAAACATTTGCAAGAGGAAGTAGAGGAAGAAAGAAAGAAATGTGCACAAATGAAAGAAGACTTGAACAATGCAAATGATAAAATTAAAACTTTGGAGGATAGATTGAAAGATAATATGAAAAATACAATGAAGTATATACAAGAAAACATTTGGCGGCAAATAATGCAAAGGAGTGACAAGTTGTGTGAATGGTTTCAATTGAATGAAAGTCTGAGAGTAATTTATATGAAAATCAAAGGGCACTTTGAGAAGAGCATACATGTTTATTCAAAAGAGGATATGGCAAAATAGATTTTGCAAGTAGTCTACAGTACCAGTGATAGCTACTTGGCATCCAAGGGAATTAAGAGTCGCATTGATGCCACAATTAAGACATCATCTATCATTCAAAAATGCCATAAACTAAGGGAAACATCAGAAGTTATGGATAAATATGGCAAAAAGATATTGAAGTTGCAAGAAAAGAAAACTAATTTGATTAAACTTGGTTTGCCTAAGACCGTTGACCCATCAAATAAATTCATTGGAAAAGAAGCTTACAAAAAAAGCATGGAGATAAAAATGAAGTCTGATTTAGACTTGCTTCCTAAGGACACAACTCCCCAAAGCTTTCTGGAATTCATCCAACCATTTACAACTTTGAATTCGGTATTGGGTGAAACAGTGATGTCAAGTTACTCTTCTAAATATGGATTGTTGACAAAGTTGTAGTTGACTTTCCATAGTTTACAGAATATTGACCTTCCATCAGACGAAGAGTGGAGCACCCTACAAAAACTAGCACATAAATCTTAAGAATCATAGTATGTATTGCACAATTTTCTTCTTTTACTCTTAATTTCAAGGTTTTATATTTTTTCTGTTTGGAATTTGGCATCACTTGAAATAATATTTAATTTTGAACTCTATTTTTTGAACAGGAGACATTAGACATGTAGCAGTTGTTAAATTGCTAATCCGGCCTATGATGGCCATATAAATCGGTGTTGAGTTTGTGATTTTGATGTCGAGTCTTCACATGTTGCAATTCGACCTAAAGTTGTTGCTGCTCCCTTGTTTCAATAAAAGGGAATTCAGGGTCATTTGCAAAGGGTTCTGAAACTTTGTATTGACTTTTGCATGGACATTGGAGAATCACATCAAAGTTGTTGTTGCTCCCTTGTTTCTATAAAAGGGAATTCGGGGTCATTTGCAAAGGGTTCTGAAACTTTGTATTGACTTTTGCATGGAGAATCACACATATTGGTGTATTACTATTGAATGAATTGTATCATATGGCTATATTTTGAAAAAAATAATAAAAATCTAAGTTCTCAAACATGTCTAAATAAACATCTATGTATCAATAAACACATTATGGTCTTTTATTATGCTATTTTAAATCTGGAAATAGAAAGTTGAAAAATACAATTACAAATCAATATTAAATTCTAACAACAAAAAGTTAATAGACTCATAAAATATCATCAAGTTATCAACTATAATAATATGCTTTTGTAATATGAATGATGAGATATAGTAATAAGATTAATAAATACCAATCTCTTATAGTTGCCATTCATCCTCGTCAAATTTAGAGCTTTATTGATTCTTGTATGTGGTTTCTTCACCTTGAGTCTGCATACCTTTGTTGAACTGCATCTCAATGCTACCAGTAGGTCCAGTACATGAGTCAATAGTCCCACTGGCACTTTGGTTTGAAGTGTTGCCCAAACCTCTTCTTTCATATTTGGACCTCCAGATTTGCAATGCCCTGTCGTAAGGAAAAGTGTGGACATCATACCTAGATGTATAGAGCCTCAAGCAATTTTCCAAATTTTTGTCTAGTTTGTTTCTTAGCTTTGATTTTAGGAACCCCAAAGCACTGAAAACTCTATCATCTTCCACCGAACCCAATATCATGGTGAGACATAAATCAGCAACCTTCAAATATTCTAGCATTGATTCACACAATGCTGCGTTCGCAGCTATATATTTCCAAAGTCTTATTACTGATCCCTCTTCGCGGGGGTTCCCCATTGTGCCATATTGTTCTCTCACAGTGTATGCAAAATGAGATGATTTCTCTCAAAGATGAGTTTTGTCTAATATTCCATTTATAGTTACTCCATTCGATTCTCTGGATATGCAAAATTATTTTATCAAAGTCATTAGCTTACTTCAAAAATCAACTACACTGTTGAGGCTCCAATATTGAGGAAACACAATATACATGGCTTTGAGTAGGTTGTCAGGAGGGAATCTGCTTCTAATTTGTGAGGAAAGATCATAGGAAATTTAATTCATAGAAGTAGTTACAATCTCAACAATCATATCGAAATCTTCCCTTGTAACTCTTGCTAGTTGCTTCCTGGGGCGCTTTCCTGGTTCCTCGGGGTCGACTGTGGCATAGAAGTGAATTGGTATCTCAACCCCCCTTACATTGGCACAAACCTCCCCATTTGCATCGATTTGTAAAAAGTTATCAAGATTGTTCAAATCTATGAGTGTCTGCCACTTAACAAATTTTTCATCAGATAGTGTTGGTTGATTTCGACAGAGATTTCGAGGGTCATGCATGTCATCTTACATAGCACAGAATATTCTGCAATATACAGAGCTCTTTTTTGGGCAGCCTTCATAATATTCCTCATTTCCTCTAGCATAGGCAGAAGAGCTGCTAAAGTTAAGAGTGTCTTTAGATTACTTAACCTCTGAAGAAGGTCAAGAAATTTTGGTTGATTTGATTCGTCATGAGTTGTGTGAAATAGTCCAATCAAGGATGGATATTCTAAAAAAACTCAATGTGTTGGACCATCCAAAGAGATCCATCTGGTATCATTATCCTTGAGAAGCTTGTTCCCATTAGTTATTTCATCATCAAAGTGTTGAAATTCCATAGATCGCTTGGGACTTCGACAGAAGTGTGAGTAGAGCTCTCTTATTAAAATTTCAATTTTTTTTACTGAAACAAACTTGCTCACAATTCCAAAATCTAGATTCATTCAGTGAGCCATGCAGTGAATTTCAATAATGTACGGTGCAAATGAAGTTTCAATCTTTGTACAAAGATTGTTCTTGTGACCTTGCATTATTGAAGCTCCATCTGCTCCAACACAAACCAAATTTTTGGCAACCGTCATGTCATCCAACCTCCATATTCAATTAAACTTCTCTTTACTAGTTGAAATAAATTTTCCGTTGTCGCACTCTCCTTCATTTTAGCAATATATAGTAGATGAGGTTGGTGGGTATGACTCTCTACATTATAAACATGCATGCATACCCATGAAGTATTGTCTATTGTTGTAACTTTGTCTAAAGAAAAAGAAATAAAGTTTGACTCTCTTATTTTTTCCTTTACATATTCTTTTTCAACCTCAGCAAGACAACTTGCCCATTCCCATCCACTGTTTACTAACCAGTGTCTATTAGGATAGTTAGGAACTTTCAAAAAGTGTAATAAACCACTAATTGATGGGAAATTTGTCATAGCACGCCCTCTGCTCAAAATATAAAAAATAACGCTTAACGGAATAGTTTTTCCCAGTTGTTCTATTTGCATTGCTTTTCCAAAACTAGCTTCAATAGAACCTTTAACTTCAGTAGGCTTCGTCTATATTTTCTCATGAAAATAATACTCTTTGGCATTCCTCACATGCTTACATTCCTCCTTTGTTTTCCATCTTATCACTGATTTTTTAACTCTGTCTATCATTTGTTTTTCATAAACTTTACCCATATGCTTTTCTATGGTGTCAAATTTTAGCTACAACCTAATTTCCTTGTTATGTTTCCAAGTGCAAATCTAACACCTGCATTCTATTGGAGGCTCGCCTTCAATTGGATTCTCCACTAGTTCAATGAATGGATACTTTGATGCCCAATTAATTTGAAAATTCCTCACTGACATATCCCACTCCCGATCTTTTTTTTTATTGTGGTTCATCCTTTTTTGATCTGGCTTTTCTTTTCCCCTTCCATGCATTATCATCAATGGCATTATCACCCATGTTGATTATATAATTCTAGATAACTTGGGCATCTACTAGATAATATTCTTCAAGTTCATCCTAATCTGGGATATCAGGTTCGTCGTCATCTTCAACATGCGGTGTAGGTTGCAAATTTTGCACTTGTACTTGTGATGATGTACCTTCCTAATTTTCACCACAATCTTTTTCAAAGCCAAAGTATGAAGACAACGTTCTTCTTTTTGTTGGCCCCTCATGGCCTTCCCCACATTCAAGTTTCCTACCCTTCTTCCTGTTTGACATCTCCAACGAAATAAAGGCTGCCAAAAAAATATCAATTTGTTGAAGAAGCAATAATAGACTATAAAGTATAATATATGTTTCATTGGCCCTACGACCTACAATATAGATGTCTGAGGTCTGAATGTCCTGACTGAACACTTGGCACTGACGAGTCACCCCTGAATAAAAATTAACTCAATAGTGCAAACAAATATAGATAAATTCATAATAACATTATAACACTTCAAAAATATGATCACTCACCTTTAGGTCACTAGCAGTCGCCAATGCAGTCAACAACAATTATTTTCCTTAGTTTGAAACTTTGCTATTGATTAGAATTCAGAGCTTAGAACACACCAGATTGTGTAGAGATAGATCTGATCTTTGCATGTATTTATACCAATCCTTATATGGCGAATTCTGTGGGAATTTTATATGGTATACAAATATCTAGCGAATCTTGCGTAACTATAACACGACTTATGTAATTTTTGAGGTGATTATGGGTCGTCCAAATAATTGGAAAATACAATATAGTTGGTGAAAGTTGGGGTGAATGGAGACATGCATCGGCAAAATGTCGGGCGAATTGGGTCCTCATAGCTAACAAATCTTCACATGCCTATAGGCGAATTATGGTCGTCAATTAAGGCAATCTTGAAGAGTGTAAGCGAAAAAATTAAATTTACCGTGTGTCCACCATATATTGTATTGGAAAAATACTCACATAGAAAAATTTAATTAAATAAAACATATGGTGATTGGGCCGTGAATTTGACAAAAATTGATAATGTTCTGGCGACATGGCCACCCCCAGTCGATACAAAATATTCGCCATTTCCCAGGTTGCCGACGTGAAAAATTTGCCATTGGCGAATATTCACCACTAAAGTAATCTCTAATGTGTGTATGCTGGTTAACAGATCTAACATAAAGTAGACATACTGATTAGATGGGAGACTAACACAAATGCAACTACAGACAAAAGGTACATGACATAACACTAGATGTATGAGGAAAACCCAAGATGGGAAAAACCTCGGTGAGAAATATTGTTGGAGACTACTACTCTAATCTAGCCTCACAATGAAAACCTCAGTTACATCATTTAGGGAGCCAACCCAAGGAGTACCACTCCTACTTTAGGGCACCAACCCAAGGAGCACCAACCCCTGCATCGAGCTCCAACTCAGTGATTACAAAATCATATTTTAATACAAAATTTATCTTCTTGTTACAAAAGAAATTTGTAACTCATGTATGTCTCTCCACCGGTTCTCCTCTCTTCGGATCTTTGTCGGTTCACTCTTTGCCTTTTCTTTGCAGGAACCTTATCTCCTACTGCAACCCACTCTCTGTTGCACCTTTGTTGATTCAACCTATTCTTCTTCTCCATCGGTTCTACTTTCTGTCAGTTCTTCTTTCTGCCAGTTCTTCTCTCTAGTGGTTCTCTTTTCTCTCTGCCACACTGCTGCTCTCAACCACTAGTCTTGATAACTTAGTCAGATGTCTATCATCTGATTCCTATCGGTTCTTAGCTTGCCTTCTCTACAATCTTCTGCAACTCTTCTATGTCAGTTTGGTCACCACCGGTTTACTCCTCTATCAGACTCAATGGTCGTCTACCGGCTGCCTCACTCTTACTGGTTGAATTCTTCAACCCGATTCTCTCTCTCACATGGTCTCTCCTCTGATACTTGATGAGAACCTGACTGATTTCTTCTCTCGCATGCAGCAACAACTACTTTCATTGATTTTGACTTGCATATTTATTGTAGACACCCAAAATTGTCCAGTCTAATTAAATAAATATTTTATTTATTTAATTATCTAAGCTTAATTCTTCTATTAATTAAATAAATCCTTATTTATTTAATTCATTCATTTATCCTCTTCTAGCCTTATTTCTCATTTAAATAAATACATTTATTTATTTAAATTATCCTTTTCCTAAATTAAATAAATTTCTTATTTATTTAATTGATCTCACTCCTTCTATTAATTAAATAAATCTTTATTTATTTAATTAATTCATTAACCTTTTCTACCCATGACACATGTCATTCATCTCTTAATTCATACACTACCTACCTCTTTCATTATTTTATTATTTCTTTTACCTACCCTCTAATCATAGCCAACCTCCTTTTACACCTCTCAATCTTATCCATCCATTTCATATTGTGTCTTCTATATAAGGAGATGTTTCCTTCATTATCAAACCCTAATCAATCATCTTAATGACTTGACTACACTATGATCCTACTTGCAACCACATTCCATTCTTTGTTGAGCTCTTGTGCACATAAAATCTGAGAGCAAATATATCAAGCAAGATCAATGGAGATAGGAAGAATGGAGATCCAAACCCTATTGGACATGTGATGGTATAATATTTGTGATTTCATTTGATTTGCATTGTCTTAGGTAATCTTCATATGTTATGGTGGATCTTTGTTGTTGTTAGGCTAGGGTTTTGTGGTTGAATTCATTTAGCCTTTCAATATCGTTATTATTGTTATCCATTTTCACCATAAACATTTATAAACAAGTCTTCCCACCAAAAACCAATTCAAACTTCAGGCGGTTAGGGTTTCTTCATCGACCTTGAGACAAACCAAATCCAATTAGATCTTCATTCAAAGATTGACCACCTGCAACAGATCAATCAGACTCCACCAATCATGTTGCATTCAGAATATGTTCGCCTTATTTGGCAAACACGATATCTTCTTCGATCTGCACTTATCAACCGTCTATGAAGCGATCATGCAGATAGATTCACCTACCCTGATCAACACCTGGACACTTGACCTCGATCATGAAGTCATCAAATTAGATCTTTGTCTTCTAATTGGTCTCAAGCCACACTCTTTTGCTCTTTGACCCATAAAACATGCTATCGACATTAATGTCGACTAGTCGCCACCTACCTCACCAACAACACTTTCACCAACTTGTGCATGCATGCCACTTCAACTCCACATGACCCCTTTATCGACATCCATCTCAACTTAGTCTACTATGTTGGTTTGGATAGGATCACTAACCAACCACACAACAAGGTTCATCTACCAGTTCATAGACCCTGTCGGTTATCCCTAATCGATCTGCCTTCAACCTTGCACTTTGCTTCTGTTCTGGTGGAGAACCTAAACCGGTTAGCACACATGCCAACCTACCTCATGATCACCTTCATCAAATGGGAGCCTTTTGCATTTGCACTTTATCAGCATTACCAGTGGACATACTTACCGGTAAACACCTTGATGACACCATGTCATCAACCTTCAATTGCCTCCATCTATCTCCATCTGTGGTAACACCTTTCTTCACCACTAAACCGGTTATTATATTAACATGTTTTCAAAGTGACAAACATATCCTTCCTTCTCTATACCAGCAACTCATCATGTCTTCCAAGATGATCTGGTGCACATCCCTGATCTCATGTGCCTAAGGCAACTTAGTGTTTCACCGGTTCATCTAGTGTGAGACTTCAATCACTTGCCTTTAACTTTGTTGCCTTATCTCCAAGAACTATGATGCATTTCATGCATAATAGGAGATAAGCTCTACTTATCGGTGGGAGTGGATCCTCGTCATCTATATCTGGCATTCACTAATACATTTGGCCTCAAATTTTGATGGAGGTTTCCGATGGACAAGGCATGTTGTGATCAAATTTGATTTGATTTTAAAAAAAATGCACGATAACATCGAAATGCCAATGACAGTGCCGACGACGTTTTTCGATGAAGCTCGTGTTAGTCGAAATTCTGACAACTACAGGCATTATTAAAAAAAAAAGGGGTGGGTTCATTTGAAAACCACGCATGACGGATTGAACTCTTGACTTCCTCTACCTTTTCCATTTCCTTTGTTTCTTTTGCCTCTTCCTCTGCCTCTACAAATCAAGTTCGATGTGTCCTTTGCTTCTTCCTCTGCCTTTGCCTCTACAAATTGGGTTGTCTAGCAGGTAATATCCAAGGATTGATTCTATAGTTTGGAGGGTTTTGAACTATTGGAGATGGTGAAATTCCTGTAGATTTTTGCATGCTTATAAATCCCTATGGACTTGCACATTGTGTGTTTGAATCATGTAAAGTTGGTTGTAGACAAGTTCATTTCAAAGTGTGTGTCTCATAAATTTGAGCTTGTCATCCTATCAATATGTTCTTATTTATCTATTTTCTTTACTTTCCTAATGTTGCAGTTCCTAGTTATTGAAAAGTCTTCCAATTACCAATTATGTTAGATAAAGGCTAAAAGTATTGTATAAAAATTAAAAAATAAGTAAACCCTATTTACCATACCATAATCAATCTGCTTGCTTGCTTGTAAATGAATGTTTTCCATCTGCTTCCTTGTCAATGAATATTTATAAAGTAGTGATTGTATGAATTAGAAATATGATTCCTTAATGAAAATTTCTTTGGAAATACTTTATTCAAATATATAAAATCAATAAAAGACCAGTGCCTTAATTCCTTAATGGTTTCATATCATTTCAAATGAAAAATCCTACGTTTAACCTTAGAGACAGTTTTAATAACTTGTTAATGTAACAAGACCATCATCTCAAAGGCTTCCATATGAATTGCAATTAAATGTGACATCTAGTTAGTCTTATTGAAATTAACTTTACTTTGAAAGACCAATAAGACAATTCGAAGTTTTCCAACCAATCCTTCAAACTGATATTCAAATTGAAAAATCAATCTTAATTACAACAACATAAGATTGCACAATAAAACAACCTATGTAAATAGATTTATCCAAGGAACTGATCAAACCATTGGAAAGATAGATACCATCATGAATGAGAAACACTTGAATCTTTATATTGAAAATAAAATACTTAAACTAGTTGATTTCAATGCATATCCTCCATCAACTTGGTACTTCTAGACAACGAGTTCATAGGAAAATGCATAGAGATTGTCTTGATAAAAAAAACTATAAACTTGTGATATTTGTCTCTCCTAAAAGATCCTCCACATATAGATGAGGATTCAGTTTGAAAAATGAAAGGGCATATACCCTTTCATTAAAGTAAATTAACAAAAAACTAACTAGAAACTAACTACCTAACAAACTAAAACTATAAAATAAAAAATCACATCTTTACACATCTTTTGATATCTATGGGTGGTCTCCAAGCATCAGATCGCACTTCTGAATGTGCTTCAAATATCCCTCTAATTTGTAGGTATCTTCATCGTAGATAATATCTTTGAGCACAATCTCCAAATTGATGAAGTTTTCCATCTGCACGATTATATCTGTCATGTCAAGTACATCAAATCGAGCAATGTTAAGGGAAGCACTGAGAAGACTTTGGCACTCCACAATCCATTTATCCTTATCCTGAATCTATCCATTCTGATCTTCAATTTTTGGAAAACCATGTTGTACTAATTCCTTACATTCATTAAATTCATTTTGTAATTTTGTGTCAAAGTCTTCATGCTTTTTCAACAGATTTTGTATTCCTTTAATGACTTCAGCATCTGTATTGGTCATTGTCTTATCATGCAACAAAGTTCCTAGTCTGTTATAAATCTGGTTGTGAGATATTGCATTATCCATATTCTTTTGATAAACAACCCATAAATCTTCAAGGAAACCCTGCAATTTTTGAAATCTCTTAGTCAATAAAACAGAGGTTGTGTTAGCCCTCACACTCTGCATTTTCCTTTTCAACTTTTTATTTTCCAATTGCACTTCCTCACATTTCTTTTTCCACTGAGACCCATCATTGATTTGTGGAACAGGTTGTCCTCCTCTTTTTAGCAATTCTTCATATAATCCCTTGTAGTGATCTCTTTCTTTGATCACTTTGACCAATTATGCTTTATTAAATATTGAAATATCAATACCCATATCAGCAGTAACAATGGGATCTACTTCACCAACTTTCAATTTCATCATGTGACCAAATGCTTTATCCACATCAATGATTTTTGGCCTCTTATTTGGAGGGTAAAGAGCCCATAAAAGAAAAGCCTCTTCATTATGGTCAAATCTAGAGTCGACATACACATCATTTACCCCCTGAATATCCAATTAAAAATCCTTATTCTCAGAATGTAACAGGCTATCAAAAATAAATGATGATGATGCACTCATGTCCCATCCTAGAAAGATGATGATGACTGCTTCACTAAGAAGTCATCTTCCCCTTTGAGGGGTTATAGTGGTCAATTTTTAACTGATTTCTTCCTTTAGTTTCCCCAACAATTTTGGTTCTTTTTCAAGGGTTACATTTGGGATAGAGTCTCTCAATTTTTCCCTTTGAAATTATATAAAAAGGATTAAATTCTTTTGATTTAATAAAAACATCATCATATACAAAGGCAAAATACTCATCGTATCTTGCATCACTATGGATGTTCAGCCTGGCAACAATTTTCTCTTGCAAGTCTGGCTCTTCTGTTGTGTCTGGTGCTTGATGCCTAGATACCACATCAACTTCTTTAGACTCGTCTTCACTCTCTTCTTCTTCAGTTTCCATTTCTTGCAATCTCTTTTTCTTTTCTTCCAATTTCTTGTTTAATTCATCAATGACCGTTTGGGCCTCTTCCTCCTCCATGTTTCTAAACATGCCCTCTACTTCCAAGTAAACATGAATATAATCTCCCAGAGTTTGACTTTTCTTGCAATTGTGAATATATCCCTCAAGGTCATAATTGACCCTAGTAGCATATTTGAACAAATTGTATTCTTCAATAAGTTTCCTATCAATGGCTTCATAAGCCTTTGTTGATACAATGGTAAAATGCCCAAAACTAAGAGTCCTAGGCATGAAAGTCTTCTTATGCATACCTCCAAAATGTCTGGCATTCAAAAAAATTAACTGTCTCACAATCTCCAAATAAGCAATTTTGTCTGGTACAAGTTTTGACAACAGATATGGGGTTCTTTCGAAACCATAAATTCTAAAGCAAGTAAAATCCTTGTGAACAAACCAATCGCCCCAGTTGTGATTGACAATACCTCTTTCATCACAAATAGCAGGTCTAAGAAATATTTTAACTTCAGTGGAAATAGATCCTTCACACAGGACACCACACATCTAGTACAATGGCTTTACTATTAGATCTTCAAACTTGATGTAGTTTGATTTCACATATCGTGAATCCCAAACTGATGTCCACATTTGTACTGGTTGTTCTTTACCTGCTATGTCCACTATGTTCAATTTTAAATTCATTGGCCACATACCCCTGAATCTTCCATAAAATAAAATCAAATGCATCAACAACGAGTAAAACTTGAAAGTGGGATCCCTATTATCTCTGAGGTTCAATAAACCTTCATGTAATTTTCCTACAACATAAGTAGCATAATCAAAGGGTATTGGCTCATACATCTGTATATTTGCTGCTAACATCAGCGGCCCAATATTAGCTACCTCAGGGACCTCTATACTGCCAACTTGTTCGCATGACATATAGGTGTACTGTAAGTAGTGTCTAAAAATGTCCATGTTGAATGGGGGACCATCCTCTTTGGTTAGAATGCCCTTTTGAACCTTGTGGAAAGTTAAGTTCCACCCTTTATAAGTAGTATCCATTTTAACAAATCCCTCCTCTAGTTCTTCAAACGACAAGGGTACATTAGGGTTAGGGTCTAAGATAAAAACTCCATCTATGGTGCCACAGCTAAATCTGATAAATACTTCACTATTTGGAAAATGATTGCATCTCTTCACAGAATTGTAATTTTTGACCAAGAATTCCATCAATCTGATATTTACGAAAACATTTGGAGCAACTAGTTTACCTAAGTTGGTTATCCACGGGTTACAAATTGGCACTTCTTTGTCCTTTCTCAGAATATGGAACAGGAAGAGTTCATAACCTCTCAACTTTGTCCACACATATCCAACCCCTTTAAACCTGTCCTCAAGCTGGTCTTTTCTAGGCAAATGTTGTTTCGACCGCCTTGATTTTGGGCCTAGGGACTGCAATTGATCAATGCTATCTTGATTCAGTTTCCATGCAGGAGGGACTTCCATTGTTTTGGATTTCGTAGACGTGGATTCATAACCCTTAGCACTCCTCTTTCTTCTTGATGAACTTGAAGCCTCCATGATGCGTGATGAATTGTGAGCAATAACTCTCACCTTGTGTGTTTTTTACTAAGATGCAACCTACATTTGGTTCTTAATTTGCCTCGTGTGAGCCATCAAACTACTCAATTGCATGCATTAAATACAAGTTGCTTTGGTTTTAGTTTTGAATTGTATCTGTAACGGCTCATCGGTATATGCTTTCCTGACGAATTACTCCCTTGGCGCCATCGGAAATATTTCATTCCTTAAGTCTCTTTATTTTTTATCGGTGTGTGTCTTCCCAAGCCCTCCATCAGGTATTGGCATAACCTTGAACAACCTCTATTGATAGTTACTTTTTCCCTGATGAATATCCTGCTCTATTATTTCCACCGGGTATCGAGATAGCTTGAAATGTTACACCCCAATCTCTTTAATTTTTACCGATGACTAAGGCTTCTCTTCCTATTGGTGTAAGTCTTGCCGATAGCCTTATCGGCTATCAGCAAGACACCAATTCACATGTTCTGATAGTGAAAGTCATGCCAATGATACGTTAGTAATGACTCAGTCAGTGTATATCCTCCCAATGTGTCTATCGGGTATCGGGATAACTCATATCCCCTTTTAGCGATAGTTAATCACTTCCTGATGACCTTTGGCTTTGCTAGGGTGCTTTCTTCAAGGTAGGCTACACCGATGGTTTGATTTGCATACTTGTGGAGTTCTAATGGACTTCTTCCATTTCTCTTCCACTTCTAGACATCCATACTTAAAGACATCCATACTCTCTTGTTGCTTAAATAAAATGGAGAACTAAATGGTACTAATCTGATTAAGAAGCTACATACTCATCATGAAAAATAAACAAGCTTGTCAAGCTTGAAATCAATGTGTAAGGCTAACTGAGCCATTTTCTCAAAAGTTGTCAAATAGTCCTATTCAGGTCCTGATTGTTCAAATAATGTAAATGTACCCATGGAAGGGTAATAAAGGTTTAATATGTTTTTTTGAGTCCATTCTAAGGTGTTCAAAGTATCTAAGTAATGTTTAGTGGTCATTCATGTCAAAAGGCAAAAGTTGTCAAGGTGTCACTAAAAAGTTGTAATGTAACAATGCATAACATGTTGTCAAATTGTACATTTCGGTCTTAGGGGTAGTTGGAACAATTATAGAACCATGAGAGGCAATAAAATACATCATTTATTCAGATTAAGTGTGTCTGACAGAGTTGGAGGAAAGTATTGTAAGGCTATATCAAATAAATCCTCTGACTGTCACTTAATTTTGCAGGGTTGTATATCAGTTTGAAAGTAAAACTTCCATGTAATTGTTTGTTGGATAAATAGGAAGGAAGTGTATTTTTATAAAGTATGTATTGGAAAATTTTTTTGATGAAGATTCAATGAGAAAATTGATATTTTGTTCAATACTTTTAACTGTTGTTTTTTACAGTCATGATTATTTGCTACTTTATATTTTTTTCCTAATAAGATTTGGATTGAATCTGGACCCTAATAACCTATTTGAGGTTGTAGAATGAAGATTTATCTTTAATTCAAGATAGGTTTGAAGGTCATCCATGGATTATAAATAAATTTCTAATGGTTTTTGTCAAAACTGTCATAAAACCCTTGTTGGCGGGGTTGCAACAAAAGAATTGATTATAACCCTTAATGTAACCTCTCAAGTTTCTTCATATTTTGGATTCTAATAGTCAACTCAATTCTCTTTCATATGAATTTGGTTTCATGTTGACTTCTTCATAAATTCATCATTCCTAAGTTGATTCTATTAGATGACACAATAAAAAGGTTTCTCTTTTTTTAAAACAAATATTTTTCATCAACTTGCCAAAATCAAGCTTCTTTTTTAGCCAAGAAAACTATCTAAATAAAATAGTCTTCATAATTGAAGAGAGTCTAAGTTGAAGTAACATTTCAACTTCTATATAACTAGTTCTAAGAAGACTTTTGTACTTGCAATATCCTTTTGTGTAGTTTGTGAAGGTTACGCACCGAAGTTTCAATAGACCGACTTTTTTGCATGTGAAGAAAGACCGTGTCAGAAAATATTAGCGAATAACAAAATAAGGAGACAATTGCTACATTGTGGTCTAACTTGAAAAGAAAAGGTGATGGAAAATGTTATTGTCCCTACAAAATTTGTAAGGCCTTAAAGACTAGAAGACTTCTAATCAAAACAACTAAGAAACATTGTAGGCAACATGGTCACATTGAAGGGGGACATGATTATCATTCATTGGTAAGTTGTTCATTATATCATTTTAACAATTTATATACATAAGAAATCACTTCATGATGAGATCATGATCATGGTTTCTTTATGTTGATCATTTTTATATAGGTCGAGCTCCCCAAGGCACATGATATGGACCAACACAACTTGGAGAATATGTTTTTCGAAGTGGAGGAACATGGAGGTGTGAATATCGAAGATGAATATAATGATCCCATGGAAGATGATGATCATGTGCCAGAAAACACAATTGAAGATTATGGTACAAATACATTGATCCATGACACATTTAGTACTATCACAACCGATCATTATGATCAAGATGACTTTGATGTTATTCATGATTTACGTGTACTTGAGAAGGCATACGAGCCCCTTTATGAAGGCTCCCAAACAACTCTTCTCTCTGTTGTATTGTTGTTGGTGAACTTCAAGGTTATGAATGGTTTATCCAACATAACAATCTCACGTATGTTAAGGTATATTGTATATGTCATTATAGTTAATAAAGGGTGAATCATGTACCATTAATATTCTTTATATTAATAAATTGATATTCTATAGATTGATAGGTCAGTTTTTGTTACCACCATCAAATATTCTACCCCACTCATACCGAGAATTATCTTCCATTCTGAAAGATATTGGAATGGAGTATCAAGCAATAGATTCTTGTCCCAATGATCATATTATATATCATAAACAACATGAATTTGCAATAGAATGCCCTGAATATCACATCAGTAGATATCGAACAAATCAAATAACAAAAAAGGTGCCTCACAAGGTTCTTCGTTATATTCCCATTATTCCACGTATGCAATGATTATTTAGGTGCACTAGCTTGGCACAATTTATGGATTACCATTAATGTAATAGAAATCAAGATGACATTATTCGAATGCCTACAGATGGTTCAACATTTATGGACATAGAGGAAAAGTGGCCACACTTTAAAGAAGAACCTCGTAATCTCAAGCTTTCATTGGTAGCGGACGATGTCAATCCATTTGGAGAGATGAGATCTATTTACTTGGTGTGGCCAGTTTTTTTTACCAACAATAACATTCCTCCATGGATGTCAATAAAGAGGGAGCACATAATGTTGGTGATGATTGTTCCAGGTATTTTATCATTTAATAGTCATCTACATTTAATTATAAATATTGTAGTAAAATGGTCATAATAATTATGTAATGTTTTTGTTCATTCAACTAGGTAAGTACCAAGTTAAAGATATGAATATGTATATTGAGCCTCTTATCGACAAGTTGTTGGAGTTATGGAATGGTGTCACTATTTATGACATATCTAGACCAATATGACAAAGACAATTTCAATTCCATGCAATGCTTGTATGGACAATACATGATGCCCCAGAGCTAACACATTTTTGTGGTATGTTACAGTGTTCAAGTTGTGCATTATAATTATAATTATAAAAATTAACATATTTAATCCAATTTACATTATCTTGTAGGTCTTCAAACAAAGGGAAAATTTGCTTGTCCAGTTTGTGGTCCAAAGATGAAATCTCGTCATTTAAAAAGTTTAGGAAAGAAGGTGTTTGATGAGTATAGGCACTTCCTCCACACAAATCATAAGTATCGAAATAGTGAAAAACATATTTTCAATGGGAAAGAAGAGACTACATCAAAGCCACGAAGAATGACACCTTGCCTATGGAAGTTGGAATATAATAGAATTAATCGTCAAGGTAATGCCATTCCATCTAATGGTTTATGTTTGGAATTTGTATTTTTCTATTTTTTGTTTACTAATGATGTAATTGATGACCATGAAGGTCGTCAAGGCATTAATGACCACCTTTCAAAGGGACTAAAAAGGTTATCCGGGACAATTTAGTAGGTTGTCCTACTACGAGCATCTACAAATTGTGCATTTGTTTGATACTATGCATATTGGAAAGAATATAACATAGACATTATGGAAAATATTGGAGGGAAGGCGTGGCAAAGAAAAAATGTCAAAATTTGTGGTGGCATTGAGGAATCCAATCATGCAATGAAAAATGTCATTCAATCAAATAGCAATGAAGACGAGATTAATATAAGTGCCCTTCCTTGGTTATTAACGGACCAGCAAAGTAATGCTATAAAAGAAGTCATACGAAAAATTTGATTTTCCACAGGATTTGCTGCAAACATAAACAATCTCATATCAAAGAAAAGTGAATTTGGGTCAGGGATGAAAACACATGATTGGCATACCTTCATTAAGGTAATTCATGTTCTTGTGTATTTACTAAATATGTTTATACTACACATGTACTTTTCATTGTATTATGTTAGAAAACAATGAAAAGATCATTTGATAATTGTTGCAGTACATTCTACCTCTATCTCTCCCGGACAACTTTGACAATAATGTCAAGCAAGTCATATATGATCTTGGAAAATACATGAGGTAAGTAGTTATCTTTATTCAATTTGTTGTATAGATAATATATTTGCAATTTTTTTTACTTTTTATGTAATATATTGTATATTATTTTGTAAAGTCTTGTTTATATATTTTTGCGTCTTGAATCTCTTCTAGGTGGTTGTCATCTAAAGAAATCCATAAAAAAGATATAAAATATTGGAAGAGAAAAATTCCTCATTTAATGTGTGAAATGCAAAAGTATCTACCTTCAACTTTTTTCAATGCACAAGAACACTACCTCATACACCAAGTTGAGGAGATTGAATTGTGTGGACCTGTACACACTAGGTCAATGTGAATTGTTGAGAGGCACTTGAAATTTTTTAAGGCTTTGGTTCGACAAAGAGCATATCCTGAGGGTTGCATGGTGGAGGGATATATGTTATACTAGACTATGGTGTATGTTGTTGAATATCTTCCTAAGTTTGCAATAGAGATCCACGTAGATCACATTTGGGATCCCAACCTCATTAACAAATTTGAAGGGGAGTACTTGATGGGGAAAGGTGCATTGAGGAAAGTGAGAGGTAATTATAAGATGTTATTGTAGTTAATTAATTCTTAATCTTATAAATAAATCGGTTCTAAGTCATCTATTAATTATTTATACAGTTGGTTGGGAGTGGGATGCGCTACATTTGTATATTGCAAACAATCTTGATTGGATGACAGTGTGGATTGAACGATGTCAACATTCTAGTCACACATTAACATGGGAAGGTGTGGCTTCATTGGTTAAAGAAGCTCATCATAATGGAGATTCCAATGTTACACAAAGGGAAATTGATTTAGCATATGGTTTAAGAGATAAATAGGTACATAATTTTATTAATCACCTGTATGTTTATCAACTCACGATGCAATAATTTTAACATGCTAGACATATTGTAGGTCAAACACCACAAGGCTATGTGCTGCAATGTTCATAAATTTCGCATCAAAAAGTTGGATGACACAAAGAAAACTTGTGATTCTCGGATAACTGCAATCTTTGAGGTGACCAATATTTCATCTAGAAATGACATACATCCTCAAGAGTCTGAAAATCGATACTATGACATTTTGGATGATATACTTGAGTGTGAATTTAATTCCTTCAAATTAGTTTTGTTCAACATCAAATGGTATAGGCTACGACTGAATAAAAATGATCCCAATAGAACTTTTATTGAACATGATAATGGATTTACAATGGTTAATACAAGGTCATTTGAGCCAGTTGGGGATGAGCCCTATGTTCTTCCAGGTCAATGTGAGCAGGTATTTTACTCAGAGGTTCCACATAAACTGAGTTGGTCATTTATTGTTAGACATGATCCAAGAGGAAGGTCGATAAAGTATAATAAGATGGAAGAAGAAGATACCAAAGAAGTAGATGATGATGATGATGATGATGATGATGATGATGATGATGATGATGATGATGATGATGATGATGATGATGTTGCTGATGATGATGATGGTGATGGTGATGGTGATGGTGATGGAGATGGTGATGGTGATGGTGATGGTGATGGTGATGGTGATGGTGATGGTGATGGTGATGGTGATGACGATGACAATGAGGATGACGATGACGATGACGATGACGATGATGATGAGGATGACGATGAGGATGATGGTGGTGGTGGTGGTGGTGGTGGCAATGATTATCATGATGATGATTTTAATGAAGAAGAAGATCAATGACATGAATGAAATGTTGACATTTTTTTAACTTTGTGTTTATTTATGGAATTTGGACTATTTATTAGCTATGTGATGGATGGTGATTTAAAATACATATGTGATGAATTACATGTTTATGATGATACATTTGACATTCTTTGAACTTTGTATTTATTTATGGAATATGGGTTGTCTATTAGCTATGCGATGGATGGTGATTTATGATACATATGCGATAAATTACATGTTTATGATGATACATATGTGATGCCTATGATTCTCAATTAATGCTTACAATGCTCATGATACAAATGTATTTATTGTTTATCAAATTACAAATGTAATTCTTATGATGCTCAATTGTTGGTGTTGATTTCATGTATATATTTTGTGTGATGTTGCCACCCTTGGTGTAAATAGGTAATTGACTATAGACATCGTCAACCCTTTAGTTGAGGATCATGCACAGTCTACATAAAGTAAAGGTAAGGAATAAAAAAATATACAATGATTATGATACTTGCATATTGTTCATGTTGTGTACTATGTAATTTTTAGTATACGCATCATGTAATTTTTAGCTAACATAAGATAATTGAATTACATATGCAGGAACCTGAACCCCTTTGACAAGGATCTTGCACAGTCTCATGGATCGACGTGTATAAGTCAACACATCCTATAGAAATAGTTCATTTTAAAAAAATTACTAGGAAAAAAAACTTCCTCAGTTCTTCAAACCTCGACATTAACAACAAATCTAATATAGTTATCAACACTTGAGGCCCCAGTTGGACTTATTCAATTTTTAATCTCAGCGTCAACTTCAAGGTCGACTTCTTCATCAACATTACCTTCATTTGCAAAATATCTCTCTCATTACCAACTAACTCTCTCATTTGATGGAGTGCAAGTACCACCAAATAGGTATTTGTCAAATGTGTCTTCCTTAAGTGAGGGAAATGTAGGAATAGTCAACGAAAGTGAGGCATGTAGTAGGTCTAAAATAGAGAGATCAACTAGAGGTCAAAAGATTATAAGAAAATTTAATAAACGCATGGAATTTTTCCTTGCTCAAGGGGGGTCATGTTCTTATGATGATGAGACCAAAGACGACATTGAGGTGCCCTTGAGGTACAAACATATAGAGAAACAATGGGTACCTAAGGAACTTCCTCCAATAAACACCGATTTTTATGTTGAAGAGAGGATATATCGCATAGCATCTTCATCATTGCATGGTTTGGGCCTATTTTCCATGGACGACATAAAGGTATGTTACATCAAAGTTGCTGAATTGATGGAGTATGTCGGACCTTGTTACAATTACAAAAATTGGATGCATATTGTTCAATATAAAAAAACTATGCGTAGGTATGCACTATCAGCAAATTATATACAACAAAAAGATAATGATCAAAGTAAATGAGTGGTTGTATACATTGACGGAAGACCAAAAATAATAGGGAATATTGTAGGTTTAATAAATTGTATGCAACCTGGGTCGACTAATAAGCAACCCAATTGCATATTTGAGGCGTGCGAGGGAAATCATGTATTCGTATGTGCGATAAAATCAATAGGTGCAGGGGAAGAGCTACTAATCGATTACAATTTGAATCATATAGATATAAATAAAGTTACTAACATGGGGGTGGTACGTACCCTATACCATTTAAACCAACCTCCAATTAATGACTCCAATATACCATCTTATTATTATTATTTTTTGCTAAGGCTATTGGTTTCATTTCGCTAACGTGTTTATATTTTTTTTTTGTCACAGGGCGACCTGGATCCATCACATGGCCCAGATAGGGATGTATGTCCCGATACTTCTACCGAGCAAGTAAACCTCATTTTAATTGTACAAATTAGATAGAAGAAAATTGCTACATTATTATGTTATTTTCTTGAGTGTTTTGGAGTAATTTTGATAGTGTTAATAATATTCTTGTCATAGATGGATGTTTAGGGAAAGGGAAAGGAACCTCCCTTACATGAGCACCTCAACACAGTATTAAGCAATGATGACTATGCAATTTCCACAAACCTTGTATAAGTGATAAAAAAGTCTATCACAAAAATTAATAAAGAGATTGTTGCTTTGGTATGCACAAACCCTCAAACTGATGAGATAAAAGATAGGCAAAATCAATTGATGCAAGCAGCAGAAAACATGCGAGTAAGTAGTAATGAAAGATTTAATTATAATAAAAGTTCAATAATTGTTCATATTTTATACTCTTTTATGTCACTAACTAAAATATGTACATGTTGTTTTCTACATAATTTCATGTGTGATCATCAACCTAGTGGACATGATCAGGGTATTGCAAGTAGTGCTAGTGATGACCATGTTATATACATTAAAACTACTCCTTCATTGGACTTGTGCACTTGCTTTTTTAATGCTAGTGTTATTTACATAGGCCTTTCCCCGTCTATACTATTGCTCTCTCTTTATAATGAATAATAATAAGTTTTGTGTGTATATATGATTGTAATAATAGTTTATTAAATTGTTAATAAAGTATTTAGTTGCACAATTAGAAGTTCTCATTTGATCTGATCTGATCACTTGTATTTTAATTTACTATTATTAAATTATATTTCAAAGTAGGGACATTACAAAGACCAATAAGACAATGAGAAGTTTGACAACATGAGATATCACATTGAAGCAATCTAAATAAATAGATTCCATGGACTATCTTTTGTAAGGACTATACTAGTTTATCACTTACACTACCCTCTTGTCACAAATTTGCATACCTTTGTCCTTCATCAAAACCTACCATCCTTATTCTCCTTCATACTATTGTATCATTAATATTATTATCGACCACTTAATAAAGGTTCATATTTCCTTACAACTCTTAATAAAGGTTCATCCTTGTTTACAATTCTTGCAGTTTTCATATATTTAATGTATTATTCTTCAGGTGATGCCAATGTTTCTGTGGAAAGGCCGCCTCATTTGTGGTTATTATTGACTGCAATGTTGGCAATAGGCAGCATGTAGACATCCTCTACTACTCGTCATGTTGACCCGCCCACTGTTGGTAGATCCCTCTTTTTCTCTCTCTTTTGTTGTGTATTTATTTCCCTTGAAGTGTTCTTTCTTAGGGGCATTTCATAGTGGATTCAT
This sequence comes from Cryptomeria japonica, assembly GCF_030272615.1. NCBI lineage: Eukaryota > Viridiplantae > Streptophyta > Pinopsida > Cupressales > Cupressaceae > Cryptomeria > Cryptomeria japonica. Next base: position 623,921,208 of record NC_081410.1, read on the forward strand.
TTTTTGCAGCAAGAGATGCACATGAGGATGCGTCAGAGGTGAATACTAGTGATACCATACCATCATTTCCTAGATCGTCCCATATTGCTAGTATGGGAACGTTACAAACCACATTGGTGGTGAGCAACGAAGAATTGATTCCCTTGAAAATATAGAAGGTTCCAGGTACTTTAAAATTATTATTATATATAGTGTAATTATAATTTACTTACTGATCACTCATTTTGGACTAATTATCTCATTATTTTTTGCAGGAAATGATATTTTTTATAAAAATCTTAATGACATTGCATTGCAGATGTTTGGGCCCACCATACGTAAAAGGTGGAACATCATATATGAACTAACCCTAATCCACAATTTTTATTTCACATCATTTCTAGAATAGTTTTCCTTTGATCCATTTATTGAACTATATTAAAGGTAGCTTTAGTTTATTTCTGAATCTAATAGGTTTGTTTTTGCTTAAAAGGTGGAATGACCAAGAAAACAGGTTGAAAGATGAACTCACAAACCGTATGTTTGAGTTGTTCAGAAATGACACTTTCGACAAAACCAAGCTCCTTGAAAAAGCTGGCACATATCTAAAGTATGTGAGGGACCAATACGGGACACAGTTAGAGAAGAACGTAAAGTACGAGCGTCCCCCCATGATTCCAAAGAGGGAGTGGAAGGACTTGATTTTGGATGAGAAGGAGAGAATTGAAAGGAAAAAGGGAAATCCACCACTAGATGCCAAAAGAAGGTATGTGATACTATTAAGAATGTAATTATGTACTAATTACTCTTTATATTTATATAATCTAACATATTTCAAACTTTTCATAGACTGAGTTACACGTCAAAGGAAACCAAGGTAAGACAAGAAAACCACAGGCAACACAAACTCGACTCTAGTGGTTATATGAAACTTGTCAAGCACAAATTGTAAGAACCAGTAAATGAAATATAGCAACAAAATTTTATAAATTGCAAATAATTTTTTTTTTATCAAACAATACAATCAAAATTCATGATACTAAGAAAAAATGCAGGGCTCTAGATTCAATAGAGCTCCCACAGAAGATGACAAGAGAATTGCTACCAGCAAGGCTATACAGTCATGGCTGAATGACTACGAGAATTGAGTGGGGCAAACACGAGATTCTGGTGCATTCATCACACAAGTAAATAAGCTATATGAAAATAATTTCAAATTGAATACCTTACCAATAATCTATTTGATGTTAAGTTCCATCATAAAGTGAATTTATTTAATTTAATTAAGCAAGCAATTATAACAATGTGCATGACATTGGAATGCAACTTGATAATCTTGGAACACAACCTCCACATGAAGGTCCAGATGTGCATCCCAGTAGTGGAGGTATTCATTTTCTATTCAAATTTTTTTATGTAATTATTATACAAATAAACATCTTAAATTGTAATTGGTGTAGAAATTAATGTAACCATTTTTGTTAATATTTCAAAGCATGCAGTCGGTGGTGACCAAGTGGAGCATGATCCGGGTAGACAACATCAGGAACGTGATGTTCCCCAGTCAGGTAAAGAGGACCATTGTATTCCTTTAAACATATTTAATTGCAACTGGTGTATTGATTAATGTAACCTTTCGTATTTCTTCTCCAAAGAATATAGAGGGTGTTCAACATGTTGAGGTTAAGGCTAGACAAAATTATTTCGAAGATGATGTGGCCCCATCAGGTAAAGAGCACCATGGTTATGTTATTTAAATTAATGAAATACTTGTAACAAAAATAAAAAATGATTTGAATTTAACTCATTTCTTTGTTATTGCAGAGGACCCCCCTTTGCATCGGTGTTCTCGTCCTCAGAAGAGGACTAGGCATACATAGAGATCATGAGCAGAGGGCAGAACAACTAAAGAGGGGCGAAGTGATGGAGAAAACGATGGTCCACTTAGACTTTTCATAGCAAAAATATAAAAAAATGAATGTAATCTACATTATTTGATAATGACTGATTTTTATGTGTTAATGAATGTAATTGTGTGTTAATGAATGTTCATGAATGATATGTGTTAATTAATATTGATGAATGTTGCATGTTAATGAGTGTTAATTAATGTTGTGTTATTGAACGTTATGTGATAATGAATGAATTTTATATTTTATTAATGGATGAAACAATGAATGAATGTTAGATGTTAACGGGGAATTTAGACTGATGTTAGGGGGGAGGGGCCAAATGAGCTTCCACCTTCTCATGGTTGGCCCTGTTAAGTAGAGAATATTAAACTATTCTCAAAACCAACTGAAGCTCAATAAGATAACACACTTTTCAATATTTCATTATGTTGCGCATTTAATCTTATTGAATAATGTATTGAATCTTAATTGTAGGATCCAACAGAGCCAACACGAACAACAACACCACAAGTGGTTTGTTTTTTAAGTTTTTTTTCATGATAATCTAGGAAGATTCATCTGCAATGTTATGTGTAACTATGAAGGTGCGAAATTTATATTTTTTGTGATTCTGACATTTATTTTTTGTTCCAAGTAGATGACTTGGAAGAGGTCAGTGATTACTATCAAAATAGGGGTCGCTTTGATGAACTCATATTCATGTTTGTGATGAGCAACAACACTGGAAGGAACTTGCATATTGATATATTCAAGACGATGAATATGATAATGCTGCCACTACTATCATGAACCATTCTCCAAAGGCATGGGATCATATGCAATTCAAAGATGTTGTAGTTAAAGTGGCCAATGTTGAATTGTACTACAAAGTTGTACACTTTTATTTGCACGAACACCCAGATCTTATTAATGACCTCTTGATTTCCTTGCCCTTAGGGTAGACCACACACAAGTGGTTGAAATCATGCGTAAGGTATGGCTCTAAACTCTTATATTCTTTTATTTTTTTTTAGGATTACCAATATGTCTTTCACTTGGGTATAAGTTTTTCTAGATGTAGACCATGATGACAGTTTTAATAACTTGTTTTCAAAACAAGACCATCACATCAAAAGCATCTATATGGATTGCAACTGAAATATAAATGTAGTTAGTCTTATTGAATTTTAGCTTTGCTCTGAAAGACTAATAAGACAATTTGAAACTTGCCAACCAACCTTTCAAACTGATGCTCAAACTGGAAATTAGTCTCAATCACAATAGCATAAGATAGCACATTGACACAATATAATAAAATAGATTTATCACATGGAACTAATCAATCAATTGAAAAGCATATACCATTCAGAATGAAGAACACTTGAAATTTATATCGAAAATAGATAATCAAACCAATTGATTTCAATATGTATCATCCATCAACTTTGATATTTCCAGAAAACAAACTGCATAAGTGTTGTATAAAATTATCTTGATAAGATCATAAAACTTGAGGTATCTCCCCCACTTGTTATAAAAGATCCTCCATTTATAGAATGAGGATTCAGTTTGAAAGTGAAAGGGCATACCCTTTCATTAAAACTAAAACTAACTTCCTAAAAATTATCTTTACAATATGAACATATTATAAAAACATAGAAAAACATGACTCTGGGCTCCAACTTAGACATCAAGTCTGGTCTCCCAGGATATGCTCCAAGTACTTCTCTGACTTATATGTGTCTGCATCATGGATAATATCCCTGACAATGACTTCTAGTGTGACAAATTTTTCCATCTATTTCACAGTCTCTTTCAATTCAATTCCATTAATTTGGACAATATCAAGGGCAACATTGAGAAGACTATGACATTTTGAGATCCATACATCTTTATCCTTTATCTCACCCTTCTGATCAGTTAATTGTGGGAAACCATGCTAAATGATGTGTTTGCATTCATCATATTCAAATTGTAATTATCACCAAATTTATTGTGTTTAGCCAACAACCTCTTTATTTTTTCAATTTCTTTTGTTTTCGCTTTGGCCATTGTTTTATCATGCAACTTTGTTCCCAATCTATTTGAAATTTTGTTGTGTGAAACTGCATTGTCCATGTTCTTTTGAAACATTGTCCAGATTTCTTTCAGAAAGCCTTGTAAAACCTCAAATCTTTTAGTTAGAAATATAGTAGCATTATCTGCCCTCACACTTTGCATCTGTTTTAATATCCTTTTATTTTTTTGTTGCAACTCCTCGCATTTTTTCTTCCATTGAGAGCTATCCGGAGTAAGAACCATTGGCACTTGTTGCCCACTTCTCCTTAGTGTTTCTTCATACAATTCCTTGTACTGGTTCCTTATTATGACCATCTGTTCTGTATTGAATTTTGAAATATCCACTCCGATATTAGCATAAACAATTGGATCAATTTCACCAACTTTTTGTTTCATCATATGGCCAAAGGCCTTGTCAACATCAATGATCTTTGGTCTCTTTTGGCGAGGGTACAAAGCCCATAACCTCAAATATTCCTCATCCTGATCAAATCTTGAACCAATAAATACATCATTTACACCTTGTATATCCAATTTGAATTCCTTGTTTTCTGAATGCAATAAACTGTCAAAGATAAAAGAAGCACTAAGGTCCCATCTGGGAAACAAAATCACCCCAGCCTCTATAAGCAGTTGCCTCCCCTTTTGAGAGGTCATTGTGGTTATCTTTGTATCAATTTCCTCTTTTAATTTCTTTAACAACTCAGCCTCATTATTAGGCGTTATGTTGGGAATAGAGTCCCTCAATTTCTTCCCTTTAAAAACATCATCAGTAACAAAAGTAGAAAACTCCTTTAACCAAGAGTTAGCATGAACTTCTAATGTTGTCTTTATTTGGCCTTGCATGTCTGGATCTTCTTCCTTCTCTGGCACTTTCCATCTAGAGACAACTGCATTCTCATTAGATTTACTTTTTGCCTTCTCCTCCTCGATTTCAATTTCCTTGAGTCTTCGTCTATTTTCTGCCAGTTCATTATTCAGTTGATCAATTACCTCTTTGGCCTCTGCATCCTCCATGTTCCTGAAGATATCTTTAGTCTCAATACTGACATGCAGATAACCTCCCAAGTTCTGGCTCTTCTTGCAAGACTGAATGTATCCTTCAGGATTATAGTTTTTCCTAGCATAATGCTCATACAAATTGTATTCTTTTATCAAATTCTTATCAATTATTTCATAAGCTTTTTTTGACACTATGGTGAAATCACCAAAACAGTGTCCCAAGCAGGAAAGCTTGCTTACACATATCTACAAAATGTTTAGCATTGGACACACTCAATTGCCTCACAATCTCTAGATAAGCTAGTATGTCTGGTACTAGTTTTAGCAACATGTAGAGGCTCCCCTCAAATCCATATACTCTAAAACATGTAAAATCCTTATTCACAAACCAATCCCCCTAGTTATGATCAACATTGTGTCTTTCATCATAATCCCTGGGTCTCAGGAACCTCTTGATCTCACCAGAGATAGACCCTTCACATGAAATCTCATACATTCGGTACAATGGCATCACAATAAGTTCTTCAAACTTAATATAGTTGGACCTCATATATCGAGAATCCTAAAGAGATGTCCACAATTGGATGGGCTGCTCCTCACCTTCCCTATTCTTGGTATTTAATTTTAGGCCCTCAGGAAAAAATCCCTTTACATATCCATAAAATAACACTAGATGCATCAATAGTGAATTGAATTTGAAATTGTAATGAGTATCATCCCTAAGGTTTAAAAAAACTTCGTGCAAACTCTCCACTAGATATGTTGCATAGTCAAAAGGCCTAGGTTCATACATTTGTATATCAAAGGCTAACACCAGTGGCCCAATGCTTGCCAGATTAGGCACCTCCACCCCTCCTACTTGCCCACATGACATATATGTGTACTACAAGTAGTGTCTTAACAAATCAATGCTGAATGGTGGCACGTCTTCCTCTATTAATTTTCCTACCAGCCTCTTGTGAATGGAAAATTTTTAGCCGGTATATGTAGTGTCCATTTTGAGGTATTCATCCTCCAACTCCCCAAAGGACAAGGGCTTATCAGGGGACTAGGGTCTAAATTGAAAACCTCATTTATGGTACCCATAGAAAATCTAATAAATGCTTCCCCATTTGGGAATTGACTACACCCCTTCACCGAATTATAATTCCTCACCAAAACCTCTAGCAATCTTATGTTTACAAAAACATTGGGGACTATTAGCTTACCTAAATTTGTCATCAAAGGATTGTAGAGGGACATCTCCTTTCTCCTTCTCAAATAGTAGAACATAAATAGTTCATGTCCCCTTACCTTGGTCCAAACATCTCTGACCTCTCTGTACTTGTCTTCTAATTGGTCTCTCCCCAGCAAGTGTTGCTTCGACCTTCTCGATTTTGGGTCGGGTGCCTGCATTTGGTCTATCATGTCTTGATTTAACTTCCTGACTGGAGGCACCTCTTCATTTTTTCCTTTCTTTGACTTAGAGTCAGGGCTCTTGGCCGCCCTCTTCTTTCCTATTGAACTTGAAGCTTCCATTTCTGCAATTACAATCCTCTGCTTTATTTTTCAAAGGTGCAATGTGTTCTATCTGTGTATTCTTCTTTCACCAACATATTATTTAGACAAGGCAATTTCTAGTTCCATCGTATTCTTTTGCAATAATGGACTTCTCATAAAATTTGCCTTGTGAGAACCATAGATGCATCTACTGTAAGTATTAAATAGAAGACTTTTAAAAATTTTGGTTTTCAATTCTGATATGACAACGGCTCATCGGCATATGTCTCCCCAATGAATATTTCCCTTTTTGTGCTCACTGAACAACCCTTTATCTTCTTTGACATCTTACTTTCTCTTATTGGGATACCCTAAGTCGACGACTCATTTTCCTCCTCATCAATATATCTCAAACTGATATTCTCATCAGGTGTCGGGTGAGCTCATTTAGCGTTATAGCAATAGGCATTGGTTCCCCGATGGGCTTCACCATCGCCATAGATGCTCCCGATGCAACTGGCTCCATCACCATGATTCTTCCCAATAGTATATTCTCTCCGCTCAATCAGTCTGCTCTTTTATCGGGTATCAGGGTAATCCAAAATAAAACATACCGATAAGCAAAGTCTTCTTGATAGAATATGTTCCATCGGTATATGTCTCACCGATGATTTCTTCGGGCATTGGGGTGGCTCAAAGTAACACATACCAATCACTTCGGCTATACCGATGCAACCGGCTTCATTGTCATGAGTCTTTTTGATAGTGTCTTCGCTTCACTCAATCAGTCCACTCCTTCATCGGGTATCAGGGTAATCCAAAATGAAACATACTGATAAGAAAAGTCTTCCTGATAGAGTATGTTCCATCGGTATATGTTTCATCGATGATTTCTTCAGGCGTCGGGGTGGCTCAAAGTAACACATACTGATCACTTTGGCTATACCAATGCAAACGGCTTCATCGCCATGAGTCTTCTCGATAGTGTCTTCGCTCCACTCAATCAATCCGCTCCTTCATCGAGTATCGAGGTAATCCAAAATAAAACATACCAATAATCAAATTCTTCCTGATAGAGTATGTTCCATCGGTATATGATTCACCGATGATTTCTTCGAGCATCGGGGTGGCTCAAAGTAACACATACCGATCGCTTTGGCTATACCGATGCAACCAACTTCATCGCCATGAGTCTTCCCGATAGTGTCTTCACTTCGCTCAATCAGTCTGCTCCTTCATTGGGTATCAGGGTAATCTGAAATGAAACATACCGATAAGCAAAGTCTTCTCGATAGAGTATGTTCCATCGGTATATGTTTCACTGATGATTTATTCGGGCATCGAGTAGCTCAAAGTAACACATACCGATCGCTTTGGTTATACCGATGCAACCGGCTTCATCACCATGAGTCTTCTTGATAGTGTCTTCACTTCTCTCAATCGATCTGCTCCTTCATCGAGTATCAAGGTAATCCCAAATGAAACATACCAATAAGAAAAGTCTTCCTGATAGAGTATGTTGCATTGGTATATGTTTCACCAATGATTTCTTCAAGCATCAGGGTGGCTCAAAGTAACACATACCGATCACTTTGGCTATATTGATGGACTCTTCTTTTCACCACTCTTATTGGTATAAGTCTTACCGATACCCTTATCGGATATCGGCAAGACAATTCTCCATTGTTGCCGCTAGTGTTTACAATGTCGATGAGTCATATCGGTATAGTTTTTGCCGATGCATCAATTCTCCTCAACTTTTCTCCTTGATTGGTATAACTTCTTCGGATGAGTACAACTTTGGCTTGCTACGCTCTCTCATCGGTATATGGTATCTTGATGCCTCCTCACCTCAATCGGGTGATCGTGAACTTGCAGAGGAATTGCTAGTGTATTTTACGGAATAGGTATACAATTGGTAAAATACATAGTTGGTTGTTCTCTCTCATAGGGTAAAGCAGATTTTGAATTTTCATTCTGGATTGGGGCATTGAAATGGGGCTTACTTTTGTAATTTGGAACTGTGGCCCAAGAAAGAATGCTTTGCTTCATGCCTGTTCATATGCTATGACTTGATCAAACCAGATGTGGCTTTGGAACTTTCCTGGATGAATAATATGATGGACTTTGTGTTTCCATACCTACTTCGGATTCTTGATATACTCTGATGATTCTGTGAATATTTTAAGTTTCTTTTTAATAAATATTTTTGTAGCGTCCTAAAATTGCGACACTTGCAATTTCGACTGCATTTCGGTCTTCACGATGGCGACGCAACACGCAACCTGAATGGAGACCCCGAAACCTGATTATGACACTGAAAACTGCATTTTCTTGCACCCTGGCCTGAACCTCCTTTGCACCCTATTGTCCCGGGAGGTGGGACCAGAGCGCCCAGCGCCCTGGTCCTTCAGGACCAGGGCGCCCAGCGCCCTGGTCCCTGGGTCCTATTTTGGGCCCGGTCTCTTTTGGACTTCGGGTCTTTATGTTCGCAAATTGGAAAATTATCTTTCCTGGTCGGCCTAAGGTCGGGAAAATCGGTCTATCAGCCCTAATTGACAAGTATATAAACTACATTTTCCTCTCTCATATGACATGATGGAAAAAAGCGTGGAAACTATACTCAAGCATTCAAGCATTCAAGCATTCTTTCAAGCAATTGATCATTCTAAGTCTCCATTCAAGGCTAAGTGTTGCATTCAAGACAAGGATTCAACCATTGAAGAGGAGATCACATACTACATGCTACATACAACATACAACATACAAACATACAACAAACAACAACATCTATACCTTCGCACATAAGGATACAAACATCCTTACAACAAGGTATTAGTACTTGTTTTACATTACATTTACAGCATTTCTCATTTCTTGGTTAATTCCAAAACCGGGGTTTGACCTAAAGGCAAACCCCTAATCCCTAACCCCCCAATCATCTTCACTTTTCTATGTGTAGGTTGCAGGTACGCAGCTGAAATTGAAGATCTGGAATCCTTGTGCAGAGACGAACAGATCCCCCTTCGTTTCGCGGATTTTTCGGAGGACCGTGTGCACGCCAGGCGCCATCGTCCCAACAAATTTTGCTCAAATTTGTAGGACAGCACCGTATCGACATTTTACTACTAATTCCAGGTCCGCAGCTTCATACTGTATTCCTATCTCAGTTTATAAGCGAATCTTTCTCACTTTCTATGCATGCCTAGCTTAATTCTTCTATGCACATTCTTTACAAAAGAGGGTAGCCTTGCTGTCATAACCCTTGAAACTCATTTAGCATCCAATCTTGCATTGCGTGGGATTGGATCTTGTGGGTTTCAACCCCTCTTTTGAATGTAAAGTCTCCCAAGTGAAAACCATCAACCCTAGCAACCTCCCTTCTCTCTCCTTGGAGTTGAAAGAGGGGAGAGCAACTAGGGTTCGATCGCCATTTTCCGCTTTACATTTTGGTGAACCCGACATGAACATCCCTTCTGATTATTCATGGTTAGATCTGAAAATTGGATTCCTTGATTACATTTCCATGTTGATCTTTTGCAAAATTTTAGAGGTTAATTGCATAAAAACCCTAAATTTTCTTTTTAGTAATTGAACTTGCGAAATGTCTAAATGTTAATGCTTGTTTCAAATCTGCCCTTCTATTACAAATTATCAATTCATATCTATGCTTTAATTTTGAAAATTAAGTGGTTAAGTGTCAAAACCCTAATTTTTAAAACCCTCTTGATTCAACCTTTGTCCGACAATTTCACTGATCAAAACATCTCCAAATCAGCTGTAACTTTGGATTCCGCAATAAAATCACAATATCTTTCATCCCTGAAAATTTGGAAAAAAGTTGCAAGGACCGTGTGCACTCCGAGCGCCATCATCCCTGACATTTTTTCTGAAATTTTGGGAGTTAGATCTTACTGTATTTTCCTGCTAAAATCTAGAATTTTGGCTGATTTTATCAATTATAACACTTTCAAAATTAAAGTCAAAGTTGGTCTAGGGATTGCTTGGATTAACGCTTCTAATCATTCAAAAATCATTGAAATTGAAATTTTGTGTCAAAATTGTGTTCTTACTGTCCTAAATCTGAAAAGTGTGTTTGCATTCATTCGAAATTTTAGTGCTTTATTCAAATTCTTACAATTTGTGACTTTTGAAATTAAGTGCTTAATTACAACAACTTTAATTTCCACTTTCAAAATTGAATTTTGCGTGAAATTGAGTCAATTTTTAAATTTCAAAATTTGCATTGCTCTTGACATTCCCTCTAAAATCATAAAATTCAAAATTTTAGTTTCCCTCTCTTTTTCAAAATTCAAATTTTGCATTTTTCGACAATCTTGGTAGGGTTCAATTTCGAGATTGCAACTTTAATTTGGCCTATCTACAGATCGTAAAATCATTCAATTTTTTCAGATTAGCTCTAAAATCATCATAACTTTCATCCCTGCAAATTTCGAAAAAAGTTGCCGGGACCGTGTGCACTCCGAAGCGCCACGGTCCCTGACATTTTTTCTGAAATTTCGGGAGATTGTCCTGATTGTATTTAACAGCTTAAATCCAGAAGATTGGCTGATTTTACTAAAAATTGCTACGTCTAAATTCAAAATTTTCTCTCTCTCTCTAGTGCATGAGTTTTACAACAATAAGCCCTATTTACACTATTCCCGTTAGACGAAGCCGTAGAATTAAGTCTTTTCGAGGTTTAACTACTGAGGAGATGGAACCTAATTTGAATAGCCTTTTTAACGAGGACATGGGTAATTCCTCTAATCCTCCTAATGACGAAGAAGCTCTCCATGAGGTTTCTGTAGAACAACTTTCGAAATTGGATAACCAATTTGACGATTTTCGACAATGGATGTCTCAAGAATACCCCGATAGTCAAGCTCTTCCTTTAATTGAGGGTCTAAAACATATGCTTCAAAGTGATAAGAATGGAATTGATATTTTGCGTGGTATTGCACACATTGTGGATTCGAATGTGATGCCTATGAAGAGTTGTGCTGAAAATTTGGGTTATACACAACCTCCTACTCAAGTCAATCATTCTATTCCTTTAATGACTTCTATTGCTAGCATACCTACCTTTACATCAAACATAATGGCTACTTCTACACAAGACATTCCTCCTGTGATCGCCAGTCATGGGGGCAATTCTTCCTCTTCAATTAACCCTCTTCCTTCATTCAATCCGATTTCTTCATTCACTCCTTCAATGAGTGTCCCTATTATATCTCCACAAATGAACATGACGCAAGGGGGCAATTCATTCAATCATTCCATTCCTCCTTGTAGTGTTCCTCCTGTCCAATCATCTCCTATGACTGATTATCATAGGGTCCCACCACCTTACTCTTTACCTTCTTTCAATAACATAACACCTCCATCTCAATCTAACACATCTAATATGAACTCTTCGACTGAAGCGACCATTAACAATCTTGCACAAACTGTCTCTTCTTTACAGCAACAAATTGCCTCTATGAATCAATCTAAGTTTAGTGTGCCCACATTTGATGTTGCGAGCCCACTTTCTCTTGACATTGTTCGAGCTATCCCTCCTAAACATGTTGAAATCCCGCATTTGGAGCTTTATAATGGTAAAGGTGATCCTCTAACACATGTTAAGACTTTTCAAACAATATGTACTGATTTTGCTTATGACCAAAGGTTGCTTGCAAAATTGTTCACTAGAACATTAAGAGACAAAGCCCTACAATGGTATTGCTCGTTGCCTTCTTATTCTATTACTTCTTTTGAACAACTTGCAAATGCTTTCATTCAACAATTTCAAAACAATATAAGTCCTAAAGTTACTTTGATTGATTTAATGCATTGTAAACAAGGTGTTAAAGAAAAAGTGACTGATTTCATTGGTAGATATAAGCATTTGTATGCTCAAATTTCTTTTCCAGTGCCTGACAATGATGTTCAAAGAATCTTTATTTCTAATTTACAAAAAGATATTCGAGACAAACTTCTATTTTCTGAGTTTACTTCTTTCCAACAGTTGTGTGCAACTCTTCACAATTATCAACTGACTGTGAGTCAAATGGAACAATCACATCCTATGGCTCCGAGTGATAAGGGTGATAGCAGTCAACAACCATTTGGGAAGTTTAAACCGAACAGAGATTCCATTAAATTCAATGAAAACACCATCAACAACAATGTGAATGTAGCATCAGGTGTGCCTCCTATTTCTAAATTTTTCAAGAAAGAAAGAAAGTATACTCCTTTGAATGAATCATTGCATAGTATTTTGAATAAGTTATTGGAACAAAATGTGCTTACTCTTCCTCCTATAAGGAAAATTGATCCTGCAAAGATTACTTCACCTTATTTTGATAACAAAGCTTTTTGTCAATTTCATCGTCAGCCTAGGCATGATACTGAAAAATGTTTTTCTTTAAAGGGTAAAATTCAAGATTTGATTGATAATAATACTATTTCTGTTTCTGGAGTGAATGATAAAGGCAATACATCTGTAGCTCCTCCTAATCAAAATCTTCAGATTTTCACTGATCCATTACCTTCTCATACCTCTAATGCGATTGAGACTAATGATTCCTCTCTTTCATCTGATGGTCTTGTGTCTATGACTCCGAATGTGATTAACTTTGTAGAGCAGCAAGAAAACCCTAAAGAACCTTCCATCACATTTGATTCCAGTGAAACCATTAGGGCACCTGATGGTCCTTTATACATAGTTGCAAAAGTCAAGAATACACCTTGCCGTGGAGTGCTTATTGATCCTTCGTGCATGGTTAATGTTATTACTGAAGAATTTCTTTTTACTTTGCAATTGAATCAAGTGATTTATGACAAAACAGATGTGATTGTGAAACTATTTGATGCATTTTCTTCTCCTGCAATTGGTTCTATTACATTGCCTATTGAGGTCCATAACAAATCCCTTGATGTGAACTTTGCTATTATTCCATCTTCCGAACAATTTCGTGTGAAGCTTGGCTATCCTTGGCTATCTTCCATGAAAGCTATTGCTTCTCCTATTCATAAGTGTTTGAAATTTCCCCATAATGGTGAAATTGTTACTATCAATCATAGTCTCTTTAAACCAGCTGAAAGAACTTCTAGCGTTCCTATTGATTACTTTTGGCCTAAACAATTCCAATCTCTTCCTCCACGAAGTGATCATCTTTTCAAATCTTATCAAAAGTGGAAAATAGATATGATCCTATCTCTAAGTGAACCTAGAACACCCAAACTTGATATTCCTATCGTTCTTGAGAAGGAAGTTCTTCCTTTGAAAGATAAAACTAATGTCTTTCCTCAAGAAGATTCCCAACCCGTTCCCATGGATGTGATTATGTCTATGCCTAATAAACTTCCTAAGAGTAGACCTATACCTCCTCGTCATGATGGACTTGGTCTTCTTCCTAAACCAAATATTCCTCCTTTGTATGGAGCAGTTCCTCCTCCTTCTTTTTATAGAGAGAAGAGACCTTCTTCTTCTCCTATTATCCAGCCTAAGAGACCAAAACCTACACACCCAAGCGATAAGGATGAGAACATTCCTCCTCCTCAATCTTCTTCACTTCCTACTAAGACTAGACGAAATCGATCTGCATGTGAACGCCGACGAAAGCGTCATCTTAGAGCTCAAGCAGCTGCTTCTCAAACTTTGCAATCTCCAAAAACACCTTCAACAAGCATTATTCCATTTTCTCCAAAATCTCCTAAACATAAGATGCATGATGGTCTTGATCCAGTGCGAATTAAAGACCCTATTTTTATAAATCTTGATGATGCTATAGATGAAAATGTTATTCATGATGAAAATGCTACTTAACCTGTTCATTCTGATAGTGAATATGAACTTGTTGATATTGATAACCATTTATCTAATGAATTTTCTAAAGCACTTATCCTAGCTCCTAGACAAGAACAGCGTGGCTTGGAACATGAACATAGCCCTTGTTTGGATCTTGTGATAGCTCCATCTGCTGTGTTGGATGTTCCTCCTCTAGCATGTTCCCTACCTTCCCGAAACATTGATCAGCAAGATCGGGGGGTAGATGACGTGCTAGACTAGTTACATTAGCATAGCAGATTCTCTCCTCCTCTCTTGTGTTACTTCTTCTATATGTTATTCTCATTCTTCTATTTGTTGTCCTTGGTGTTGTCTACTTGAGGACGATGCAAAGCATTGAGATCTCTCGATCTCTCTCATGTTGACTCAAAAGACACATGTGTTCCCTTCTTCTAGGTGACCTTCCTTGATTGGGGAATGAAGAACAATTATGCATACATACATATGATATACATGAATTATCATACAGCATACTGACCCTGAGGAAAGCGAAGTCACCTCGTGCTTTGTGTTTTGTGTCTATTATCCTTGGGTTTATCTCACACTTGGGGGCTAAATCCTTGCGATAACGTGCTCCTTTCCTTTCTCGTTTCTTATGTGTATCACTACGTTAAAACAATCACCCCCGTTGAGGCGTGTGCGATCGCTTTAACGTAGGGGGGCATACATCCCGTTCATATCTTTTCAAGATACTTGAAAATTTCTTGGCAAATTTAGCCTTGCCTTGAAATTTTTTGATATCTTTCTTGCATGACTCATAGTGAGGGAACCCTACTACTGACAGTCATGGTTCTCCCTCGTGATCTTCCCTTTTACCTTGTCAATCGAAGTCGTAAGATCCTTAGTCCACTGAGGGCTTGGTGTGTCTTGCCTCCTTGACGTGGTGAAAGTCTTTCAATGATTGTTCCTTGTACTTTACCGGAAGTATGAGCATACATACTCCCACTAAAGTGGGGGCTAAATGTAGCGTCCTAAAATTGCGACACTTGCAATTTCGACTGCATTTCGGTCTTCACGATGGCAACGCAACACGCAACCTGAATGGAGACCCCGAAACCTGATTATGACACTGAAAACTGCATTTTCTTGCACCCTGGCCTGAACCTCCTTTGCACCTTATTGTCCCGGGAGGTGGGACCAGAGCGCCCAGCGCCCTGGTCCCTGGGTCCTATTTTGGGCCCGGTCTCTTTTGGACTTCGGGTTCTTTATGTTTGAAAATTGGAAAATTATCTTTCCTGGTCGGCCTAAGCGGGAAAATCGGTCTATCAGCCCTAATTGACAAGTATATAAACTACATTTTCCTCTCTCATATGACATGATGGAAAAAAGCGTGGAAACTATACTCAAGCATTCAAGCATTCAAGCATTCTTTCAAGCAATTGATCATTCTAAGTCTCCATTCAAGGCTAAGTGTTGCATTCAAGACAAGGATTCAACCATTGAAGAGGAGATCACATACTACATGCTACATACAACATACAACATACAAACATACAACAAACAACAACATCTATACCTTCGCACATAAGGATACAAACATCCTTACAACAAGGTATTAGTACTTGTTTTACATTACATTTACAGCATTTCTCATTTCTTGGTTAATTCCAAAACTAGGGTTTGACCTAAAGGCAAACCCCTAATCCCTAACCCCCCAATCGTCTTCGCTTTTCTGTGTGTAGGTTGCAGGTACGTGGCTGAAATTGAAGATTTGGAATCCTTGTGCAGAGACGAACAGATCCCCCTTCGTTTCGCGGATTTTTCGGAGGACCGTGTGCACGCCGGGCGCCATCGTCCCAATAAATTTTGCTCAAATTTGCAGGACAATGTCGTATCGACATTTTACTGCTAATTCCAAGTCCGCAACTTCATACTGTATTCCTATCTCAGTTTATAAGCGAATCTTTCTCACTTTCTATGCATGCTTAGCTTAATTCTTCTATGCACATTCTTTACAAAAGAGGGTAGCCTTGCTGTCATAACCCTTGAAACTCATTTAGCCTTGAAACTCATTTAGCATCCAATCTTGCATTGCGTGGGATTGGATCTTGTGGGTTTCAACCCCTCTTTTGAATGTAAAGTCTCCCAAGTGAAAACCATCAACCCTAGCAACCTCCCTTCTCTCTCCTTGGAGTTGGAAGAGGGGAGAGCAACTAGGGTTCGATCGCCATTTTCCGCTTTACAATTTTAAATCTTCTGCACAATTAAATAGCTAATATTCAAAAAAAAAAAATTCAAAGTTCATTCAAGAATACACGACAAAAGTTGATGAGCTTGTTAAGGACAAGTTAGAGGTTGCCCAAGAAGAGAAATCCAAGGAGAAAGAAGAGAAAGATCTTGTTGCTCAACAGGTATGCATTTTGCTTAATTGAGCCTCAAGGAGCACTTGTTCTACTCTACTGACAATTTTTAAAAATTCAAATAAATATGTGCCTATTTTATTTACAGAATATAGCATTTTAAGAGAATAATTAAGGAAATTATAGAAAATAGCATTTTTAAGAGCATGATTAAGGAAATTATAGAAAAATAGCATTTTTTAGGAAATTATAGAAAAATTATGTGCTAACATATTGTACTGTCTAAAAAGGATAATCTTTACAATGATGCAATGGAAACTAGTTCTCAGTCGAGTGATTGTGAACTTGTAGAGGAATTGATGGTGTATTTTGTGGAACAGGTATTTTGTGGAACAAGTTAGAGGCTATCCAAGAAGAGAAATCCAAGGAGAAAGAAGAGAAAGATCTTGTTGCACAATAGGTATGCATTTTGCTTAATTGAGCCTCAAGGAGCACTTGTTCTACTCTACTGATGGTTTTTAAAAATTCAAATAAATATGTGCCTATTTTGTTTACAAAATATGTATGCTCAGCTTCTTCCCCTTCCTTTGCCAGCACCTCCAATAGCATTTTAAGAGCATAATTAAGAAAATTATAGAAAATAAGCATTTTTGAGGAAATTATAGAAAAATTATGTGCTGACATATTGCACTGTCTAAAAAGGATAATCTTTACAAGGATGCAATGGAAACTAGTTCTCAATCGAGTGATCGTGAACTTGCAGAGGAATTGTTGGTGTATTTTTTGGAACGGGGTATACAATTGGTAAAACATATAGTTGGTTGTTCTCTCTCACAGGCTAAAGTATATTTTGAATTTTCATTTTGGATTGGGGCATTGAAATGTGGCTTACTTTTGCATTTGGAACTGTAGGGCAAGAAATAATGCTTTGCTTCATGCTTGTTCATATGTTATGACTTGATCAGACCAGACGTGGCTTTGGAACTTTCCTGGATGAATAATATAATTGACTTTGTGTTTCCATACCTACTTCAGGTTCTTGATATACTCTGATGATTCTGTGAATATTTTAAGTTTCTCTTTAATAAACATTTTAAATCTTCTGCAAAAATAAATGTGTCTATTTTGTTTACATAATATGTATGCTCAACTTCTTCCCCTTTGCTTTGCCAACACCTCCAATGCCTGGCATGGGAGTGGGAATGGGAGGTTGCTTTCAACCAGGTATGAGTGGAATGGGAATGTCTTCCATGCCAGCTTATGGTATGCCACCTATGGGTGGCTATTGATGGGATTGAAGAACTTAACGTGGGACACAATTCTTCAATCATACATGGTTTTTTGAGGCTGGTCTTCGAGTGGAAATATTAGATTGTCAAATTGTTTTTATTGTCGCTTGGTTGGTTGATACATAATAACAAATCTTTAGTATTATCATATTGGTCAATCAGTTCAAATCTTTCCATCCACCAAGCATTCGATGCCTAAACCGTCGCATGATTAGATTGTCAAATTGTTTTTATTGTCATTTGGTTGGCTGATACAGAATAATGAATCTTTAGTATTATCGTATTGATCAATAAGTGCAAACCTTTCCATCCACCAAGCATCTGACGAGGATGTTGTATGTCTAACAGCATCCTCGTTGGATAAGCAGTGGGGGGGCGTCAAAATTATGACACCCACCCAATTTATTTTGACGACTTATCGAGTTGTGCCGACAACTAAGCAGTGAGGGGGTGTCAAAATTTTGATGCCCACCCAATTTATTCCGATGACTTATCGAGGTTTGTCGATAGGTAAGCATTCAGGGGGCATCGGAATTCTGATACCCAACCAATTTTATTCTGACGCCCAAACCGTCGCACATACAACATCCTCGTCGAAGCGAATACCCTCGTTACCATCGGAATTTCAATGGATAAACAATGACGAGGCTATCTGAATTCAGGGGGCATCGGAATTCAGGTAAGCATTTAGGGGGCATCGGAATTCTGATACCCACCCAATTTTATTCTGACGCCCAAACCACCGCACATACAACATCCTCGTCGGTGTGGATGCCCTGGTTGTCGTTGGAATTCTGACAACTTATCAAGTTTTACCGATGGCTAAGCAATGAGGGGGTCGTCAAAATTCCAATTTATTCTAACGCTCGAGCCGTCAGAACATCACCTGCAAGACGTCAAAATTCTGATGACTTATCAAGTTTTATCGATGGCTAAGCGCAGTCATGGCCGTCATTGGAAGAGTCTTCGGCTCCATCAAAATTTGGATGGTCTTGAGCATCGTCGGAATGTCTGACTACAAGTTTTCAATGGTGTTGCTCGTCGGCAGTCCAACGAATTGTAGTCGGAATCCCGATGAACTACCGTCAGAATTTGAGGCCAAATGTACTATTGATTGCACCAATGTGTCATCCCTATTTGAGCAACATATCTTCAATTAGGCACATAGGATCCGATTGGGCACATTCATTGTCAGTCATCTCTTCAAATGGTGACTGCATCTTTATCCGGTGGGAGTCCTGTTGTTTCACATACACACAACATACGGGTGGCCTGGCCATACTTCTTCTTCAGTGTTGATGTGATTTGGGTAACATTCCCCCTCTTCATCACAATCAACCGCCCAACATCCTGCTCTCTTGTTGGTGACAACCATGCACTGCCAACACTAACTTGTGTACCGGTGACTCCAATGGCAAATATGCTAGCTGACCTTCTCTCCCTTATCGGTGACCTGATATGCTAGATGACATCAAAGACATCTCATCCGTTATGCATCAATGACAATATTGCACACCAATCTCCCATACTGGTTACCATCCTATATCGGTTGACATCAATGACAACACAATGCAAACAAACTTTTGGTCTTAAGGCCAAATATTCTACTTTACATTTCTTTCATGGCTGCACAACTGGATATGAGTAAACCGTACAAGCATGTTCTCATCTTTTTGGCCAATGCTCATGTAGCAACACTCGAAGCCAAAATTTATAATTTTCAACTATGTGGACTCTCGTATGAGGAACTATGGAATTAATTAGGCTTTCCCCTCATGTCATTGGCTTAACTAAAAACAATATTTGAGCAAAGATGGACTTTCTAGTTAAGAACATGGAGCTTCCTCCAAACTCTGTAAGATGGAATTTCTGGTTAAGAACATGGAGCTTCCTCCAAACTCCGTGATAAAGTATCGACATATACTATATGTTAATTTAGATAAAGTTCTAAAGCCTAGGTTTTTTGTTTGGATAAAAATGGCATCCATGAATGGGTTTGAGAATTTTAAAATCAAGTCGCTTCACACAATGTTGAATATGCGGGAGGTAGTGTTTGTTACCAAGATTTTGAAGGGACATCCTGAAGCTGCCACATTACTTTCTATTTGTAGTCACATAAATCTATCCTCTTAATTAAATGAATATTTACTATTTATTTGATTAATAAACCATAAATAACCAATTAATTAAATTGAATATTTAATTAATTCATCCTCAACCTCTTCTCCTATTAATTAAATAAATTATTCAATTTATTTAAATTGATTCATTAAACCAAATTCACAATCAATTAAATGAATAAACATATTTATTTAATTTAACCCTCTTTCCTCCTTTAAATAAATAAAAAAATATTTATTTAAATCCCTAAACTACCCGCCCCCCTCCCCCCACTTGCATTCTCCTACAAATGCAAGTTGCATCTATTTGATTGAAATAAATGAATTTTATTTTAATTAAAATCCTATTTTCTCTCACCCACCAAACCCACTTGCATTCTAATCCCCTTCTAGACTCTTCTAACCACCTTCTAGACTCTTCTAACCCCTTCTAATTAGCCCAATCCATCTCCTGAATATTGTCACATTCCTAAGCAACTTGAAGTCACTTCTCAAAGCCTCAAAGTCTTTGAAATGTGTTAAAGGCTTTATGTCTTCAACAAGTTAACCCCTAAAGTCTTCCAAACAACTTATGGCTCTTACATAACCATTAATGGTTAACTCAACTCACCCACATGTTTAGAGACTTTTCCTCTAACTCAACCTACATTTAACTCATGGGTCTCTTCAAGCATTCATTGCTTTGACCATGGTTATCCCCATTAACTCTTGCACAAGAGTTTATCCATTGGATAAAGGCATTACCCTTGGATAAAGGCTTTATTCATTCAACTCAAGCCTAACCTTAACTCCCAAGGTAACCTTCATGTCATCTCAAGCATTTAATGCTTCTTCCCTCTCCTCTCAAGCCATCTCATGTTGACATTTGTCATCCTGGGATTGGGTTGAAAGCCATCGCATGGATCACAAACCCAACAATCCTAACCCTTGTTGAGATTACCCAATCTCAACCATCCATTTCTCTATTTTTCCTAAAAATAGAGCCCATTTCCTTCATATCCAGATCTAGAAATCTTGTATGCATCTAATCTATACTAGAATTGAGAGAGCATTTTAGGAGCAAATCATCTTTGTTAAAATCAATATAGATTAATTAGGTATTTTCTCATATCTATTTTGCTTGCATTTGCATAGTCTTTTATTTTTATTTTTCATAAATATTGAATCTCCATAAGACTTCCATAGTAGTGCAAAAAATTTGAGGGCTACACTCATGTGGAACTTGGAGAGGAGAGGAACAAGGGAGGAGTAGCTATGAGCATGTTGGCAAGCATTTGGGAGTGTTTTGTGTCTTTTCTCCATTTTTGTATGCTTTCCATAATATGTTTGATCTCTCTTGATATGCATGCTTAGGATTGTATCTTCTTTTGTATTTTGTTTATGATTGATACTACTAACACTAATGAATGATTTGTCTTGTGTGTTCCTAACATCCTTTTTGCAGCGCATCATTTGGTGAACCCAACGTGAATCGAACATGCAACCTTCTGATATTAAACTACTAACTTTTTTTGAAAATTGCTAAAATTGTCACACTGGTTGCGATTTAGCGCTATTGAGCACATTTTAGCGCTTTCGACAATGGAGGAGTGCTTTTGTCAGAGTTTCGACGCTTCTATCAGAGAAGGGGTGCTTTTGTCTGAAATCTGGCGCTATTATTATTTAAATAGCACCTTTGTCACTATTTTAGCGCTTTTGTGCTCTCTATTTGACAGAAATTTCAATTTGCTTGACAGTTTTAAGTAGCGTGTTTGTTTATATAGTAGCACTTTTGTGGTTGTTTTAGCGTGTTTGTCAGTCTTTTAGCATGTTTGTATTAAAGTGGCACTTTGGTGTTTACACAGAGTAGCGCTATTGTAACAAAGAGTTGAAAACAAAATATATGTAACCGAAAAATCAAAATTTAAGGCTTCTAGAAGCCCACCCAAACTTCCACTTCACTAACTTGTTCTCTTTTTGTGCAGGTTTTTGCTAACCTTTTGTTTTGCAGGATTCAAGGAGTTAAAAATTAGGGATTTTTAATTTCTTTTTCTTTCTAACTTTGTTTTAAAGTTGGATTAAAAAGAATTCACTTTCCCTTTTTGGACTAAAAACAAACTTCACTTTTCATTTTGGGTTATAAAATCAACACAATTTTTCAGTTTGGGGCTTAAAAAGAACTTCATTTTACAAAGTTAAAAAGAACCACAAAATCAAACAAACAACTTTGTTTTCTTGCGTGTTAGGAACAAATTTTCATTTTGGGCTTAAAAAAAACAAACAAATTTCATTTCTTGCAAGTCTAAAAAATGACAATCAACATTTTATTTTGCAAGTTAAAAAGAACAAACAACTTGTCAATTTTTGTTTACAAAGAAACGATTTTACTTCAAGCAAAAACATGCTTCAATTTGGTTGACCAGAATTTTCACTTTCCTAGTTAGACAACATATTGCTTTGAGGGATTAAAAAGAATACCATGTTTGTTGGAACAACATCTCCAAATAGTATTTAAATCACATTGCAATAAATCAGTTAAAAAGAACAAGTGTTTTCAGTGATTGGCATGCTTGTGCAAAATCTGCAGAGCGGTCCCACTTCTAACACACACTATCCTCTCCCTTGGCTCTCATGGTCCTAGGTGCAAGAGAAAAGTATTAATAATGCTCAAAAGGTTTATTTTTAAGAGAGGCCTGCCAAGAGACACATCACTCTTGGGAATGACCTCGCGCGGTAAATCCTTCGAGCCGCTATAAAAATTAGGTGAGAGCGAAAGATGTGGCCTTGGGTGTAGTTGTTCCTATAGTGTAACTTGCCGAAAGGGCATATGGGCCCCACCACAAGTTACAAGGCTCTTAAGTGAGTCACTGCAGAATGAACTTACGTCCAAAGGCATCGAACATTACTAAACACCTTTTATTATAAAAGCTCACCCATTCTATTGATTGAGGATATTTATGAAAAGTTCAGTGCAAGAGCATAGATGTTTTTTCTCCCAAGATACTCACAATACATATTTCCTTGAGTAGAAACAAGGCTTTTTGAAAGGCTACTTGTAGCTTGATAAAAGTGGTGACTCCCCCATCATAGGGATCATCTATTTGTTATGCTCACGCAAGACTTAGTATATCAGATCCTTACCTACCACGACGGGATTCATAAGGTATGTAGTACAAAAGTCAAAGAAATATCAAGATGTGGGCTGAAAATATCACAACTGGCCATTGACCTTAGGGATAAAGTGTGTTTGAATTGTCTTCATCTTGTGTCAGACCAGTAACAATTTGAGCCAACTTCAGGCTTTTGGAAAAACATACAAAATATTTGAAAAGGGTCAAAAAGTTCATGATTGGGTTAATTTAGACCCACACCTATTGTGCCTTTTGAGGCAAGATTATTGTGCTTGTGTGCTTGCTATGTTTTCTTGTTAAAGAAATTCAAAACAAATTTTAAACCAAGTACTCATTCAACACAATTTTACATCAACATTGACGAACAAAAGCAAACATCAAACAAAGAGAAATAAGATATCAAATTATATGACCATCACTCATATCTTGAGAAAACAAAATCTTCATCAAAATATCAATTTGAAGAAAAGACCATTGACTTCAAAGGCTACTATCAAAAGAAGGAAGTTTTTCTATATCAATAGACAATTTTTTCTCTCACACAGAGCCTTCTTGCATCATATGCATTTGCATCTTCAAGGAAAATCCAACGAATTTGATAAAGAGCCTTTGAAAAATAGATCTCTTACTCAGTATAGAGCCTTGGATTATCACAAAAACAACGGGGGCAAGATCAATCTTGCTTTCTTTCCAAAAATCTGCATTACATACAATGAAGCTCAAGGAGAACCACTAACCCCAGAGAGAGAGGAAGAAGTAGAAACCCCCTTTGTGACATAAAGTTTTTATTGAGGTCCATATTCTATCCACTTTCACCTTCACACATCACAAAACCATTCAACTCTCAAAAACACAAAAAGGTCTTGTCCTGAGTTCTTTTAAAATATTGCTTAAATCAAACCAACAAATAACTTTTAGAGTGACTCTACATCTAGGATCAAATCATCCTAAGAGGCATTTCTACAAAGGTGAAAACTAGCTTATGAGTGTATCATCTCATTTCTAGGTAGCTTAGTTTGTAACACATCTCAAACCTTTCTATACCTTATCACATCAAAATTGTTGAAAACAAAAGAGCAATTCACAAAGAAACTTTGGTAACATCCAATATTCAGTGTTAGAGATCCATGTTTTAAAACATTTCACAAAACACTTATCTCTCATCAAACATCTCATCACCAACT
The DNA here is from genome assembly GCF_030272615.1 of Cryptomeria japonica. Lineage (NCBI taxonomy): Eukaryota > Viridiplantae > Streptophyta > Pinopsida > Cupressales > Cupressaceae > Cryptomeria > Cryptomeria japonica. The sequence continues at coordinate 623,945,455 of NC_081410.1, forward strand.
CAATATCACTTTCACCAACCTCAAAACTTTCAAACAACATGGCTCAAACAAGATCAATGAGAAACCGACAACCAGAAATCAAAGACGAGGAGGAAGAAAACCTCAACAATTTCCAAGAAGCCATTGGAGGAGGCACGAAGGATGAAGATCCTAGTGCTCCAACTCTCGAAGACATAGAAAGAGCACAACATAATCCAAAGTTCAATAAACTCTTTGTCGAAATCCTTAGAAACAACGCAAATGCTCATTTTCTGAGACTTGCTCAAGAGGGTGCCAAACTACCCTCTGATTTTGATACCGCATAGATACAGAAGACATCTGAACAATATAGTTGTAATGATGGTGGAAGAGGTAGGGATTACTTCCACTATGACCTTAATCATCAAGGGAATCCTCCGCCTCCTCCTCTTACAGAAATAGACATGTTGAGACAACAAGTAGAAAATCTCGCTCAACAACTCACTAGTGGTGTGAAGACTACCCGATTTTCACTTAACCATATTTGTCCCTATCCCTTTGATAGGAACATGTATATGCCACCTTTTCCACAAGGGTTTGAAACACCTAAGTTTTGTTGTCCTCTATTTCAACATGGCTAAAATCGTGAGGCAACCCTACAAAACTGGTATGTTTCATACCTCATGTCCTCAGGGAGAGCTTGACCGACTCCGTCGATTAGCTCCTTTTGCTTTTCACTTTTTGTTTTTATTGTTTTTAAATTCTTTTATTTTTGCAGTTTTGCCTACAGGTCGGACTTCAAAGTCCAACCTGCAAGGTTTTCCCTTTTTAAAAGAATTGCACATCAGACTTTAAAGTCCGATGTGAAGGTTGATTGCAGTGGCTTGCATGTCAGACTTTAAAGTCCAACTTGCAAGAGGTTTAATCTTGCATGTCAGACTTTAAAGTCCGACATGCATGGCATGCTTAACAATTAATGAGGGCATTAATTGTTAATTTGGGGTTTATTTATTAAAATTTAGGTTTTAATTCCTCATTTTATTTTGCAATCTTTCCTCCTTGCGTGCCCTCCTGCTCTTTTCCTCCATTTTCATTCTTAATCATCTCGTCGGTTCATCGATTTTCATCAGTCGCCTCGATTGAGGTAGGTTTTCTTTTCGGGTTTTTCCTTTTGTTTTGCAGCTTTTGTTCTTAATTTTCATTGGTTTTTTCCCTTTGTTTTTCATTTTCATTTTTTCTCTTTTCTTCGAGGTTGAGGGCACATCTAACTTTAAAGTTTGATTTCCCTTTGATCTCTTTTCCATCTTATCCCTCACCTGCATGTCGGGTTTCAAATCTCGACATGTAGGCTAATAGACTAAGATGTCTCCTACATATTGGACTTTAAAGTCCGATATGCGAGAGATACCTTCTTGCTAACAAATCGGGTTATAAAACCCGACGTGTTAGCAAGAGGGTTAAATCTTACATATCAAACTTTAAAGTCCGATATGTAAGTCAGGTTTGTCCGATTGACATGTCAGGTTTTTAAACCTGACATGTCAATCACTGTTCCTCCCCGGGCACATCAGACTTTAAAGTTCGATGTGCTTATCCTTTGAACGGTCTTTCCCTTGCACATCGGACTTTAAAGTCTGATGTGCCAATGGATTTTTCCCAACTTGCACATCGGACTTTAAAGTCTGATATGAAAGGAAGATGTTTTACCCTGCACATCGGACTTTAAAGTCTGATGTGCAAATTTTGACTCCTAAGATGCAGATCGGACTTTTTTCCCCCGACTTGCCAATTTTTGATAGTTTTGTTCCCAAGCTCGTTCTGACTCCAAGTTTTTTATCCAGCTGATAAAATTTGTTTTTCTAATGATGACGGCTGTCAAAGAAGCTAATCCTCGGTGTTGAATGCAGTACTTTGCAAATGTCAAAACTTCCTCGAGACAAATCAAAACCTTCTTCAAGCCAATTGGAATCCTCAACGAGCAAACCATCAGCGAAGAAGATGAAGTACAAGTATGATAAATACTTGAATATGTACCTAGAAAGCTCAATAGATTCCAACATCAAGGAGATCAAGGATACGGAAATTGGTCATGTCAATATGCAACAGTTCATTGATCGAGTTGAGAAATCTCCTTTGCGCTTGACAAACTTGATCAGATCAGAGTTGCCCAAATATGCTTCCTTCCCAGTCACAGCTCATGATCCATATTTTGTACTTGCAGTGGCGGATCATTTTGATCCAAATACAAGACAAGTAAAGGATGCTGATCAAAATGTGGTTATGACATTGGACAGTGTTTTCTTTAACAACGTCTTCAAGGGTTCTCCAGTCGAGGAAGTGGCCAACATTTCTCAAGAAAGTGCTCAAGAATATTTTGAGAAAAATGAGGTAAAATGTAAGAAAGTAATTAATATAGTTTTTCTCTCTGCTGCTAGAAATTCCACCACTTCAAGATGGCCAAAGTATTTCCATAGAAGTGACTTCAATGAGGAATACAATGATACGGTCATCATGTTGGCATGGGTGAAAGGTTTGAAATATTCTCATTATTTTCAAAGATGGATGTGTTATTATATGAATGTAATCAAGAAAGGAGCTACCGAGATTGATTGGGGTGAGCAGATCAATGATGCACTCTATACACAATTGAAGGAGGTTAAGATAATATTGAAATTCTATATGACCTCGTACCTGGTATATGCAGCTGCTTCCATGAAGCAATATCCAGGTTTATCTACAAAAGGTGATAGGAGGTTAATACCTGTCTGGGAATATTATGATCAACTCATAATAAAAAATCAAGGGAGTCATTTCAGAAGATTCAATGACGCTTTCTTTGTTGTATGGAAGTGTATGTTTGATAAAGGCTTGCAGAAGAAAAGGCTGTCAGAGGTGGCATATACAGGGTTTCTCATTTTGGATGTGTTTTCCTTCAATTCCCTACATTCACTTACATTCGGATAGGATGTTTCTCAAGAGAACCTTTCATTTTGCCAAGATATATGTCTAACAAAGTTATACTCATGGATTTATGTTGGCAACTGATTTATGTGCATGAAAAATAATCACAAGCTCATAAGACTGGATTGAAGTTCCCAAAATCTATTGGCCAGTATTTAGTTTTGACTAATCCCAAGACCAAGAACATGGAAGAGGAAATGCAATGCAATACCTTGAGGAGGTTCAAAGCATGAAATAATTTTGATTTTCATGACATGAAGAATAAGCTTAGAAGGAACTACACCCCTGTTTTTAGGTATGAAGATGTATGGACAGATTGTCAAGATGAAGAAGACATAAGGAGCATGGATTTCAATTGTCTTACCTTAGAGAAGATTGAAAATTTGGATCTGGCAAAAATTCCAATGACCATGGAGGATACTGATGACATAGTAGACCTAGTATATTATGAAAGGAAGGTTGTTGATTCTCCACTCCCACCAGTGCAGTGGTAAAAAAAGGAGAGTAAATCTATTACTCAAAGAATTTCCCCCATTTTAGCAAATACCAATGCATGGTTGTTGAAGAAGAAGCTTAGAATGAAATAGCTTCATGCTAGTTCCAGTGATGATGATAATAGTGATGGCCTAGTTGGTAAGACAACTATGACTGAAATGAGGACCAAAAGCAAAGCATATCAACAAGCACTACCCTCATTTCCTGCAACACAATCTAAGGGAAAAGGACCCAAAATCAAATTCATAATTAAAGGGTCTAAAAAAGGTGAGTCATCTTTTGCAATGCAAGAGACAACCACAAAAGAGCCAGAGCAATAGTCTACTAAGGAGACTGAGAAAGAAAAAGAACTAGAAGAAGGTGAAATTCCTCATCAAGAGGAAGCACATGTTGAAGAACCAACACATCATGACAAGAGTAATGTTCCCGCCACCTCACAGGTGTCAACCCATTTAGGGGTGGTTATCCATTCTATCGAATCTGACTCAGATCAAGAAGATGAGGAATTTGATAATGAGGAGTTAGATATGGAAATAACACAATTAGAAATAGCCCAATAGTTTTTTGGCGACTCTGTTGGGGAGCGACGTGCAACCGGTACTTTCTTTTTGGGTTGCAGTGCGCTTTTCGTTGTAATATCCATATTGCTGATTTTCTCAAAAATCCTAATCTGGCTGATTGAAGTTACACATGTGGGAAACAATTAGCAGGAGTTGTTGATCCTACTTTTGAGTTTTTGCAACAACATAATTTTCCCTTTGTGACACCTCCATGGACGCATTCTCCTTTGTAGCGGACACAAAGTTTGCCTCCTTCTACATGACGATCTCCCATACCAAGTGAGGTGTCAAGTTTGCAAGTTTCAGTTGTTACACTTGCAAATATTTTTGTAATACCACCATATAATCCATTAAGGATGGTTGTTGTTGGCCCTTGGGGTATCGCTTTTGGTCCATTGAGCTTGATTGAACCTTTACATGAACATCCCAAAGGCACACAAAAAAATTTGCCTGTTTTTGGGAGATGCTTCTCAACATCCCGACGAACACATTATTGTCTTCTATATTGCATGCAAGGTTCTCGGTGTTGAGCATGAAGATGTTTCAGTGAGATTGTTCATTGAAAATTTGCATGGAGCTACTGCTGATTGGTTCTATCATCTTTCGAACAATTGTATCACAAATTGGGCAACCCTCCGAACACTATTTGAGGCAAGGTTCAAGTCTATCAAAGAGTGTTTCTCGGGTATTATTAGATCCAGCTACTAAGAGGAAATATGCTGAGGTCATGGTACCATCATCAGATAAGAGTAAAAATAATATACAACCTCAAGACTATACCATGCAAACTGTAGATCTTGGAGTGGAAACGCATGAGAGCGTTAAGTTGGATTCTCAAACTGCTTTCAACTCTTTGTTGCGGAGATTTGACCAGGAAAGAGATGAGAAGAATGAGCTAAAACAAAAGTGTGAATAATTAACTGGTGTTGTTCTCAAGGTTACACAATCCTCCCAAGAAATCAAGCCTATAGGTTCCTCAATAGATACTGAGGGTCTCAAGAAGGTTGAACAGGTGGGAGTCAAGGGTCGAGTAGCAAACGAGTGGATTGCACGGTTGAAATCAGAAGGGTCTCATCTTCTAAGTTCAACAATTAAATTGTTGGATGATTTTGAAGTAATTCAAAGTCAAATGCAAAGTATTAAGACTTCCTTATCTCAAGAAATTGAAGATATTGAGAAAAGTGCAACTCTGTGGAACAAGATAGAGGACTTCAGAATAGACATCCTCGTGGAAAATAAAGTAGTTCCAACAAGAGAAAAATATATCCAAATCTTATCATTGTTGTCTCACAAGAAAGAGACAATAAGGTTAATGATTGTAGAGCTAGATCAAGAAAGGAAGGAAGGGGATGATGAGATTGATCTCATTTCGGCCAAGATTGCTAACATTCCTTGTTATCTATATGAAGACAATCAAAATCTTGTTACTAGTGACGCCATCACACATGAATTTCTTTCCCTAATGAATCATTGCACGGAAAAAGATTTCTCTCTAAGTGCATTTGATAAGTTGTTGGAGATTCAAGTCAGTTTTGAGGTCCTTGCATCCATGTTGAAAGATGGAAAAAATAAATATGTAAAGACTGAAGATGCAATTTCCCGTGTTCGTATTGTCACTGATTCTACCCCAATGCTAGACAAAGCTGAGATCGAGGCCATCCTGACCAAGTTTGAAGAATTTCACAAATCCAATGAGGAGGAGAAAGATGAATAAAGTCTCCCCTTTTTGACACTTTCTTTTCATGTAGTTGCATTGTTAGATGTTGCAAGTTTTCTCGTAGCTGCATATTTTCTTTCTATTGTAGTTGTAGTCAAGTGGGTTTGTGCAGTTGAATTAGTCAACTGTGCCCACATTTTTCTCCACTCTTTTCATATATAAGGAGGACCCTCATTTGTACATAGTTATCTTTTAATATGCTTAGCAAAACTCTGCCAAATTTTTATCTCAATTAAGACTTTGTGCTTTTGATGTAAAAAAGTGGATTCAAGGAAATAAAGATAGCAACCCACTAGTTTCCAAACTTTGCGTTGGACTCAAGATTGTGATTGTGATTAGAATCATTCTTATGTTTAGTTCTCATAATCGTTCTTTGGTGATCTTGAATCTTTTAGTGACACTATTAAAGTTTATGAAAGAGCTTTCCAATTGTGCAAATAGACTTTGTGTTGTTTACATATTTGGGAATTTTTATGATGTTAAGTAATTAGTAGTAGGCTTTGTATTGTTGTTGTTACTTGTAGTTTAAGGAATTGAGAATTTATACTTGAAGACTTTGGGCTGCAAATTAAATTTCTTATCATTTGTAATCTTTAGCCTAGTTAGTGTTACATTCAAGAAAGACTTTGTGCTTCTTGATTGTAAGTTTTGGTATAGTTTGTTGGATTAATTTGTTCATTTCTTTAAGTATCAAAAGTGATAGAGAATTGTAACAAAGTGGTGGGAGAATACATAGACTCTAAAAAAAGAGAGTTATATGACCGAAACTTACCCACAAATTTTAGTTTCTTGTTAATTAGAGGAGAAATTTCAAAGGGAACCTCCCCTTGATGAGAGGAGAGATTAATTTATCAACATAGCTTTGTGTGAATCATATATTTTGTCATTGGTACACTAGTGACAAAATATTCACCCAACAAGTTTGAAAAGTACAGGGGCAAAGGAGACCCTAGAGATCATGTAAGAGAATTTCACTTAGCTTGTTTAGAGGTGGCCTATGAGGACACCTATCTAATGTGCCTCTTCCCTTAGAGTTTGGGAGGCACAACCACGCAATGGTTTTACTGATTACTAGGTGGCATTAAAACATTTGAGGAACTAGTCCAAAAGTTCATCGCTAATTATTCACATAATATAGAATGAGATGTTACCATGGCAAATCTATGCAATACCAAACAAAAACCAGGGGAGTTGTTCTTAGCTTTCCTACAATGGTGGAGGCAATTGTCTAGTAGACGTTCTCTTTATTTGCCTAAACAAGAGCTAGTGGAAATATTCGTTTCCAACTTGAATGATGAGATGGAATTCCATTTAGACATGAAGGGTACAAAATCTTTTGAGGAGATGATCACTCAAGGATTAAAATGTGAAAGAGTCCTTATCAAAAAGGGACTTATCAAAATCTACAATGAACCCAAAGATGGCCCTCGTCCACGTTATAATAGTGATAAACCAAATTTTTGGAACAAGAACAAAAACGTTGTCAATGATGGGATAGTGGATGCACAAACAGTAAAAATTGTACAACCTGTGACCAGATTTGCAGGAAAAAATCCCTCTCCTAAAAAAAACACCATCACTCATCCACAAAATCAAGGTCGCAATGCGCCACAAGAAGAAACAAAACAAAGGCAACAAAGCTACAAACCAAAACGCATGTACACACCCTTAGGGGAACCCATCGAAACAATATTGCGTCAACTGGTCTCTTCTAATCTTGTGACCTTACTTAAAACATCTAACTATGAACCTCATGTCAAACCTCCATGGTGGAGAGATAATGAACATTGTGAATTTCACCAGGGAAGAGGGCACAAAACAAGTCATTTCCATCGACTGAAAGATCTTGTTCAAGATCTTATTGACATAGGAGAAATTAAAATAGAAGGACATGACCCTAAAACATCCAATGATGATCATTTAATGTTCAAGAATCCACTTCCATCACATGATCAAAGGGGTCCTTCTACCTCAGGGTGAAACATAGATACTACAACTAATTATACCCAAGCTGCATATAATTATACTATGAATCACCTTTACGATGTCGATGAACAAGTTGCAACTCTTACTAACAAAAATCCAAATCCTACATGCAACGTTGTTACGCATCATAGAAAGATTACCATTAGAGCAACACCACAAGGAACAACACCCCTCCCCAAGCAATATAATATTGTGGAGCAATTGGATAAAACACCCACCCTCATATCCATATTAGAGATTTTTCGGTTATCTCCCTCACATAAAACAATCTCGGATCAAGCTCTCCAAGAAGCGTCAGTCCTTGCCAACCTCAACTTAGATCAATTTCAAGCCATGGTTGGTAGTCTGAAGTTGTCACCATGTCTCACTTTCACCAAAAGTGACAATGCATCGTTCCAACAACCTCATAATGCATCCCTGCATATTGAAGGATTTATAAACCAACATAGAATCAATCGAGTCTTGATTGACAATGGAGCATGCTTAAACATATGCACCTTGCAGTTGGTCATAGCATTGGGCTATGCAGTAGAATTAGTGGATGCCAGCAAAAAGATAACCATTAAAGCCTATGATGATGTAGAGCGTTCTTCCAGAGGAGCTATTGTATTACCTATCAGAGTGGGGCCAGTGGTGAAGCACATAGTCTGCCAAGTTCTAGACCTTCCTTTGCCATATAATCTCTTGTTAGGAAGACCTTGATACATGCCATGCAAGTCATTCCATCGACCTATCATCAATGTATCAAGTTCCCACATAACGGTGTAGAAATCACAATCCTTGGCGATGTAAATCCATTTGCATATTGTAATAATATTTATCATCAACCAAAGATCACCATACCTAACAACAGAGAAGCTATCCCTTCCTCATCATATGTCAATCAAGCCTCTCTTTCCAACTCCATAACCGCTATGCCAGAGCAAGAGAAATTGAAGATGAAAATGGCTGAGGAAGGTCCTGGGGAATATAATCTTAGCCAACTCTTTTGTGTTGGGCAGTTATCCACATCCCCTAGAACTCATGACAAACCACAAAAGTTGCTTCAAACACCACTGGCCAAAAGAACTTGCACTTTGGTGCAATTTGTCCCTGGTAAAAGTCAGGAGGAAGAAACAAGAGATGGGAACCTGGCAGAATGGATCTACAAAGATCCTATCAACAAAGAAAGCCTAAGGGATAAGCTTCCCAATGATAAATATGACAAAGGCCTTGCTATCATGCAAAGAATGGGCTATGATGGCCAGAGTGCTTTGGGACATTGCAAACAAGGATGACATGAGCCCTTACAACTTGAGTTAAAACCCAAAGATAAAACTGGATTGGGTTTTCAAAAGGAATCTCTTCCTAAACTCATATTCAAAGGCAAACCCAACAAACCCATGTATTAGCCATTTACTCCAAAGAGGCCCTCCTTGATTATCTCTGCAACATCAACAACACCAATAATCCCATCAGTAGCATTAGTAGCACCAACCGCACCCACAAAACTAATAATCCCATCAATAACATCAAAACTATCAGCAACATTAACAACACCAATAATCCCATCAGTAGCATTAGTAGCACCAACTGCACCACCAACACCAATAATCCCATCAATAGCATGAGTAGCACCAATCGCACCCACAAAAATGATAATCCCATCAATAGCATCAAAGCTATCAACAACATCAACAACACCAATAATCCCATTAGTAGTGTCAGTAGCACCAACTGCACCGATACTCCCAGCAACAACATCAACAACACCAATAAACTTGCCAGAAGCACCAACTATCCCACATGTAAAAGTGCACAAACCCGTGACCAATGCACTCTTCAATACAAAAGACATCCCACCATGTTACACTAATCGGATGTTAGAGAGTGACTCTGAGATGGACTCACATGAGTGGGAATTTGATGCAGTGAATCTAAATACTTCAGACGAGGAAGACACATCACCTCCACCACCTTGTAAAGATATACCCATGTATGGAGAAGCATGGATAAAAACTATTTGGAAACCCAAGCTAGAAGACACTTCCACGGGCTCTACATCGAATCCCACACCCAAATCTGACAAGGAGAGTACCATCGACAAACTTCACTCATCTATATTAACCCTCATCAACGCCTCCTCTAAACTAAACTTAATCGATGAGGTCATGCCTATCCTCCACCCTGAACTCATCGACTGGAACCAACCAAATCCCCAATGTCTTGATCACTTCCAAAACGATGAGGTGCTCATAGACTTTTTAGAAATGTGAGATCATATACCAAGCGACGATCATAAAGTTAGATTTGCCATCAAACTTAATAGCACAATGTACTTTGGGGAAAATACCAAACCTTTCAGCTATAAAAACATCACAATAAAACATGGATCTTCTAGTGAAAACCACATAGTGGCACTTGTTGATCCCAAAAAAGTAAAAATAAAGAGTGTATCCAATTGTGAAAACCTCTCTGAGGCACCTACGGATGAAAGGTTTGACATCCTCCCCTCTAGTAGAAATCAGGAGAGATCAACAATCCTAATCGAAGAAACAAAAAAATTCAATGTGGGGACCCCTGAGACTCCTCACCAAGTACATTTGGCATCTCTATTAACTCAAGAGGAACAACCAAAATTAGTGGAATTCTTCCAGAAGTGTCAAATCAACTTTGCATGGTCTTATGCAAACATGCCTGGCTTAGATCCTGATTTGGTCGTGCATCACCTAACTATGGCAGAAGGAGCTAAACCTATTAAACAAAAGCTCAGAAAGATGCACCCACAAATTCCTGTTCTTGTCAAGGCAGAACTCAAAAAGCTCTTGGATGTTGGTTTCATCAAACCAATCGATTATGCAGATTGGATCTCCAATATTGTACCTATCAGCAAACCTAATGGGGGCATCTGTATATGTACAAACTTCAAAGATTTGAACAAAGCATGCCCTAAAGATGATTTCCCCTTACCCAACATCGACATGATTGTCGATCTAACGATGGGTCATGCAATGCTTTCCCTTATGGATGGCTTTTCAGGGTACAACCAGATCAAGATTTCTCCAGAGGCTCAACACAAAACTGCTTTCACGTGCTCGTGGGGAACATACTATTGGAATGTGACGCCTTTTGGTCTGAAGAATGCGGGGGCAACCTATCAAAGAGCTATGACTACCATCTTTCATGATATGATGCATACCATAATAGAAGATTATGTTGATGATTTACTAGCTAAATCCTTAACAAGAGAAGATCATCTAGAAATACTAGGTCAAATCTTTGATAGATTAGAGCAATATCATGTCCGTCTAAATCCAAAGAAATATCTTTGGAGTAACCTTCGGGAAGCTCCTAGGATACATTGTCTCAAGCAAAGGCATTGAAGTAGATCCGACAAAAGTTAAAGCAATCATGGACATGCCACCTCCAAAGAACATCAGTCAGTTAAGGACACTACAAGGGCAACCACAATCAATTCGGAGATTCATTGCACAATTGGTTGATAGTTACAAAGAATCATTTGCCATATAAAAGGATGGTGGATAGTTACAAAGAATCATTTGCAACTATCACATTTGAGCAAGTACCTAGAGATTAGAATTGAGCTGCCGACACAATGGCTACAATTGCATCTCTTCTGGATCTTCTACAAAATTCAATACGCTATGAGTTCTTGGTAGAACAACTTTGGATCCCCGCTTATGATATCCCCGAACGGAAATGATATATCGCCTCGTCGGTTCAAAATCCCCATGGTACGGTGAGTTCTTCACTTACCTCTGCGATCACACACTTCCTCCCAACCAATCCAATAACCAACACAAAACCTTCATCCGCCAAACCACTCGATACATCATCATTGCTGAAACCCTATACTGGTGAAGCCTTGATGGTACTCTCATTCGATGTTTGGAACAAGATGAGATAACAAAGGCCTTGGAAGAGGTACATGAAGGAATTTGTGGGGCTCACTCAAGTGGGCCTTCGCTAGCAAATAAAATCAAGCGAGCCAGATACTATTGGCCCACCATGGAAAAAGACTCCTACTATTTTGTCAGAAAATGCAAGAAGTGTCAAGTTCATAGAGACCTGATACATGCACCATCATAATAATTGCAACCAATCACAACACCATGGCCCTTTTGTCAATGGATACTTGACCTTGTGGGTAAAATCCATCCATCTTCATCCAACGACCACAAATTTATCATTACCGCCATTGAATACTTCACAAAGTGAATCGAAGTCGTTCCACTTACCCAAGTCATCGACAAGCAGATCACCTCATTTATCCTTAATTACATCATCCACCGGTATGGTGTACCCATGTCCATCATCATAGATAACGACCTTCCTTTCAAAAATTAGGATGTCTGTGAGCTCTGTGAGAAATTTCATATCCAACACTGCTTTTCCACCCCCTATTACCCACAAGGCAATGGTCAGGCCGAAGAATCAAACAAGAACATATTAAGGATCCTTACAAAGACAGTCAATGATGTTGGTCGTGATTGGCACATTCACTTAAATCCAACACTATGGGCGTATCGAACTAGCATTCTAACCCCTATAGGCGCAACTCCCTACTCACTGGTCTATGGAGTAGAAGCCATCCTGCCTATTGAGGTTGAGATACCATCTTTATGGGTTTTCTTGCATAATATGATAGATGATGAAGCATACCAAGTCTCACGTCTTCAAGACTTGGAACTACTTGATGAAAGGCGACAAGTTGCATACAACCACCTAAAAGCCTATCAGTAGCTCATAAGCAGAAGCTATAATCATCAGGTTAAACCTCGTACATTTGAGGTAGGTGATCTTGTTCTCAGAGAGAATCCTCATAACCAACCAAACAAAGAATATCAGAGGAAGTTTGAATCAAATTGGTTGGGTCCGTATGTCATCATTGTTGTCTTCGGGTCTGGGGCATATCAGTTGGCAACTTCCGAAGGGGAACCGCTAGTAGATCTGATCAACAACATACACCTTAAACGGTTTCATACATAAGTTGTACAACGCATCAGGATCCACCATAATACCAAAAAAACACCAAAAACATTTAGAAAAATGTCTTGAAGAAAATACAAAAAAGAAAATCAAAATAGTACAGAAAAATCATACATCCAAATAGTGAAAAAACCACTCTAGTGGCACCTTGGGTAAGTACGGTGGTGAAAACCTGGCAAAAAGGTGCCATTCATAAAAGGCTATGACTCCATTGTCTTTCAAGCTCGTTGTGATCACATCTATTGTATACATTACATCTATTTACTTATCATTCAAACCATGGCTTGTTATTGATGTTCAATTAGTGTTATTACTTCATGTGTCCTACATCTTGCTTTCATAGCGACATCTAACTAGGGACAATACTCTTAAACCTACTGATGGAAGTGGATTCTACATTGTGTGTGATTCATTGAGTTCCTTATTAAAAAATATCTTAAAATAAATACCCAAAAACATTCGTAAAAACTCAAAAAATACCAAAAACATACAAAAACATTCATAAAAATAAAAAAACATGATAAACATAAAAAATCAATCAAAAATATTGCAGCATATAATATTCTTTGTACATACACATCACAACAGACACTAAAACAAACATTTTGAGCTACTCAAATGATGATCACCTAACAAATCAACCAATCAAAACATTTACACACAAACTGTCTTCACAAGAATACATCCTTCCTTACAAAACAAAGACATGGTAACATTTTCTTTGACAAGAAAATTATGTTTAAGCTGCTAAGTACTTGATTGATTTGTTATGTCTTTATTTTATTCATATCAGGTTCCTACGCTACTCGAGGATATCCATAAGTGATTAGAGTAGTCGGGATGACTCCTGATATCTTTTTCTTTGTTTGCTGTCTATGGATTGTTCCAATGAAGCTCTAGGGCATGTACTGATGGTGTCTACGTGGGAAGTTCACTAAGCTACATGATCCTATGCAACATACAATCATGAATCACTATGACTTGCTGACTATAACATATACCTCCACCATTTGCACATGAACTAGAATGGAGGGTAACTTTCCTTGCTTGTGATGCTTGCCTACAGGTGAAATGCTCAAACTTGGTTCCTGCTACCTCAACCAAGAACGATACTACCATGTTCGATGATGAAAATACAACACTGTGAATAATCTATGGATCGTCACTTCATCTCATTTGTATGTATTGCATTCCGTTGCATTCCATCCATCCATACATTCATACAGCTGCATATCATTCATACATAGTAAGGACAATGCATACTCTCTTATGTTGATCCTTTTCCATAGGAATGGGTCCTAAGTCCTCCATACCTTCTATCTAACATTGAATCACCCCCTCACCCTCCCCATCTCGATCATCAACATCACATACCCTACATCATGCCCCATCAACCCAATCAAGTCATGTTCATCACCGTCCATCTCTAACAAGAGGGATTGCGCTTACCATCCTAAGTCATCCTATAAGCCAAGCAAGTTACTTTATCTACACAGGTACATCAACCACACACACACCTAGACTATCAACTGATACTTTGATCAAGTATCTTCGGGTCTCAACAAGTACTCGATCATGGTAATCTTAGACTACAACAAACATTTATCACAATTACCTTAATCTCACTGGGGCTGCTATGATTCACCACAACCAACCTTAATGCAAACACTATCAATTGATCAACCAATCAAACACAATCACAATGGACAATTACATCAATTGTCTAAGTCTCAACAAGTATTTTGCTTTAGATACCTTGACTTCATCGGGAAATTACATCAATTGTCTAAGTCTCCTAAGGTCACTTTGATTCACTTCCTCAGACATTATCCTGTCTAAGCGAACAACTGACATCAATTGTCATGCTTTGACTTAACCGGGGCAATTTAACCGATTGCACTAGATTGTCCAACCAATTTTGATCAATTGTATAGCGTCAATCCAAAGCACACACTACCTTTGCACTGTATCTCTTGCATGACCTAAGGGTATTCACTGACTTCCCATTTCTCTGTATTCACTCCATCTTCTTCCATTCTTTCACCATTATTTCTAAATTTATTCTATTCTACCTCCCTTCCACTTCTTTCTCTTTTTCGAAAGATCGCCCGATTTTTCAAAAAAAATCGGCCCATCTCTCGAGGGGGCATACCACCCACTAAATTAACATTTATGGGGCATATTTCTTCACACCTATATTTCTTTCTTTGAAATGATGTGATAAACTGCACCATCTCAAAGAGGGGAAAATGTAATCACATAAATCTGTCCACAATTAAATAAATATTTACTATTTATTTGATTAATAAACCATAAATAACCAGTTAATTAAATTGAATATTTAATTAATTCATCCTCAACCTCTTCTTCTATTAATTAAATAAATTATTCAATTTATTTAAATTAATTCATTAAACCAAATTCACAATCAATTAAATGAATAAATTTATTTAATTTAACCCTCTTTCCTCCTTTAAATAAATAAATAAATATTTATTTAAATTCCTAAACTACCCCCCCCCTCCGCCACTTGCATTCTCCTACAAATGCAAGTTGCACCTATTTGATTGAAATAAATGAATTTTATTTTAATTAAAATCCCATTTTCTCTCACCCACCAAACCCACTTGCATTCTAATCCCCTTCTAGACTCTTCTAACCACCTTCTAGACTCTTCTAACCCCTTCTAATTAGCCTAATCCATCTCCTAAATATTGTCACATTCCTAAGCAACTTGAAGTCACTTCTCAAAGTCTCAAAGTCTTTGAAATGCATTAAAGGCTTTATGTCTTCAACAAGTTAACCCCTAAAGTCTTCCAAACCACGTATGGCTCTTACATAACCATTAATGGTTAACTCAACTCACCCACATGGTTAGAGACTTTTCTTCTAACTCAACCTAAATTTAACTCATGTGTCTCTTCAAGCATTCATTGCTTTGACCATGGTTATCCCCTCCATTAGATAAAGGCATTACCCTTGGATAAAGGCTTTATTCATTCAACTCAAGCCTAAACTTACCTCCCAAGGTAACCTTCATGCCATCTCAAGATTTAATGCTTCTTCCCTCTCCTCTCAAGCCATCTCATGTTGACATTTGTTATCCTGGGATTGGGTTGAAAGCCATCACATGGATCACAAACCCATCAATCCTGACCCTTGTTGAGATTACTCAATCTCAACCATCCATTTCTCTATTTTTTCTATAAATAGAGCCCATTTCCTTCATATCCAGATCCAGAAATCTTGTGTGCATCTAATCTATAGTAGAATCGAGAGAGCATTTTAGGAGCAAATCATATCTAAGTTGTTATTTTGGTTAAAATCAATATAGATTAATTAGGTATTTTCTCATATCTAGTTTGCTTGCATTTGCATAGTCTTTTATCTTCATTTTTCATAAATCTTGAATTTCCAAAGACTTCCATAGCAGTGCAAAAAAAGTTGAGGGCTACACTCATGTGGAACTTAGAGAGGAGAGGAACAAGGGAGGAGCAGCTATGGGCATGTTGGCAAGTATTTGAGAGTGTTTTGTGTCTTTTCTCCATTTTTTTATGCTTTTCATAATATGTTTGATATCTCTCTTGATATGCATGCTTAGGATTGTAGCTTCTTTTATATTTCATTTATAATTGATACTACTAACACTAATGAATGATGCGTCTTGTGTGTTCCTAACATCCTTTTTGCAGCACATCACTATTTATGAAAAGGGGCTTGTTGATGCTTCGAGTAGCAGCGCTGGCACACAGATCTTAAGAAGATGTTGGTTTTGAACATTTGCCCATATAAATTTGATATGTGACAAGTGAAGGCTAGTGTAGTAATTCATTATTTCTTATGATTGCACAATAAGAGCCCTTGACCTGGCTGCGAACATTTGAGATGGTATGGATTCACCTGGATGTGTTTCCCTCACAATACCAGTTTCTCAGTGCAAATTTTGGGAAAAATGTGTTGCGCTAGTTAAAATCCTCTTCAAGCAAGGTATGCTTGCCAATTGTTAGATTTGTAAAGCGAGATTTCTATTACTTTCATTACTAAAATTGGCGTCGGACAAATGTAC